>NC_062558.1:56839716-57148644 GCF_016906955.1 Phacochoerus africanus | reverse complement strand
CCACAAACCCCAAAGTCCACTCTCCCCATGAGTGGGTTGTGTGGAATGTGTCCCATTCGGGAGAGATCAGCAAAACCAGGTGGGAGCGAGGGAAGACCGCCCTTGTGTCACAGGATAAAGAAGAGAGTGTTCTCAAATCTAAAGACCTCCACCGTATAGCCCTGGGAACTCTATCTAGTCACTTATGATGGAGCATGATAATGTGAGAAAAAGAATGTATACATGTATGTGTGACGGGGTCACCTTGCTGTGCAGTAGAAAACTGACAGAACACTGTAAACCAGCTATGATGGAAAAAATAAGAATCCTTAAACATCCTAAAGGCCTCCGCATCATATGTACCTAGGCTTGTTTGAGCCACCAAGGGAAAAAGGACAGAGATGAGTCTTGAGGACGAGCCTGGTCTTCGAAGAGGCCAGTGACTTGACCAAAGAAGAAGGAAGGATGCTGGCCAACTTTGGGAACCCAAGTCTTGGGCCAGTCGTCCCCAGCCCTTTGGTACCTCCGCTTTGAGGGTCCGCGTGGACGCCTGCGCTCTCGGTAAGCCCTGCTTGCCTCACATGGCTCATAGCCCTCCTCCTCATTTAGCTCCCCATTAACTTTGAGAATGGTTTCCAAAGAGAACTCACAGACATCACAAGCAGAAAAGTCCAAATCTCTGCACTGGAGACTAGAAAGTTCTAGAAGATCAGCGGAGGAGGGTGGGCT
The DNA here is from genome assembly GCF_016906955.1 of Phacochoerus africanus. Taxonomy (NCBI): domain Eukaryota; kingdom Metazoa; phylum Chordata; class Mammalia; order Artiodactyla; family Suidae; genus Phacochoerus; species Phacochoerus africanus. Next base: position 57,147,936 of record NC_062558.1, on the reverse strand, counting down.
CGGTCTCCACCCTCCCAGGTCCTCTTCTGGAGGAAGTAAGCAGCATCTGGAAGAAGGGAAATGACCGGAAAACCAGGCAGATAGGAGGGGTCAGCACAGAACGGAGCGGCCCCCAGGAGACCCTCAGGCCCGAGGGCCGGGCAGGAGGAAGAAGGTTCTCAGGAGGAAGAGCTGCTGATGTTTCTAATCGGTCGCCAGGACTCTGAGGCTCCCTGTTGGGCTTCCCCTTATGGAAGTGATCACTAAGAGCGTGCTGGGCCTCGGGGTCCAGAAACCAGGCCTGATATTTTAAACCCTCCCCTTTAGGGTGTTTCGGGCTTCCCCTTTTGTTCTCCTCTCCGATATCCCACTTCAGGAGCCGAGATCTAGGATTGCACGTGGTCGACAGGGAAGTGCAGCAGCGGGGGCCTTTCTGAGCGGTCCTCCACCGCACAGCTCCGGTTTCCTCTGGACATCAATTATGGGCTTTTACATAAGACAGCTAATGCGTTTTCAAAGCAGGCACATGTTTTGACAGTTTGGCTTTAGTTGAAATATAATTAAACTTTTCAAAAACAAGGGCTTTGAAACTCAATCTCCACACTGTTTACACGTGGGTTGTTTTCTCTCTCTCTCTCTTTTTTTTTTTCTTTTTTTCCTTTTTTCTTTCTTCCCCTGAAGAGTTGGGTTTTGACTTGCTGCAGTACAATGAAATCGTCCTTCACTTTCTGCACTCAAAACAAACCCTGGTCTCGGGCATTCAGCTTTTCTAGCGCTGCATAGCTGAGAGTGGAAAAAATAACATCTGAAACAGGATGGGCTTTTGATGCTGTGTCCTTATGACAGACACATTTGAAAACCACCGCTGGTGAGTCACGAGCATTCTATGCATACCCTCTCCGAGGAGCAGGAAGTGTGGGTATTTTAAACCCTGAGGTGGGGAGGAGTGTTCAGATGCATCTTCAGGCCCTTGGCCGGCAGTAGCCTGGCCAAGTGTAGCCCAGCCTTCTGCCAGCGTCTCTTTGTTCTTTTTGCCCTGGTTTTGCTTTTCTGCTAGCAAGCCAAGTCTGAGGAGCAGAGAGCTAGCGATTTCGCAAAACCAACCAAAATTAAAAAAAAAAAAAAAAGGCAGCCACAACCATCAGGGCCCGGTGGTGGGTAGGAGTGGTGGGGGCAGGCAGATGGGGCCCTGAGATGTCCTCAGGCGGCTTGCTGGGGACCCAGCCCTGCGGCTCCGTGGACAACAAAGAAATAAAGAAGTGCGCTCCCCGCCAGCACGACTTCTAACCCAAGTCGTTAGCTGCAGGCAGTGTTCTGACTCCTTTACTCCAAAGGCCAAAAGAACAAGGAAGAGGGAAAAATAAAGACACGGAATTGAACTGAAATAACTTGGGGTGAAAGATTTTTTTAGGAAAGAAGGACTTGGTGGAAATGAGCCAAGAGGCTGCCATGAAAGAAGTTATAAATCCTAACCTTGTTTGGTAACGGAGCCCCAGAAAGGGGCACTCAGAGCTTTTGAGGATGGGGGGTGGTGGGAGGGAGTAGCCAAAGTGGGAGACTTCCGCTTCCTCTGAGAGGGAAGTCTTTTCCAGAACAGCGGCCTTTGAGACCGCTGGCGGGTGATAGGCAGTAGATTCCTGCAAGAATCCATTTTGCTCTGATGTTTTTGTGGTTCTTGACAGTTTTCTTAAAGAGGTGGAGTCATTCGGGAAGTGCAAGCCCAGCCTTCGGCCTCTTTAGTCCACAAAAGCATCCCAACCATGACATAGTATTTCTCTTGTCACAGAGGCCAGCCGCCTCCCGATCCTAAGGGAACCTCAGGATTTTGCCGGTGGAAGAAGATCCCCAAGTTGTAACAAGCAGCTCCAGAAGAGGTCAGACTGCTGGGAGCATCACAGAATCTTGGGGGTGGGGGTGGTTTATCAGGATGTGCATGCTCAGAATGGCAGCCTGAGAGGACCGGGAGTGTGTGCGTGTGTGTGGGGTGTCCAGGCCAAGTGCAGGCAATTTGAAGCATCTGGGATCTGTCAGAGAGGCAATGCACGGGACACAAAAAGGACAAGCCCGTGGATTGGTCTCCTGCCACTGCTGTAACAAATTACCAAAAACTCAGCCACTTCAACACCTTTTTTTTTTTTTTTTTGGCTGCACTCATGGCATGAAGAAGTTCCCAGGCAGGGATGGAATCTGAGCTACAGCAGCAACCCAAGCCACAGCAGTGACAACGCCAGATCCTTAACCCTCTGAGCCACAGCAGGAACTCCCAAACAACACACTTTCATCACTTTACTGCTCTGTAGGATAGATGTCTGATCAGGCCTCTCTTGGCTAAAATCCAGAGATGACAGGCTCCATCTCTCTGGGAGCCCTAGGGGAGAATCTGTGTCCTTCCCCTTCCAGCTTTTAGAGGCCACCTCTGTCCCTGGCTCTCGGCCTCCTTTCTCCTCCTTTCTCTTGGTACCTTTCTTCTGGTCTCTCATGCCTCCTTTGACCCTCCTCTTTTCCCCCCATCTTTCAATTTCAAGGACGCTTGAGATGATGTTGGGTCCACTTGGGAGAAGCCAGGAGGGGTCCCCGTCTTGAAGTCAGCTGATCGCAGCCTCACTCAACCTCAGCAACCCTTACCCTTCTTTGCCATGGAGCCTAGCATCTTCCCAGGTTTGGGGAGTGAGAATGGGGACATCTTTGGGGGCTGTTATTCTGGGATGGTTTGTGGGAACTTTGTGAGCCTCCCCTGGCAGGGGACCATTTCTCACTCCTAACAATGTAATTGATGGATGCACATTTACTATCTGCCTGGAGTGGTCCTGAGTACATGGTGTATATTTAACCTTCATGACAGTTCTGTGAGGAAGATGCTATTTCTCCCTCCACCCTACCAAGGAGGCAACTGTATAGTGAATGTCCATGGCATCCAGCCTCTGGCCCAGACTCCAGGGGCTCTAGATAAATACAGGGGCATCACCTTCGGGATCCCCAGCACAAGCCAGCCTGACCTCTTGTTCCCCATAAGTCCTCCCGCAGATAGAAGAGGGGCTTCCTGTTATGGCAGAGGCCCTGCCCAGCAGGGAAGGGTGAGTTACAAAGTTCTGTTCATCTTGCTGGCCTCACACCATCCTCGTCCTGACCACGTGATGCTGAGTTTCCAGCGAAGACTATGGACGAGCCAGAAACACCTGCACCCTTGTGTGCTTGGCTTTGGCCGTGACCATGGAAGCTGGTGACAGCCAATGCAAGGAAATCCCCCTGCTGCTGTTTGCCCCGAGTGGAGAGGACCTTCAGTGGAGGAGAGGAAGCTATCCTAAACTGGAATGTGGTAACATGGTCCCACCCTTCAGGGGACCCTGGAGTCATTTGGCCGAAGAGGGGGGTGTGTACGCTTACATGGAGAGGTTGCCCCCTCATTCATGTCCCCTCCTCAGCCTGGCCCTGTGACCCCCCTCTGCAGATGGCCCCTCTGCCCACCAACATCTGATGGATCTGCCCCAAATGACAGAAGGACAGTAGGGCTGGACACCCAGCTCCTTGACCTTTTTAGAACTTGGTCCAAGATGTAACGGCCGAGCCCCTGTTGGCAAGATGGACCCCAAACAGGAGAGAATTACAAGCCCACATGAAGGGCCCCGGGGAAGTCGGATGAGAGAACCTCCACCGCCAAGTTCCGCCGATTTCACAAGTTTGTTACCAACCCCACAAGTGTTCGGTTGCTTAAAAACGATTTAATTTTTGCAATCTCCCAGAAAGAGGGTGCCCCAAATGAAAACTGATGTTTGAAAAATAGCAGCAATGGGAGATGAAAGAAGGTTCTTCTCCAAGGAGGAAAACAAGCTGGGGGGTGGGGAGGCAGCGGGGGGAGGCAGCGGGGGTAGGCAGCAGGGGAAGGCATGCAGTCCAGTGTCCAAACAAAGAGAGCCCTTAGCACTAGCTCTTGAGCCATGAGCTGCTTGGGCGATGGAGACAAGAACCCATTAAATTGCTCCCAGGGCCACCTTCTCGCAGCTCACCTGGGACTCTGTCATCAGAACTGGGGGTGGGAGCGGGGAGGGGGAGGCCCCCGTTGTGGGGGAGAAGGCAGGGAGCTTCGGCCTCAGACAGGCCTGGGTTTGGGTGGGAGCTCAATTGCTCACTTACCTCGTGGCTCTGACTCAACTGTGAAGGGAAGAAGATTGGCTGGGACTGGGCACCGTGGGGAGGCTGCGGTGAAACAGCTGTGCCGATCACAGCCAGTGCCCCTGGGACTTCCATCGTGGCCCTTACGCTTCCTGTCATCTTTCACGTCAGTACTGCTGGCCTCAATCTTGTCATCAAGACAGCCTTCTTAAGGAAGAGGTCCTCTACAGGCCAGGACCCCATGACCTCATCCAGTTCTCACGAGGCCAGAGGGCAAAGGGACCGCCTGCATGAAGGTTTGGGTGCAAACGCTCTGCCCAGCCCAGGAGCGGATTCAGCACCAGCATCCCCGGACACACGGCCCCAACTGAGGGCACAGATGCGGTGTCTGTGTGACCTTGAGCCTGTCCCTCCCCTGCACCTTTCACACCACTGGACAAGCAGTGAGCAGGATGCAAGGGTTCATGTTTATCGCTGGGACCAGAGCACCCAGAGGGGAGGTGCCCACATCCTAGTGAGAAGGTCAGCACTGGTAGCCACGGAGAGGCCGCCACTGATGCACAGGTGCCGGGAAGTTTGTGCCAGGGCCACTCCTTTCCAACTGCTTTGCTTCTTTGAAATGCTGAGGGTACATAACCTGGCCCCACTTTTTTTTTTTTAAACCTGGCTCCACATTTTGCAGCTGGGCACCAGCAGGCTGTGTTCACAGAGTCACTTTTGACATCTTCCAGTTGCCTGGCTGCCTGACATCATGCCAGTCACCCGGGCTTCCCCAGCACCAGCCCAACACCCAGGCAGTTCTGGTTGTTTTCCAAAGGGATGCCCCGACCCTGTAGGGGTGGCCACGGTCAGCTGAGCCGTGGGCTCGGGGGGGGGGGGTCGGCAGCGGTGGCTGCACATGGTTCCTAAAGGGTAGGGAAACCAGGGAGCTCCAGGTCTCTGGAGAGAAACCGAGGCACTTCCCAGGTGGAGCACTAGGCATGCTGACTTTCCATCCAGGCAGCAGTAAGATGGCTGCAGGGAGGCACAATTTGGGCTGTGGTCAATAACACGGAGCATCACCCAATTCTTCAAGCAGTTGCAAACCATATGTGGCTGCAAGGGTCTCAGGAATCTGTTTCTGTTTACTAAGTGCTCTCCCCAGGGTGGAGGGGCAGGGGCGTGGGTTAAGATGCTACATTCACCCCCAGATGTGGGGGGTACATAAACTTGGGTGATGGCCCTCAGTTCCAGAAAAGGAAGAGAGCACGGTACACACACCCTGCAGGACAATCAGCCTGCCTGGCCATTGAGAATCTGATGACTTCAAATATCAAACCGTTTTGTGCAGAGTGGAGACCAAGAGAAAGAGGAGCCACCTGGACAGTGGCGAGCAAGCGTGGTACCCAGATTTGTTTTAAGAGCTTGATGTGTGTTAACTTGTCTTGTCTTCATAACAACACTTCAAGGTAAGTGCTATCTTTTCTTTCTTCTTTTTTTGTTTTTTGGGCCACACGTACAGCATGTCGAAGTTCCCAGGCTAGGGTTCAAATTGGAAATGCAGCTGCCTGCTTACACCACAGCCGCAGCAACCCAGGATTTGAGCATGTCTGCGACCTACACCACAGCTCACGGCAATGCTGGATCCTTAACCCACTGAGTAAGGCCAGGGATCGAACCCCTGTCCTCATGGATACTAGTCGATTCGTTTTCACTGAGCCACAGTGGGAACTTCGGTAAGTGCTATCTGACCTCTGCTTTATAATGAGGAAACTGAGGCTGGTTAGAGAACACACCCAAGGTGACACAGCTCATGAGTGATGCTGCTGGGCTGGGAACACTTAAGGTGGCCCATAGTGGGAACACTTCTGACTTCGGGGATGATGTGTGTGATCTGGACACCAATTTGGATAAATAAAGGACATCTTGCAAAGCCAAGAAGGAGGAATCTAAAGATGTCAGAAGCCGCCCTTCAGCCGAGGGAAAGGGAAGTGCGGATGAATGAGATGGGCCAGGTTTCGAAGCTGCTTATCTCCCAGGAATCCTCTCTATAGGTCTGAGCGGATGCTCTGAGATCTTCTTATGCCACCAGAATGAAGCTCACAAGTGCTGCAAAGATACAGCCACCCCCGAGCACTGTCCCTAGCCCCGTTGTGCAAGGGCCTCTTCCAGTGTACTGTGGCGGTCACTTTTGTGGTCACAGTTTCCAACTGCAAACAGAAGAGGAAACCACGTCAGGAAGAAGCACATTTTACAACCCCATGTTCAAGGGCGTAGGGGATCCTGATGCAGACAGAGCCTCAGAAGGCCTGGAAGGCTAGGGTGGGGCTGTTTCCGCAAAGGATGCGGTGTGTTGTGGGTGGGGGTGGCTCTGGGAGAACTAGGGGGAGAGCTGGCAAGGAGCGAAAGAGCGAGGGGGTGCCGAGGGGTGGGGGTGCCCTAGAAGCTGAACCCTGCTCCAAAGAGTCAGGCGCTTCCTTCCTCAGAGCCGGCCTCGAATCTGTGGAGTAATTCTGGAAAACTCCCAGGGCCATTTCCCAGGCCCTCTCTCTGGGCCTCCGCCAGCCTGAGGCCAGTGCCGAAGCATGTCGCCCCTTCAGCAGGTGACCCTCTGTCCCCCTGATGAAGTGGGCCAGGCTTTATCCCCGCAGGGCGCAACAGGAGCCTTCTGTGTGATTCCTGCCTCTTCTGGGGCTGGTTCACCAAGGAATCTGCTGTGTGTCTTGACTTGAGGCAGCAGGCACGTCAGGGGCAGATGGACAGGGATGCATCTGGACCCTCATGGAGCCAACAATGCCCTGAGCTGATACCTGGTAGATTCGGGGGGGTAGGGGGAGGCACTCTGATTAGAAGGCAGAAGTCTTAGTTTGGTCCCCAGCTCTGCAACTTGCAAGCTGAGACCAGGAGCACTCTGTCCTCAGAAAAACGAGGAAGATCGTGCCCATTCCACAGGAGTGTGTGGGTGTGACACGCACAGTTGATTCATTGATTCACCAAGTGTTTGAGCACCCTCTGTACCTGGAGCTCTGGCAGTGAAAGGGTTTGGGAATCAGAAGAGCACCCCACTGGCTGGAAGGGGGAAGGGGTGCTTGTCTCAGGAGCAGGGCTCCTGGGGTGACAGTGGGCAGAGGAGATGGCCTCCAGGGACATCTGCCTTAGCAGTGAGATGTGCACTCACTGGGGGCCTCCCACATCCAGGAAGTGCCAGGGAGTGTCCGCACCTGGAGCCACCGTTCACCTGGCCATCAGGTGGCTCCCTGCTACCAGCCCCTGTGATGGCAGATGGTACCCTGTCTCTCAGCCTGGGCAGAAGGAGAGGGGACAAACCCTGCCTGATCCAGCTCTTGTCCCAGAAGCCAGAGCCCCCAGCCCTGGTGAGGTCCCTGCCAGCAGTGGGTCCACTGTGCCAGCCCACCAGTTGGCTCAGAAGCAACCTGGCTGCATCAGTGTGCCTCACAGTGCTGATACGATGCTACAGGAAACCCACAGCTGTGGTTCAAGACAACCTCAGCAGAAAGCTGCCTGGTCTGGGAACTTACTGCTGGCCTGGAGTAAGAGACTGCCACCTTCTCAGGCTCCCGGTGGACCAGTGGGTGCTTGAGGATGCTGGTAATTCAGAAACTGATGGAGATCTTCACTCTGGCCAGCACTGGCTCTCTCTTTCCCCTGCCTCGCTCGGCCCTATGGCATGGCTGACCAGGCACCTTCAGATGACCTGGCCTGTGACTCCCCAGAGGCCACCTCTTCTCTTGAGGCTACACCCACACCTGGAACGAGTGGTTTCACCTGAGCGCCAAGCTAAGCTCTGAAGCACCTGTCCAAGTAGGCAAAGGCAACTTTCCAGGACCATGAAACTAATGAGGCTCCTCAAAATTCACACCCACCCTTCGTCCTTTTTTTTTTCATTTTTTAAAGCTGTATTGAAGTGGAGCTGATTTACAAGGTGGTGATCATTTCAGCTGCACCGCAAAGTAATTCAGTTATATTTGTACCTACGTCCATTCTCTTTCAGAGTTTTGCCCGCATAGGTTATCACAGAATATTGGGTAGAGTTCCCTGCACTATATAGCAGGTCCTGGTTGGCCGGTCATTCCATATACCTCAGTGTGCACATGCCAATCCCAAACCCTCGATCCATCCCTCCTCCCCGCTACACACCTGTCATCTTTGGTAACCATAAGTTTGTTTTCAAAGTCTGTGAGTCTGTTTCTGTTCTGCAAAAAGGTTCCTATTTTTAGACTCCACATATAAGTGATATCATATGATGTGTGTCTTGCTCTGTCTGACTAACCTCACTGAGTATGAGAATCTCTACGTCCATCCATGTTGCTGCAAAAGGCATTATTTCATTCTTTTTTATGGCAGAATAATATTCCATGGTATACATGTACCACATCTTCTTTATCCATTCCTCTGTTGATGGGGACCTGGGTAGTGAAAGAAGCAACTTCAGATGTGATGGAAAGAGCGCTGGGTGTGAAATCTACAGATTTGAGCTCATCACGTCCATGATGTACTGGCCCTTAACTTCCTGGGGCCTCCAGTTCCTCATCTGTAAAATGAAACAATAACACTTGTGGGAAGGCAGGGAGGTTGATGACTCGGAAATTTTGGAACTGTAGCTTTCTGTATTTTCCAGCTAGTTCATGGTGAGATGTTCACTGCTGAACATTTAGCCTCCAAAAACTATTTTCCTTCTGATCAAGCCCGGGTCCCTTTCACACAGTGGAGTGGGGTGGGGGCAGGGGTGGTTGGAGCGGCCTGCGTCAGGACAGCCATGTTAAACACCGCTGGTCTCTACATATAGAGGCTGAAAAAAATTAGTTGGAACTGAAAAATCAACTGGACCTTGGCCGGTAGATGTTTCAAAGTAACTTGAGATTCTAGTCCACACTGCTGGCCCCGTGCTTCTTCACGCCAGGGTTGCTTACCAGCCAGGATGCAGTGTGTCAAGCCCCCGGGGGAGTGTGGAGCATCTGATGGCCTGGCAAGATGGTGGTAGCAGGCGCCATTAGGAAAAATCCAACACTGATTGGTTGGCTCTTCTGGGTCAAGCTTTCAAGAAAACAAAGGTCTTTTTGGTAGGAAGCTAAGAGAAGAGGCATCCTGGTTGTGTTGGGAAGAAGGTGGTTTTGGAGCCAGACAGGTCTTGATTCAGGGTGGACTCCAGAACGTCTGTGTAGATGGGATCTGGGGAACCATCTCATTGAAAGTGAGGTGACAGGCAGGGCACCACGTGTCAAAACTTCATTTTGCTCCCCTGTGTGGTCTTCTTCTTAGATTGTGTGTTTACTGGGGAGGGGGTTGGGGTGAACAGCTGCTGGAGATGATGGAAAGCCTCTCAAACCACCCCTTGATGATGTCACTGTCTTCACTCAGATTCAGGAACTACCGCGTCCCACTGATGTGACCTTGGGCAAGTAAGTCAACCTCTCTGAGCTTCTGTTTTCTCATTTGTATAATGGAAATAGTAATCCCATTCTGGTGGGGTTGGGGGGAGGGGAGTTCTCTAAGATAACATATGGGAAAGGGCTTAGCACAATGCAGGCGTGTGGTAGGCACTCAGCATAAGGAAGTCTCTTCCATTTCTGGTCCCCAGATGTCTTAGGATCCTAATGAAGGAACCACATGGATACTCAGATATGGAAATCTGGGGGAAAAAAAAACAGAAGTTGGTTAGATTTGGGGGGGGGGTGCCTTTGGATTTTGTGGCCCACTGACAAGCATGTTCCAAGAAGAAGCCGCATCTGCCCTCCGCGTTGTGAGCCTGGAACGCCGAGCAGTTGGCTTACTTGAAAGGGAGCCTTTGCAGACCAAGCTACCCGGCAGCGTCAGTCCCTCGGATGAAATAGTCACCATGGCAAATGAATTAGGCCATCGGTTTTTCCTCATGTCTGGAGGCAGCAGAATCTTCTTACAGTGGGTTGTTTTTTTTTTTTTTTCTCTGAGGGTTTGTTTTTTTTCTTTTTTCTTTCTCTCCCCCCCTCCCCAATTCCTCCCAGAACTCCTGGAGTCTGGACAGGACAGAGGACGATTGAGGAAAATATTATAAGCATATGTCCAGCACCCGTTGCTTTGCAAGGCATCTCCAGAGGCTCCTTGTGGAAGTAGCAGGGCTGGCGGGAAACTACTGAATTTGCTAAGAGCCAATATCAGGAGCCCATTCATTCATTCATTCACTCATTCACTCATTCACTCAAGCAGTGCTTACAGATGTTAAGATAATATGTGTCACAATCCCAGGTCCAGCACTTTAATGACGTGTCCCAAGTCACAAACAGTACTGGCTCAAGCAGGAATAGAAAGTTGCAAGCTTGGAGTTCCCATTGTGGCTCAGCCGGTTGAGAACCTGACGCTGTCTCCATTAGGATGCGGGTCCCATCCCTGGCCTCACTTAGTGGGTTAAGGACCTGGCGTTGCCCCAAGCTGTGGCATAGGTTGAAGATGTGGCTCAGATCCAGTGTCGCATGGCTGTGGTGGAGGCCAGCAGCTGCAGCTCCAATTTGACCCCTAGCCCGAGAACTTCCATATGTCAAAGGTGCAGCCCTAAAAAGAAAAAAAAGAAAATTGCAAAATTGCCTTCCTTGAGACTCAGGACAGTGGATTGCAGAGCCACCTACCTGCATGGTGTGACTCTTTGTAGGGACTCAGACGTCCGACTTCTGGTCTACCACCTCCCTGGCGGCATGGCAGCCCCGTCCATTTCTGGCTCACCACACACTTGTGAGTGTATCACAAGGAACCCTCTTTATTGCCTGCACGTTATAGCTGCCTATGGATTAGGAGTCAGAGGAATATTCCATTTAAATGAAATTGCTTTTGAAACACAGATGAGTTTGAAATCTAGAAGAAAGGGTGCTTCGGCAAGAGACGCTTGGGCCTTGGATTCCGCAGCTCATATTGCTGAATGCTTCCATCAACCAGCTGCTTCCACCCTTCCCTAAACATCAGCTCCCTAGGGAGCTAGTCAGCCCAGGGCTCTCTGGGCAACAGCGGTTCTCTGAATAACACGCAGCCTCTTCTGGAGGCCCATCCAATCAGCACAGAGAACGCAGACGCCAAGGGAGTGCAGCTCCCATCCAGAGCGGTTTGCTTCCTCTCCATGGTTTCCATGACAACAGATCTTATACACACACACACACACACACACACACACACACACACACACAGTGTCAGTTCAACTAAGCATGTTTCCTAGCACTTGACACAATAGATTCCTCACCAGGAAGCAGAGTTGTTTTTTTACCTGGAATCTTTGGGAACCCCTGCATCTCAGGGTTCATCAGAGGGTGTGGCACCAGCAGCCAGACCCATGGCCCTTCCCTCTTCTCTTACCGAGGACAGGTCTTCAGCAACCTCTTCCCCAGCCTGTTCTCTCCAAGCACACCCTACCTGCCTTGAGGTGCCTGCAGAAGCCCAGGCCAAGAAGAGCAACTTGTCCCCACCCCTCCAATTCCAGGGTCCCTTACCACCCCTCCCCCAACCCACCCCCAGCTCACAACAAGTTCAAGGAAAAACAACCATGACTCTATCTTTGCCCACCAGCAATATGGCAGCCAGATAAGTGAACCCACTGGGATTGGGTTTCACAAGTCAAAGCGGGATCAGGGGTTCCCATTGTGCCTCAGTGGTAACAAACCCAACTAATATCCATGAGGATGTGGGCTCAATCCCTGCCCTCGCTCAGTGGGTTAAGGATCTGGCATTGCCGTGAGTTGTGGTGTAAGTTGCAGGTACAGCTCATATCCTGAGTTGCTGTGGCTGTGGTCTAGGCCAGCAGCTGCAGCTCTGATTTGACCTCTAGCCTGGGATTTCCATATCCTGTGGATGTGGCCCTAAAAATTTAAAAAAAAAAAAAGGGATCAGAGAGTTCTGGGTGAAAGTTGGGCTTGACTTTCACCCAGAACCAAGGCCACATGTGGAGGGAAAGTGCGTCTAGCTGCTGGCCGTTTCTGGAGGTCTGGATCAGAATGAGAAAAGTAGGCCTCCCCTTTGCAGCTTGCAGCCCCAAGCTGTGTGGTCTTAAAGCCTCAGGATCAGTGAGTAGGCCCCAGGCCAAAATTTCAGGCTTAGGTTTGTGGGCCCAAATGGGTAGGCTGTCATCATGAGGAAGCATGTATAAAGTTTAGTGGTCGTTTTTGGTTTGTTTTGTCTTTAGACTATTAAGAGCGTGGAATACAGCCGTCTGGAGGGTTTAGCATAAAGTCACCCCCAGCATAGTCCTTGACACCTGGTAGGAATTCCGTGTATGGGAGCTATGGGCTTCTCCTGCCTCTGCACAGAGAAAGGCCCAGCCCTGCCTGGTCCAGCCTGACTGCTGGGAGCAGCCGCCTTTTGCAAAGAACGATGCCCTTCCCCCAGCTCAGGGGGCTGGTTGTGTGGGTTCAGCTCCTTCCACCTGTAACTGGGTCACGTCTTACTTACACGCCTTGTACCCGGCCAAAGAACTCAAAGGAGAGTTGTTCATTAGGACTGGGTTAGGCAACCCCGCTGCTCTTTTCTGGTGTGCTGTGTGAGACTGTAAGGCAATCCCAGCTTACGGCGGGGTTTCGGTGTCACCGAGAGTTCCCAGCGCTTTGTGGCAGCTCCCATTCATTCCAGACAAAGCCGAATGAGCAGCAGCTCATGTTTCCTAATCACAGGGCCCCGCAGCGCCCCATCCCAAGGCCACGCTGGACACTTCCGGGGTGCGCTCATTGAAGGAGCGCAAAGGGCTTAAAGAAAACCCTTTCTTTATTTGGGAGGTATTATTATCTGGGTTTTACTGACAGAGGTACCGACAGGTGAGATGACCTGCTTTGGGACCACACAGTAAGAAGGGGCTGGGCTGAGGTGGGGGCTGGGGCAGCTGCCTGGAGCTCCTTGGCCGGGAGATGACCGCATAGAAAGCAGCTTGCACAGAGCCTGTCCTGGCCAGGCCCCGGGGGGACTCATGAGCAGACTAACCTCAATAACAAAGGCCGGTGCAGATGAAATTGAAAAGCTTCAGCCTGAGGAAATGTGGGCAGAGACATGCCTTATCCTTGAGAAAGCAGGATGTAGGACATTACAAGGACAGAGCACCAAGACGCCAGAAATTGGAGCTCCCTGATGGCTCACGGGGTTAAAAAGCTGGCGGTGTCACCGCAGCAGCTCAGGGGCCAAAAAAAAGAAGAAAAGGCACTAGCACTCAGATGAGCAGCTCCTTTTTCAGTCCCTAGTGCTGCCCAGCAGCAGGCCTCCCAGACTGAGTCCCAGAGAGGACATGTCACCACCCCAACTCCTCTGTGACAATGTTATTCTTCATAATAATCCTAAATGCTACAAGAGTAACAGCTAGAAAAGAAGAGCAGAGAGTCTTTTTCAGACCCAACAGAAAAATTAAAAATACAATATATATTTCAGTACCAAACCGATGTCATGGATTAGTACCTATAATTGCATGAATTACATTTCAGTTATGTTCATGTATTTGGGGGGGAGGGGGAGGGAAAACACATGGAACGTATATATTGGTCTATTGCAAAAAATGAGTAATAACATTAGAGTTTCTGTTTTTGATGTTTAAGTTCATTTGTCCATGAACTGGAAAAACTGATCTTCAAATTTTCATGCAAAATGGACAGTGCAGCCAGGTTCGTCCATCTACCTTTACTCCTGGTTAATCAAAGAATGACCTTTGTAACAATTTTGGAAAATAGCTTTCCCATAAAGCGATACATATATAGTTATGAAAACTTGTAAAATACTTATAGCAAAGGGTCACAAAAATTCAGTTTCACAATAAATTCTAGAAATTGCAGTACTGACCACAGTTTTATTTCTCCAGGATCCAGCCCACTGTCTTTCAAATGTATCCATATTGAGAAACTTTAACCCCCCCCAAAAGTTCCAAGTTTGACAGAATTGAAGTAACTCAAGGTTCATATAAAGATGCACAGAAAGAAACAATAGCATGATAAATATATAGAAATAAAGAAAATCCAGAGCAAGGGAAGAAAGAAGTAAGAGGGAAAAGTCACGTTTAGTCTCAATGCACTGACGTAGTTGCTAGCATTGAACAGTAAATTTTACTCTACACTCTGAGCTTCCTGGCAGCCAATGGAAAAAGGGAGCCATGGTCATATATGAGATTTACATTGACAGAAAAGAAATTGCTATGGCAAAGGCTTAAGAAAACCCCTTTCTTGGAGTTTCTATCATGGCACAGTAGAAACGAATCCAACTAGGAACCATGAGGTTTCGGGTTTGATCTTTGGCCTCGCTCAGTGGGTTAAGGATCCACCGTTGCTGTGAGCTGTGGTGTAGGTCGAAGATGCAGCTCACATCTGGCATTGCTGTGGCTGTGGCGTAGGCTGGCAGCTACAGCTCCGATTTGACCCCTAGCCTGGGAACCTCCATATGCTATGGGTGCGGCCCTAAAAAAGGACAAAAAAGACAAAAAAAAGAAGAAGAAGAAGAGGAAGAAGAAGAGATCCTTGTAAACCCCCGCAGAGGGTTCCAGTCTGGGGCTGGCTGAGTCCACTGTGGGAGACGAAGAGTTACAGGGCAATTTGATTCGGCTTCTGTTTCCCTCACATATTGGATTCAGACCAAGAAAGGATGAACTTGGGAAAGAGGTAGCAGGGGCCCCAGAGGTCCTGTGAACAAACATCAGAAAGTGAGTCACAAAAAAAAATTAAGACATTAGAAAACTTGTGTTTAGCAGATTTTAAAACCGAGGTTAGATGAATAGCAACGCTGAATCCGACGGACAAGATCAATAATAACAAGGAAGATAAAGGAGAGAGCCGGGCAGCAGGGATGGATTAACATTCCTTTTGAACTTCACATTTGCCCCCTCCCCCAGTGGCTCCACCTGCCAGGAGGCAGCTTCAGCTCTGGGTCCAGGCGTGCAGGGACCTGTACCCAAATCCTCCCTCCAAAGCATCTTCCCTGGTGGTAACGGCAGACTGGTTCATCATGGACTGCCTTCCTGCTGAAAACACTGGGAAACGTGGGCAAGATAGTTTTTTTTTTTTTTTCAATCTAGTTGAAGCCATCAAAAAATCACCGGGGCAGTGAGAAACTAAGGAGTTAAGATCTCAGAGAAAAGGCTTGAGCAGAGAGAGGAGTCTTAACCACTTTTCTCTTTGGCACTTGCAAGTTTCCAAGCAGCAGCTGAGAAGTCGAGGCCTCTTATAGGGCTGGGGTGGCAAAAAAGGAATTCGGAGTCCAGCAAGGAGGGAGAGTCAGTTTAAATACCTCAGACTTTCAGGTGAGACTCCCCACAAAGGGATGATCCAGAAAGAGATCAGCCTGTAGAAAGCCAGAATCATCTTGAAAGAGCTCAGTCCTTGACTGGATTAATGTGATATAAAATAAAGCAATACATTTCTAAACAAATCACAAGTCAATGTAGAAATCACAGTAGAAATTAGAAAACATTTTTAATGAAAAGATAATAAAACTAAAATATAATAAAACGTATGGGATGCACCCAAAGCATGCTTAAGAGCAATGTGTAGCCTTAAGTGCATCATTAGAAAAGAAGAAAAGGATGAAGAAACAATGAATCAGGTTTTTATCTTGAGATTTTTAGTAAACGAAACAGCGAATTAAACCCTAACATAATACAAGGATGGAAATAGTAAACGCTAGGAATTAATGAAATAGAAAACAATAGCACAGAGTTCTCTAGTAACTCAGCAGGTTTAGGGATCTGGTGTTGTCACTACTGAGGCATGGGCTCAATCCCTAGCCCAAAGAATTTCTGCATGTGGGGGCACAGCCAAAAAAGAAAAGAAAGAAAGGAAGGAAGGAAGGAAGAAGCAATCATACAACAAAGAAAACCAACAAAGCCAAAAATTGTCTTTTAAAAAGACTAAGAAATTTGATAAGCTCCTGAAAAACTGACTTCCTTAAAAAAGGATGAGGCGCAAATAATCAATACCAGGAATGAAAAAATAAGACTTAACAATATAGCCTACAGCTATTAATAAGATAAGAGGCTGGTCTGAAACAATTTATAGTCTTATATCTATTAAATAAATAAAATCCATAACGAAAAATCTTTCCACAAAGAAAACTCCAGGACCAGATGGCTTCACCAGTGAATTCTTCCAAATACTTGAGGACCAAATAGCATTAATCTTACCCAAACTCTCTGGCAAAGAATAGAAAATGAGCATTCTTTCAACTCATTTGAGAGCAGTATCACCTTAATACCAAAATTTGACTGGGAAAGAAAATTACAGGGCATTTCTTTCTCCTGAACATGTTGTTAATCCTAAACAAAATATTATCAAACTGGATCCAACCATATATGAAAAAGATAATACATCACAACCAGGATAGGTTTAATTTTAGGAACGCAAGATTGTCTCAGTGTTCAAAAATCAATTCATATAACTTACCATAGTAACAGAATAAAGATCATCGATCCACTCAACAGATTCGGCGGGGGGTGAGGGGTGGGGGGGTGGAAAAATCATTTGATATAATTCAACCCCTAGTGGAGTTCCCATCATGGCGCAGTGGTTAACGAATCCGACTAGGAACCATGAGGTTGCGGGTTCGATCCCTGCCCTTGCTCAGTGGGTTAAGGATCTGGCATTGCCGTGAGCTGTGGTGTAAGTCGAAGATGCTGCTCGGGTCTGGTGTTGCTATGGCTCTGACGTAGGCCAGCTGCTACAGCTCCGATTTGACCCCTAGCCTGGGAACCTCCATATGCCGCGGGAGTGGCCCAAGAAATGGCAAAAAGACAAAAAAAAAAAAAAAAATTCAACCCCTAGTGCTAATAAAGGAGAAAGGAACTCTCTTAGGAAACTAGGACTAGAAGAGCAGTAACTTAATATGATAGAGTAGCTACAAAAAAAATCCCTAGTAAATATTATACTTAATGTTCACATATTGATATATTTCCCCAATACTGAGATTAAAAGAATGAAGATCCTGGTCTTCACCTCTATTTGTTATGATACTGGAGGTCCTAGCCTTTGCAATCAAGCAAGACAAAGAAAAAAATTTTAAGAATTAGAAAGAAAAAAATATAAGACTGACACTATTTATAGATGACATGATTACATATGTAGAAAATACAAAATAATTTGTAGCAAAAGCAGTGAGAATTAATAAGTCAAGCAAGGTTGTTGGATAAAAAATGTCAACCTTGCTTGATTTATTAATTCTGGCTGTTTTTCTACAAATTATTTTGTATTTTCTACATATATGATCATGTAGTCTGTGTTTTATATAACAAAAACAAAAAGAAGAATCCAAAAAGAACACACTAATAAATTAGATTACATTAGAATTTGAATCTTCTTTTCATCGAAAAAATTAAGAGCGAGAAAAGAAACCACAGAGAAGATATTTGCAATTCATGCAACTGACAAAGGATTCATATCTAGAAAATACCAAAAAAAAAAACCCCAAAACAAAAACCCTCCTACCTATCACCAAGACAGCCCAATTGAAAAATGGGCAAAAAACCCAAACAAGCTAATTGATATCCAAATGAGCAATAGTATTTGAAAATGTGTTCAATTTTATTAGTCATCGGGGAAATGCAACTAAAATACGTTCACCAGAATAGCAAGAATGAGAAAGACCGGCAATATCAGGTATTGGTGAGAATGTGGGTCTCCCCCGCCACCGCACCGCACCAAACTCTCAAAACTTTGGTAGGTGCATGAACTGGTACAGCCATATTGCAAAACTATTTACTAGTATCTGCTAAAGCTGAACATATGCACACACTGTGACCCAACAATTCCTTTCCTTGGTACGTACCACACAGAAATATATACCCCAGAAGATATACACAAGAATGTTCCAAGCAGCATGATTTGTAACAGGCCCAAATTAAAATCTACCCAATGACCAGCAGCAGATGAATGTGTAAATAAATTGTGGTAGATTTATACTAAGGAAATTTTTACAGCTTTTAAAATGAGAAAACTCCTTGTATCTTTAACAACATAAGATCAAATTTACAGATGTAATACTGAGTGGGGAAAAAAGCCAGATAAAAAAGAATGCATGATGTGGAGTTCCCTTGTGGCTCGGCGGGTTAAGGATCTGGTGGTGTTACTAGGTTAAAGTTCGGTTGCTGGTATGGCATGGGTTCTGTCCCTGGCCTGGGAAAATCCGCATGCCTTGGGCAAGGCCAAAAAAAAAAAAAAGGCAAAACTAACAGATAAGCAATCCAAGCCATAACCCAGTAACACCATGAGCCATGCTGCAAAATTGCTACAAACTTCCAAAGCAGTATTTCGAGAGTTACAAACACTCCCACTAACTTTGCCCCACAATAACATAATATTCCAGGTAAGAGCACTTTTTCTACTCAGTATTTCTCAGTATGCCTTTGTCCAGGAGCTACTGCTCAGAAGGAAGAGTTAACTCTCTGAGTCCTAGTCCAAGTTCTGATTTTGAGGAACTGTGAGAGATGGCTCTGTCTAATTGGGTTTCTTCCTCTTTCCTATGCAGAGGTGAGAATGCTTTATGTGCATTTCCGAGTTCTTATCATCAAATGGGGCCAGAGAAAGGGCCCAGCACAAAGATGACAAAGGTTTAATCGAGCAAAGGAAGAAATGGATGGATGAGTAAGTGAAGGAGTGAAGAATTGGTGCCACAGTAAGAAAGAGTTTTATTAAGAATAACTAAGACCAAATGTTAGATCTTTTAAAAAATAAATCCCATAAGGTGGGAGGCTGAGATTCTCTGAAGTGGTGCCTAATTTGGAGACGGAGTCTTGCCAGAAGAATGTTCTCTGCCGGGGTCTGTGCTGACCCTCTGTGCAATCTGCTGCTTGCCCGAATAGACACATCGGTGAAATTCACTTGGGTTTCTGCATCTTTTGTCTCTCAGTGCATTGTTGCATCGGGGCTGCCAGGGAGCAGAATTGGGTGACAGCTTTCAGGTTTGATTTGCCAATGAGAATGTTTGGCTGAGTGTGGGGTTTCCGTGGTGGAGCTGGCCCATGGCCTTGAATTTCTTCCGGTTTCACTGGGCCCACTGTGTTACCCAAATGGCCTCTTGCAAATGGTGTCTCCTAAATGGGAATGCACGGATATGTGAGTGTGGAAGTGTGTACGCCTGCACACACAGAAAGACCGACCTCTTGGATGCCTGGCCTTGAAAATGATATTAGCTCACGCTCATCATTTCTGCAAGCATGCCTTGTCATTATTTGCAAAGCATCATTCTGTGGGACAGTGAAATATGGTACCCAGGGCCTTCAGAAGTTTACAGTCTAAGTCAGGCAGATGAAATAGAGATACACGGTTTATCAAACCTATCCAGATTTCTCTCTCTCAGGTTTCTTGGTTACATGGCTTGGAAACCCACTCTGGATAACTTCAGCAGAAACTGGAAGGTTAAAGGACCAGGCTTAGTAAATGATCTGACGCCAAGGGATCCAGGAAGTAGAAACAACCTTATGCCATCAATGGACATAACTGAACCTGCATCTCTGGTCTGTTACCACTGAGCCACAACGGGAACTCCACCACTCTCATTTCTAACTTCATCAGCTTTGCATCCTTAGTTTCTTCACTGTTCAGTGATTATTTGTTCAAATAATCTAGCAGAAAGCTGGCCCTGTTCTAGAACTGAGGATTCCAGCCTGAACCCAAAAGACAAAACTCCCTGCCTTTGTGGAGCTTGCCTCCTAATGGGATCATGTCTCACTCAGGTTGGGCCGAGCTTGGTCCTGGGCTTTTGCCCAGGCTGCTCTGTACCCCGCAGTGAATTTCTTCAACCCAGGAAGAGGAGGGAGATATTGGGCGGCTTAAAATGACAGTTTTCCAGTCTACCATAAGTTCCCATCAAAGTCTAGATAACGGGATTTCCTGCTGTGGCTCAGTGGTAGCAAACCTGACTCCTACCCATGAGGATGCAGGTTCAATCCCTGGCCTCGATCAGTGGGTTAAGGATCCAGTGTTGCTGTGGGCTGTGGTGTAGGTCACAGACATGGCTCAGATCCCACGTGGCTATGGCTATGGTGTAGGCCAGCAGCTGCAGCTCCAATTTGACCCCTAACCTGGGAAATTCCTGCTGCCCTATAAAGACAAAAAGAGAGTCTAGATAATAAATGTAGAGGAGTTCTGAAGAGGCCAAACTTTCCTCTGGGTCGGGGGTGGCGAGGTGGGTGGGGGTAGGTGGCCATGCATCCAGAGCAGGCCTGGGAAAACTTAGTCACTGGGGGGAAGCAGTGTGTCTCAGAGCCCAAGTGGGAAAGTGTGCTCCAAGCTTATTGCCTTAGAGGAATTTCACAGAATGCGATAAAAAGATCTAAAACAAAATGCTTGTCCTTGAAGGACTGGGAAGGAGGCTGTTTTGCCAGCAACTGCTTGAGATTATGGAGTTGAAAGAGCAGTTTTAAGTAGATGCAAAGGCACTGTTCAGTCGCTTCCTCCTCCCAACCCAACAGTAGCCAGTGTCAGCCTAGAGCTTACATTGGAGCCAAATGACCATCATGACAGTGATGGTGACCGTGGAGATTCTGGACTCTGAGAGCAGAAATTCATCTGCAGAAAAACTCCTTGCCCTTCAATGAGAAAGGCACATGATGCCATCAAAAAAAAAAAAAAAAAAGAGGCAGGAGCCCAAAAACTTAATTACATCTTTGTGTCAATTTGTTCTCCTGCAAAATGGAGATACTTATAGACCCTTTCCTGCCAAAAGCAAATGGATGTTGATGATAAACTGAGATAAGAGTCATATAGTGAAAAAGACACAGGATATGAGAAGCCACGGGAGCCAGTGTTGCATCCAAGATTTACTAGCTCTGTGACCTTGGGGGGAGTCACTTTTTCTGAATCTGTTTGCGCATCAATAAAATGAGGAGAGTAATTCTTGACAAGTGTGTAAAGCACAAATAAGATAATGTATATGAAAATCCTTTATAAGTTATAAAGCACTCAGCCAGTATGAGGAGCCATAATGATTATCCTTTAATAAATGTGTATGGGAGTTCTCTGGTGGTTCAGCGTGTTAAAGATCTGGCGTTGTCACTACTATGGCTCTGGTTACAGTTGTGGTGTGGCTTTGATCCCATGCCGTGGGTGCAGCCCCCCAAAATGCATATGGCTTTATCAGTAAAGTACAATGAAGAGTTTTGAAGAGATTCATTAAATAACTGACTCCCCACTGTTCCTTCCTTTGCATTACACTTAGGCTGCCAGGCTGTCCTCCAAAAGGCCTCCTGAGACCATTCTCAACTCCAAAATAAACCAGTGGCCAGAAGGCACTGGAACCCTTCAAGCTGCACGCTCCCAGGGCAGGAGTGGAGGTGATAAATCTTGTGTATTGACCCAGGAAAAAGGCCCGATAACAAAGCCCGATTTATTATCTTAATAAATCACGAGTTGTTTCTGCAGCAAATTCTCAAGACTATGCAAAGCATCACATCCTTAGGAAGAGAAAGGGGGGGCCTGGCTGGACCAGAGCTGAGCTGTGCCCCTGGAGCCTGGGCAAAGTCAGGGTGCACCCAGCTGACCTCAAGAAACAGTTCCTATGAAATGCAGATGTTTGGTGGCATGGGGCTGTTTTCCCCCATAATTTTAAAGCCTTCCATGCCTACTGCTAACATCCAGGCTCTTTCCTCCCCATACTGGCTCAGTGGGTTAGAGAGGGCTTTTTAGGCTGTTTCAGCCAGCCCATCATGGTATCTTAATCTTTCAACAGCAGCCATTCTCCTGCACTCCTGCGAAGTACTGCCTGCATAGCCCATATTTAAGGTTCAAAGCGAATTAAAATTAATCTTGTTTGGGGAATTCCACAGCTCCCTCTTGAGCTAAGTGGAAACACCCTGGGGTGACATAAAATTGAGGTTGGGAATTGCAGTGTTGGAGTGCTGTGCTAATGAGGTGAAGGTCAGGGGTTCAATCCCCATGTGAAGGGAGCAGTTAATTGCACTCCGCCTCATGGCCTCAGATTCCACCCTTAACCCTGGCCATCTGCCTCAAAGATGAGCCGCTGGTCACCAGCAGGACAGAAGGAGCTAGAAGGGCCGGGTCCATGCAAATCCATCAACACCGTGGAAAGACAACCCAAAGCATGACCCATGGGTAATGTGGCAGGATCTTTAAGTTTGCAGATGAGAGCACCATTCCATTATTACTTCATGTTGGCGTAAACACATAAAAATATGGAAGGGTCCAGTGAATCGGATGTCATGGGGTCCATGATCTCTGAGGCCCGACTCTTCATTCCCAAGAGTTTAGCTAACTTGTTAAAGAGACAGCTTAATAAATGTGATGTCTATGTCATGGTCACACAGCTGAGTTTTGTTTAGCCTTAAGATGGGGAATAGTGGTGTAGAGATCTACAAACAAAGGTAATACCAAAAAAGGAGTTCCCATGTGGCTCAGGAGGTTAAGAACCTGACTCATATCCATGAGGATGCGGGTTCGATCCTGGCCCCACTCAGTGGGTTAAGGATCCGGCGATGCCGTGAGCTGTGGTGTAGTTCGCAGACATGGCTTGGATCCCATGTTGCTGTGACTGTGGTGTAGGCCAGTGGCTGCAGCTCTAATTCAACCCCTCGCCTGGGAACCTCCATATGCCATGGGTGCAGCCCTAAAAAAAAAATAATAAAACAAATGAGTAGCACTCATATTTGGTTTGGGATAGACAATCCCGTTTAGGGACAAATAGGTTGCCCTTCTCAATTATGTTCTCCTTTAGCTAATTATTCTGCATTCCCTGAACAGGTTGACCAATGGCAAAAAAGAAAAAAAAAAAAAAAAGCCCAAATGCTCCGCTGGATGAGGAAAGAACATTTAGCACAGAGAAATGAAAACTAACCTTCACAAAGAAGTCTGGACATGAATGTCTTTAGCAGCTTTATTTGTAATCATCCCAAACTGGAAACGACCAGATATCCTTCAGCAGGTGACTGACTAAACAAACTGTGGTGTATCCGTCTCCTGGTATACTACCCAGTAATAAAAAAGAACAAACCATTGATCCATGGAGCAACTTGGTGGGATCTCCAGACAATTATGCCGAGTGAAAAAGTGAAGGTTTGGGGTTCCCAGTGTGGCTCAGCGGGTTAAGAACCCAACATAGTGTTTGTGAGGATGCAGGTTTGATCCCCCGCCTCTCTCAGTGAGTTAAGGACCTGGCCTTGCTGAAAGCTACGGCAGGGGTCGTGGATGATGTTCAGATCTAGCGTGGCTGTGGCTGTGGTGTAGGCCTCAGCTGCAGCTCTGATTCAGCCCCTAGCCTAGAAACTTCCGTATGCCACAGGTGCAGCCCTAAAAGGAAAAAAAAAACGTCAAGGTTGGAGTTCCTGCTGTGGTGCAGTGGGTTAAGGTGCCAGTGTTGCCTCAGCTGTGGTATAGGTTGCAGCTATGGCTCGGATTTGATCCCTGGCCCAGAAACTTTCATGTGTCTCAGGTGTGGCTGAAAAGGGGGGCGGGGGAAGTGTCAAGGTTACATGCTCATATGATTCCTTTTTTGTAAGATTCTTGAAATGACAAAATCGTAAACAAGGAGAGCAGGCCAGCAGTTGTTGGAAGTTAAGAATGGGGGGTGTCGAGGGATGCGTAAAAGGAATATTGCATATACGCAGAATTTAAAAGGAAAAAAGGATACAAATGAACTTATATACAAAACAGAAATAGACCCACAGACATAGAAAACTAACTTAGACTTACCAAAGACTGAGGGGAGGGACAAATTAGGAGTTTGAGATTAACACATACACACTGCTAATTATGAAACAGGTAACCAACAAGGGCCTACTGAATAGCACAAGGAACTAAACTTAATATCTTGCAATAATCTATAATGGAAAAAATCTGAAAAAGCACACACATATATATAGCATATATATAATCTATAATATATTATATATATAATATATATACCTGAATCACTTTGCTGTGGCTCGAGTTGCCACTGTGGCGTGGGTTCCATTCTTGGCCCTGGAACTTCTGCAATGCCTCGGGCGCAGCCAAAAATAAATAAATAAAAACAAAAAAAGGACTGTCACTTAAGGTGGGGTCAGTCTGCAGAGGCTGACAAGTTTATTCCTGGTCCCTCCAATCCAGGAATTAGGATACATGGATGCTCTTCATGGGCGGCCCCAGTCAGAGGTAAAGACCCCAGGTAGGAAAATCCTGTGAGCAGGCAATCGGTGGCCTCTCTTATTCAGTGGATTGAAAAGAACTGTGGGCCGCGCCAGACCAGAACTCTGGACAGCCGTTGCCTCGGAGAATCAAAGCTCCGAACACTCTATCAGGCCCTTGTGAGACCTTTGATCCCCACAGCCCAGGCCTATCTGATGCGCCCCCCACCTTTGATGGGAACTCCCTGACAGTCAAATGGGCCCCCCATGTGGATAGAGCTTCGCCCCCGTGGACCTGAGAAGTCCTGTGAACCCCCGGGAGGGGGGGGGTCAGGTGACCCTTTCTTCGACCAGAGGCAGGTGACATCTTGCAGCTTGATTAAGGCTCATGCTCCCAAAGAGTCCTTCAGCTCGATGAGGACTCTTCCTCTGACTTTTCATTTGCTGGGGACATCCCACATTTGGCCCAAGACAGAGGCCACCGCAGTCCCAAGGAGCAGAGGGTCTGGATCCTCACACCGTTTGGGAAGCAGACGTCAGAAAGGCAGAGAAGAACAGTAACTGCTTCAAACTTTCCACAAGTATTTATCAGGCATGGACTCTGGGCCAGTACTGATGACCCAACGAGGAACAACTCATGTCCTCTGTCCCCAGGGAACCTACAGAGAAGGTCACTCCCAGAGAAGTTGTGTTCCTCAGCTCTAACAGAACCCCAGCACCACAGGATTGAAGTAAGATAGAACTTCATGTCTCTCACACGTATCCGTGTAAATGCGAGCAGTCCAGAGCTCTTGAGGCAAGACCCTGCTGCCTTCCATCTCATTGTTCTGTCCTCTCACATATGTCACCCTCATCCATTTAGGCCAAGACGGTTCATCACTAGATCCACCTTCTTCATTCTTTTTTTTTTTTTGTCTTTTTAGGGCCACACCCACAGCATATGCAGGTTCCCAGGCTACAGGTCAAATCAGAGCTGTAGCCTCCAGCCTACACCACAGCCACAGCAACGCCAGATCCGAGCTGTATCTGCAACCTGCGCTACAGCTCACGGCAATGCCAGATCCTTAACCCACTGAGCGAGGCCAGGGATCAAACCTGTGTCCTCATGGAAACTAGTTGGGTTCGATAACCACTGAGCCATGACAGGAACTCCAGGATCCACATTCTGACAAGCAGGAAGGAGGAGGAGGGTGGAAGAACGGTAGGCACACATCTCCCTCCCACCCCCCCAACCCCCACCCCAGAAAGGCCCAGGAATGGCACACGCCACTTTAGCACAAAGTCATTTTACAAAAGGGACTCACTGGACCCTATCATGATGCAAGGGCTCCTAGGACACTGTCTTTCGAGACGAGAGCTATGAGCCCAGCCCGCTCTCAGCTATCACGGAAGCAGGTGAGAGAGGATGTGGGAGGCGCGCCCACATCTCTAATCAAGGAGGGAGGCAAGTGGCTGGAAGACATACCTCTCCAGGAACAAAAGCAAATGAATGGTCCAAAGCTGAGTGGGACAGGAAAAATCTACAAACACACAGGACCTAAAGGGCAGGGAGAAAAGGCAATAATGGAAAACAGAGGTAAGGTGGCTGTGCAGACAAGCTTTCGGAAGACCCAGTAACTTCATCGGTCTCTCCTTCAGAAGCAGGCATCATACTCAAGTGGTGGGTGGGAACATGGAGGAAGGGGGCGCCTGAGGCAGATCGGATGAAGTGAGCCCCTCAGTGGTGGATGCTTTTAGAACTGTCCATCATGAAAAGGCATCAAGAAGACTAACAGCGCTGCCCCTTAGTGGTGCCAAGCCATTGCCTTGCCAACCATCCTGATGGCCTCAGTGATGCTAGTGGGGGTGGCAAGGCTGATGCAGGATGAATTTTTGTCTCACTGGAGCAGCGGTGAATTCCCTCCGCATCCCTGGATGAAAGGGGCAGTGAGGTAGAAACCTTAACTGGAGCCATGCTGGTAGGCGAGGGAGAAATTCGCATTTGGGAGCACGGTCCACAGCAAACCAAAGCCCTTTCTCTGTAGAAAAGGAGCTGGACCAGTAGCAAGTCTCCCAGCAGTGGACAAGCCTGGACTCTGGGATGTGCTCACCACTACTCACTCAGTCCCTGGCGTGTTTCAGACTTATCTTGCTTTTCAGAGTTTCATGCAAAATGCACAAGAAAAGCTGAGAACAGCTTCCAAGGATGGCACCTTACTACGTGCCCAGCACAGGGCTGAGCGCTCAACAGCATATACTCATGGGTTTTCTACTTTACCAAAGGCTTTCACAGTAGCTTAACTGGGTCCTTTCTCTGTGAGGTAAGTGTAGTAGGAATCTATTATTTCCAAGTACTCGACTAAGAAAATGTGACCCGTGATTTACAAGATCATGTAGCCCATCCAGAGCCAAGGCTGACCCAGACTCCCTCCCTTCCAGTGGTCACTTCCGCTGAAGCCACCTCCTGCTGCGGCCCCCTTGTTTGGGGATTTCTCCTCAAGGAACACATACTGGGCTGCACAGCCATTTCCTAATGGAGGTCAAATCTCAGGGCAGGTAAATGCCATTCATCATCTGTAAACCCTAGATGATAAAATAAAATAGAGACACTAGAGGATGACAACTCTCTTTTTAAAGGGAAGGGTTTGTGAAAGTCTTCCTTGAAGGTCCTCCGGGGCAATTATGATATCCTATAGAATAACTCCTTTTTCATTCCGTTTTCCGGAAGGCACCTGCCACCAGACAGGAAGTGAGTCCCTTCCAGAATTTGAAGGACGCCCTGCAGTGCCTGGGGAGCATGGCAGTGCTTCAGAGAAACTGAATGTTAAGTTAGCCTGGGGACGGGAGCTTGAGAATTTTTTGGTTTCAGTTTTCAGCTTCTGCCATCAGTACTGAGGGACCAAGCCGAGCAAAGGATTTGGGGGCTGCGTGGAGCATGACTGAAATTCTGTCCTTACCTTATGTGGCTGGGCATCCTTGATCCAGCTGATTATTTCCTCCTCCTGAAACAGCTCCTCCCCTCCCTCCCTCCTCCTACTCCCTCCTCCCTTCTTCCCCCCTCTTTCCCTCTCCTATACCTCCTCTCCTTCCCCACTTCTTCCTCCTCCTACTCACTCCTCCCCCCTCTCCCTCCTCCCTCCCCCCTTTCACCCCTATTCTCCCTCCTCCCCTCTTCCTCTCCTCCTTTCACCTGGCCGCAACACACCCGTCTGGTTTTCCTCCTGCCTCCATGACCTCCCCCAGAGTCCTGACTATAGATGCCTTTCTCAACACCAATGGCACCAAAGTCCTAGCTCCAGCCCAGATTTCTCCCCTCTGTTCTAGACACAAGAGAGCCAACCATCTTGAACATCTGATTGGCGTCTCCAATGCGCCATGTCCAAAAGAGAGCTCCTGGAGTTCCCATCGTGGCTCAGTGGAAACAAATCTGACTAGTATCCATGAGGACACAGGTTCAAGCCCTGGCCTTTCTCAGTGGGTTAAAGATCTGGCATTCTGCTGTGACCTGGTGGTGTAGGTCGAAGACTTGGCTCGGATCTGGCATTGCTGTGGCTGTGGTGTAAGTCAGTGACTACAGCTCCAATTTGACCCCTATCCTGGGAACCTCCATATGCCATGGGTTTGGCCCTAACAAGAAAAAAGAGAGAGAGAGAACTCCTGATTTTCTCTACCAGATAGTTACCCCAATCACCCCATCTCAGGGAACTGGTAGCTTCCTTGTACCGGTTGTCCCAGAGCCAACTCTTTCTCTGACACCTCACACTCCATCTGTCAAGAGATCCTATTTCAAAGCAGATTTAGGACCTGACCCTGCTTCAGCCCCAACTTAAGCCACCATCCCCTTCCCTTAGATTATGTCCACAGCCTCCTAATTAGTCTCCCTACCCCAGTCTTGTCCCCTCAGTCTGTTCTCAGACCAGCAGCCAGAAGGACACTGTTAAAACCCCAACTAGGACCTACCTGGTGGCTCAGCAGGTTAAGGATTTGGCATTATCACTGCCGTGGTTTGGGTCGCTGCTGTGGCGTGGGTTTGATCCCTGGGTCTGGAACTTCCACATGCCGAGGTGAAACCAAAAATAAGTAAGTAAGTAAACCAACAAAAACCTAACTGGATCGGGTCCCTTCTCTGCTCCAAACCCCGTTGTGGGTCCCGCCTCCCTCAGAGAACTAAAGATTGTGGAGACAGCCAACAGGCCACACTGGGACCTGTCCCCCACGCAGCGAGCCCTGCTGTCATTTCATCTCTTCTCCTGAAGCCCCCCAGCCACGCCCCAGCCCTGGCCTTGCCATGCCTGGAACACGCTGTGATTCACAACCTTGGAATGCAATGTTCTTCCCTCTGCCTGGAACCTTGTGCCTTTGACTGGTTCCCCCATCCTTTAGGGTTGTACTACATGTCACCCTCTGTGGATGACTTCCTCGGCCACACCCTCTAAAGCTGCAACAGCACCCCCTCTCCCCATCAGCCCTGCCCTTCCACCTTCTCTATTTTGTTTTTCTCCTTGGCATTTATCAACCTGATGTACCACATCTTTTGTAGGTTTTTTGTTTGTTTTCTTCTTTTTTGGGCCACACCCTCGGCACATGGAAGATCCCAGGCTAGGGGTCCAATTGGAGGTGCAGCTGCCAGCCTACACCACCGCCACAGCCACAGCAACACCAGATTCGAGCCACATCTGTGACCTACATAAGAGCTCATGGCAATGCTGGATCCTTAACCCAATGAGCGAGGCCAAGTATCCCCATGCCCTCATAGATACTAGGGTGCTCCTTGGAGCCTTGAGAGATCCCCAAGAGTTTGTGTTGCTGCTGCTGCTACAGGTTTAGCGTCTCTGCCATCAGGATGTGCCACCTTTGCTCAGTTTTGTGTGTGATTGTCTGGAACCTTGAGCATAATGTGCGTGTGTGAGGGGATGGATGGGATGGGATGGGGTGAGAGGTACCAGGTAGGTAAGAGACTGGCCCCAGAACTTCCTAAAACTTACCAGACCCTCGACCTCATTTGTTCATCCTTGTAAAGAATGAGCCCCATGAGGAGAAGGGCGAAGTCTGACTTTTCTTTGGGTCCCCGGCTTCTGTAATTTCCCAAGTATCTGTAAATATCGTTGACTACACAATGGATGGTTTGCCATGAACTTGTGAACCGAGGGGTGCTGGGGGCTCCCCACTAGCTTGGATTCCCCACAAGGAGAGTTTAGTAGTGATGGTAACCAGTCTGGAGGTCAACCGGATCAAGAGGGTGTTGAGTCTACAGGGTCAAGCTTGTGTGTTTCAGGAGGCTCCGTTTTCCTGAGATAGCAACAGTAAAAGCAGTCAATTACTCCACGCCTGGCCCTGCACCAGCTTTTTGCACATGCTCTTTCTAATCCTCATAAAGACATTGTTGCAGGGTAGGTGTCATCATCTTTAGCTCACAGATATGGAAATGAACAGTCAGCGAGATTAAGTATCCTGCTCAAGGCTAAAAAGTGCAAGGCCATCTGCTCAATTCATTTACTCAACTCCCCCTCAGGACATGCCGCCTCCACCTCAGTCAAGCCTCAAGCACCTCTGGGAGATGAGCAGTGGCCAAACAGACACAAATCCCTGCTCTCCTGGAGCTTCAATTCTAGTGGAGAGAAATGCAATGGTAGGGAGATCATTAACAAAAGATGTAGGAGTTCCCGTTGTGGCTCAGAGATAATGAACCCAACTAGTATCTGGCCCTGAGCGGGTCCACAGTGGAATGAAGGGCCGTCTGGGCCCATTGGGGCCCAACCCAGAAACCAAAGGGGGCTGCAGCAAAGGCCAGGGCAGCTCCCGGCCGGGCCTCGCCTCCCCATTTGAGGGGGAAGAGACCCATGCATTCTGACCCTTCCTGAACACAACCTCCTTCCCCTCAGGCCCCCTCGGGGGAACTTCCTGCCTGGTGGCAGAAGAAGGCTGTTCAGGATGATGAAGTGTGGGCTGTGGGTGGGGCGTGGCCCACCCCACATTCCTCAGCTCTGCTCCAAAAGCTACCTCTACCCTTCACTTCTCAGCTGCCATTTCCCCTTGGGGCCAAGGCTTCCCTCAAATGGGTGCCAGGAGTGGGGGTGGGGAGAGGACGATTCACCAGAAGGGTGAGGGGCACCCTGCGGTGGGAGGGCACTTGGCTCCCCTGGAAATGCTTGAGCAAGAAGCACTGTCACCAGGCTAACTAGCCAGTGGCTAACGCTTCCCAGAGCCTTTGTTTGACTGAGTTGTTTTCCCCTCACCGCAGTTGCTGAGGTGCCAGCCGTTCTTACAAGATTCCACTTGATCAGGCGGGACTGGGAGGGCAGGAGAAGGGGAGCTTGGGGTTTCTGGTTGGCAGGGGGCAAGCGGCAGCCTGCAGAATTTTCTGGCACCCCAGGCCCTTCTACAGCCCTGCTCAAGTGACTTTGCTCCCAAAGGAGGCTTCCAGAGCACACGCATCTGGCCCCAAGGCAGCGGAAAGGGGAGGGCTCCCTGGCTGAACCTCAGAGATGTTCCTGGGTGCCCCCCAAAATGGTGAGCCATCCCAGGTTGCACAGTGTACATCCTGTGACACCGCCCTCCCCGTGCCCCAGATCACACTCAGAGCCAGTTTTGAAGTCGCCAAGACTTAGTTGCCTCCTAAGCCTCCAGAAAACAGTAGGTGTGGACGTGCTGGGAGGCTGCGCAGGAGGAGGAACCCCCAGATCACTACCTTACCCACAAACCCACCCTCGACATCCCAGTTGAAGAACAAGGCAAATTACGTAGATGGCGCTCAGATCTTGGTAACCGTTGGGGTTGGAGGAGCAGTTACTGCACTTCTGAGGCTCATTAGAACAGAGAGGGTGAGGACAGTGATGGGACAGTGTGGTTGCAAGGATGGAGACGATGCTGTGTGTTCAGCTTCTAACCAGTGCTGGCCACATAGGAAATATTCACGGTAGCCACTGCCCTTGCTGGTGGGAGGAGGAGAGGCAGGAGGCAGGTAGCTGCATCCCCAAACGTCAGGAACCCTGAAGTTGGGCGGAAGGGGCTCTGCTCTCACTGCCCCATCCCCGCATCTCCTTCTCCTTCATTCACCAGACTCTGATTCCCTTGTAGACCCCCTCCGGATCCCCCCTCCAGCACTCCTGGGTTTCTATTCTGTGTACTTGTGTTCACCTCTCCCGCACGTCACCAGCCTGTTCAGTGTCCTCTCCCCAGCTCTGTCCCCTCCCCTTCTACCCCTGGGCTCCAGCTCCACTTCAGAAAGTGCTTATGGAAGACGTGTGATCCTGTGACACACTGTTTTCAGACTTTCAGCCTCTAAAAAGGTGAGAGAATACATTTCTACTTTTGGGGTTTTTTCTTTTCTTTTTTGGCTCCTCCCAAGGCAAGCAAAATTCCGGGGCTAAGGATTGAATCCAGTCATGACTCCAGCCACAACTGTGGAACATGAGATCCTTAACCCAATAAGCCACCAGGGAGCTCCCACATTTCTGTTATTTTAAGTCACCCAGTTTGTGGTACTTGGTTACAACCGCCCCAGGAAAACAAATGCACCCTCTCTCCCTAGCCCCCACCCCAAGGGCTCCGGAAATGCTGCCTGAAGATGTTGTCGGAGCCACTGCAAAGCACGCCCACTTCCCAGGCTCCTTCTCAAGCTGCAGCCCATTTCCCCCTGTTGCATACACTGGGCAAGCAGGCAAGGCTCTGCCATGAGGGATGAGCCCCCTCCGCTCAGACCGCCTTCTTCAGACAAAGTCACCTCTGTGAATTCAGTTTTTTTCTCCTATTTCTTGGAAAGCACCTCTCAGGATCATTTCAAGAAAAACAAATTGCGAGCTTTGCTTAGGATCTATTTAAAGGGAATCATCAGAGCCACTTTCAATAACAAGCCAGGGGCCAGTTGGACTTTCAGCCCAAGACTAGAGCCACCGTGAGTGTGTGTGTGCTGCTGCTGGCCAAGCTCAGGCCAGGCTCCTGCACACCCATCACCTGGCACACCCATCGCCTGGCATGGTCCCTCTCCCCTACCTCCTACCCCCGGGGCACCAGCAGCATTCCCAGCCCTCTGCCCAAATGGACACAAAATTGCATGGTCACCAAGAAAGAACTGCCAAGCGGTATTGCTCTAAGGTTTCCAACCTTGGCAAGCTTAACAGGAACATTTTGAACCCACAGGGCCCCTTTCACCCAGAAATCCCAAACAGCTTGGTTATAACTGGTTCTGTGTGTACAAAGCCTCTTGCCAGCCCTCCAGGGCCTCCACAAGGTGAGCAGCAACTGTTCCCTGAGAAAGGTACACTCCAGCTGAGACCTCAAGGAAGTGAAGGTGCCCTGGGAAGATTCAGAAAACAGTATTCCGAGCAGCAGGAAGAGTGTGTGCAAAGGTCCTGGGCAGCAAAGAGGTTGGGCAGCGCTCAAAGAATTGAACACAGCGCAGCAGGAGTGGTGTGAAGGCCAGAAAGCGGGGGCCAGGGCAACTACTCCAGCTGTGGATTTTACTCAGTGCAGCAGGGGATGCTATTGAAGGGTTTCAATGAGGTATGGGGGAGGGGGCGGCATAATCTTCTCCTCCTCCCCCCTCCACCTCCTCCTCTCCTCCTCCCTCTGTCTCCTCTCCTTCCCCTCTTCTTTTTCCTTTTCTAAGATCATCTTTTTTTTTTTTTTTCCTTGTAGCATATGGAAAATTCTCAGGAAAGGGAATGCCACAGCAATGCCAGATCCCACAGCAATGCCAGATCCCAGCCACATCTACGACCTATGCCACAGCTCACAGCAACACTGGATCCTTAACCCACTGAGCAAGACCAGGGATCGAACTCACATCCTCATGGATACTATGTTGGGTTCTTAACCCATTGAGCCACAGTGGGAACGAAGAGTAGATTGGAGGTGGCCTGGAGTGCAGGGAACAAGGCATTGCAGCAGAGATGTCATGGGAAGCTGTCCTTGGGAGATGGCAGATGTAAGGAGGCGATAGGACCATCAGATGTGCGCTGGAGGTGATGTGATGGGGTTTGCTGATATATGGGGGGTGGCTGTGCCCACCCATCACTGCGCTTTATGCCCCACTGCACATGGCACAGCCGCCTCATGGGCTCCGGAGTGCCCCTAGGGAAGCCCCCCGCCTTGGGAACACACCCTGTGACTTCGCATACCAGGGCACTTTCTCTCCACTGCTGAGGGAGGGTGGCCTGGTAGGACATACCCTAGGGGGAGGTTTGGGGGAAGGCACAGGGAGTCGGAAAATCTGCTGCCAGCCCTGGCTCTGCTGCCAACTGGCTCAACGACTTCAGAGGGGTCACCTAGCCTCTCTGCGTCTCAGCCTCGGTGGCTGCAGAATGAAGGCAGGTGATCTCTCAGTTTCCACCACTGAGCATGTTCCCAGGCCTACGGACTCAGCACATCACCAGGTTTCCCGGCCAATCTGCATCTGACCTGAGCACCCGTGTGGAGAAGAGGCAGGAAGATATTGTGGACCAGAGATCTGGGCCGGCCACCACATGGTGCTAAGTGAGAGGCAGTTCCTACAGCGGGGCCTTTCTTCTTACACACCATATCCTGGACGTGGGGAAGAGTCATGGGAATGGAAAGGGAGAGTAGATAGAGACAGCTTGGGGAGGAGTGATGAGATCCGGCGGCTGGATGCTTAGGGAAAGGCGGACAAACATGGGCTCCAAGATGGCACCCAAGGCTGAGCCCGTACAGGTTTCCAAACACTGCATTTTTTGGATTTTCTGTGTTCAATGACTGTAGAGTCTGCACCTTCCAAAGTTGGTGAAGAACTTCCAAGAATGTCCCCCGGTGTCCCTTCTCTGAGATGGTAGCAGCACAGATCTGTGACCTTGCCCAGGGGCTGTTTGTAGCCATGACCAGCTACTGCGTGAGCTGTAGGAGGCTGCAAAGGGATGCAGGTGGACTCCATCATCCAAGATCGCTGGACCCTCCCCGTCCCCGACAAGCTCTCTGTTCCCCATTTATTCCACGTCCTCCGCAGGTCCATCCTGAAATGCCTGCCTCATCCCAGAATCAACATGCCTAATCGCCTCCTCTTCTCCGGCCTGACTTCTGTCTCTGCAGAGCCCCGGAAGTGAAAGTCATCCCGAGAGGTCAGAAGACAGAGCTGGGAAGGGGTTTAAACTGCTCAAGAGCGAGAACAGAGCCTTTTCCATCCTTTCATGTTCTCAAACTTGTCTGCACCCACTGGGAGGGCTGGCTGTTGACACATGAAATATTGAGGCAACCTTGTTTATGCGCTTGGCACCTTATTTGAATGTGGCTTTTCAAAATCAAGATGTTCCGGGCTTGTTTTTTGCAATTAAAAAAATATATATATAGGAAAATATCCCCAAACAGAAAGGAGTACTGAGGGTTTCCATATAAAAACAATTTAAGCTGAGGAAAATAACCTGGTCCCACCAAGTCCCCAAGAGAACCTTGGTTTGCAGGAGATGGTCACAAAGCAGAGTTGCTAGCAGTTGGGTGGGATAGGACGCTTGCTCTCAATCCAAATAAGCAAACATCCTCCCCAGAATCCAGCCTCCTTGCCCCACAGGCTGTGGTTCCAATTTGCTTCCTGTTTTCAGCCCTCCCAAAAATACATCTCACAGACTTTTTTTATTTTCATCTCCTCACCTTGAAAAGCACAGATTTGCAAGTGTGAGTTTCTTCACAGGGAGACAAATCCAGCCTGCATTCGAGACACTCAGGCGCAAAGCAATGCATCGCATCGGAAAATTTCCATCGCCAGCACTTTTTTTTTTTAATATTCTCAAGATAAATGGGTTTTTACTTATAGGACTAAGGGCTCCATTATTTTTCAACTACTTTGCTGCTTCCAGGAAGCCAAGAAAATTGGTCATGCACCTGGCCAGCTGATCCAGCTTCAAAACTCTTCTGACCTTAATGAAAAGGGCCTCATTTTTCCTCCCCTTTAATAAATGTGTCTACTCTCCTTCCCATCTGTATGCAGCGTGTGGGGTGGGCAGGCAAGGTGCCCAGTTTATGCAAATGAGCAGAAACACCTGATTTACTGGGATTCTTTGCACCGCCTTCAATGCAGGGGTCTGCTCCAGAGGGTGGAGGAGGGGAGAAATGAGTCATAGATCCAGTCTCCAGGGACTTAAAGAACAAGTACCTTCTGATGTGGTTTTTTAATGTTTACACTCACCTGTGTGAAGGTATGTGTGTGTATGTTTATGTGTGTACATGACAGAGAGAGAAAGAGACAGGAGAGTGAGGAGGGGTTAAAAACCAAAATCTTAGTGACTGCCTGAAGGTGTCTTAAAAGCTAATTCGAGTGGAAAACTTTCCCTGGAGAAAAACAAAAAAACCGAAACAACGTCCCTGTTCTATAGATGCCGTTATGCTGTCTTCCAGAACCCGGAAGAGAGTGGCAAGGATTTGGACCGTGGCCTGGAGGCAGAATCTGGAGCTCTCTTTCCCAAGGAATGAATCACAGCCCCTCCGGCTGGTATAGCAGGTGCTGTGAAATCTGGCTGACAGGTCAACTTCAAGGTGTTCTGCTTGCTGAGGCGTCTCTCTGTTCAGCTAATCTCCCATCACACCCCTGGTGCCTGGTAAAGGTAAGTCATTATGACTAAGTATATAAAGCAGGAGGGTCTCTGCACACCTGTAATTATTACCTGGCAAGTCTCTGCGGAACCTGGGAGTTTCCCAGAGGGCCGATGGGGCCATTTCTGCAGAGGCTAAGTCAGGCTGGGGCCTTCCAGGCAACATCTGGCAGGAGGAACCAGAAATCAGACTTAAAGAACTGAATGCCTGTTTTATGGTATCAGTGGAAGACTGGGGTCAAAGTTCCCAGGCCCCTAAGCTGTGATGAACCTGGTTGAGATGCTCCCATGCACCTGTAAGTGTCTCAGCGTAAACAACGCAGAATTCCCTTCCAGCCTCACGGTCCCAGAGAAACATAATGGGAGCCACAGTGGTCATTTTTCATTTCCAGTAGCCACGTTTAAAAAAAGAAACAGGAGGGAGTTGCCATTGTGGCTCAGCAGGTTAAGAACTGAACTAGTATCCCTCAGGATGCAGGCTTGTTCCCTGGCCTTGCTCAGTAAGATAAGGATCCGGCATTGCCACAAGCTGCAATGTAGGTCACAGATGTGGCTCAGATCTGGCGTTGCTGTGGCTGTGGCAGAGGCCAGCAGCTGCAGCTCCGATTCTACCCCTAGCCTGGTAATGTCATATGCCACAGGGGCGACCCTGAAAAGAAAAGAAAAAAAAAAGGAAGAAACAGGTAAAATTCATCTTGATAATAGAAATTGGTGGATCAAAAGTATGTTTTCATCATTAAATATAAAAATTTCATAAAAATAAAAAATTATTAGTGAGAACTCCTTTTTTCACACTAAGTCTCAAAACTATGGCATATCTGAATACGGACCAGCCATGTCTCAAGTTCCCATGTACCATATTAGACAGGACAGTCTCAGAAGGTGCTATTTCCCCTCTCAACATTTTGACTCCCCATAAACATTTCATGTAAAATAAATGAAATTGTGATGTGTGATTTTTACTTGATTTTAAATGCTCACACTCTCAATAAAATAAGAATTTCTAAAAATGCCTTTCAAAAAGAGTACCCGGCAGGTCTGAAGGCCAGCCTTAGTTGGCCTTTCCCTCATGTGCTGATAACTGACACCAAAGCATTGTGACTTAGACTGATCAGTTTCTGCCCCTCACAATGGAAAAATAAAAAAACCAGATTTTGAGTTTGGCTCAGCCGGTTAAGAACTTGATACAGTGTCCATGATGATGCAGGTTCGATCCCTGGCCTCAGTCAGTGCATTAAGGATCCAGTGTTGCCATGGGTTGTGGTGATGGTTGCAGATGCGGTTTGGATCTGGCATTGCTGTGGCTCTGGAGTAGGGCGGCAGCTACAGCTCCGATTAGACCCCTAGCCTGGGAACCTCCATATGCTGTGGGTGCGGCCCTGAAAAAATAAAAGAAAAAAGAAAACTGGATTCTTGCCTGCTCCTCCCTTCAGGGCAGCTCACCAACCTCAGGCTGAGCACACACACGTTCACATGCTGTCTGCCAGGGACACTGGGCACAGAGACCAGAGGAGAGCAGGGCTCAGGGACAGCCGAGCAGGCTGAGAACACCCATGAGGCAAGGACGGCTGTGTAGCCAGGGGCCTTCCTGTGGGGATGCCGCCAGGATAGGAGGCCCCAGGCCTGGATCCAGGACTGTGGCTAGAAGTTCTGAGGGCAGGAAGGGAGCTGTAGGTAAAGAGCCTGCAACCACCCGCTGTCAGGGACCCCCAGAATATTAGGAAGCACGGAAGGAACCGTCCCCAGTGGAACAGGCAAGAGCGTAGCAGTCCAACCCCAATACAATTCGAACTAATGTGCTGCATCTTTCAGTAGCCGCATTAAAGGAAGTGAACAGAAAGGTAACATTCTTCTTAATAGCATATTTTACTTAATCCACTCTTCCTTAAATATGAGCATTTCAACATGTGTGATACTTCCCATTCTTTTTTTTTTAACAAAGTCCTCGAAATCCAGTGTGACTTACCCCCACCCAGCATGTCTCAGTTTGAAGCAGTCCCATTTTCACCACTCCTGAGCCACATGCCCGGGTGGCTACCATATATGGCCGCACAAATCTAGGGGTGGGTGTGTGTGTAGAAGGAATCGTAACTTCTGCTGTGACTCTCTGAGTCCAAAAGACAAGTCAGACCTGCTTAAAGGGGGAGGGCGGGGGATGAAGAGGGAGAGAGGGTCATCCAGCATCTTGGTGGGGCCAGCGCGGCATGCCAGGCACTAAGTGCATGAAGGAGAGGCACCAGCTCCTCTCCCGCATCCCCAAGGGTGTCTGCGCAAACAGTGTCAAGACGACACGGAGCACCGAGGAAGGTTTGCTAAATGTTGCCAAGCACCTGGACACCAGATCACAAGGGCGACCCAGAAAACAGGCAAGTGCACCTGTGGTGGAGCGCTTGGCATGGAGCCCGGGACAGAGGTCACCCCAGGTCACGGCTGGAGGCGGGGAGCCAGGCAGCAAGGCTGCCTAATGTGGAAATGTTTGGATCGGA
Source organism: Phacochoerus africanus (assembly GCF_016906955.1). Taxonomy (NCBI): domain Eukaryota; kingdom Metazoa; phylum Chordata; class Mammalia; order Artiodactyla; family Suidae; genus Phacochoerus; species Phacochoerus africanus. The sequence goes on along the minus strand of NC_062558.1, from coordinate 57,109,828 downwards.
GCAGGGCAGGCGCTGCGGGCAGCGGGGAGGAGGCCAGGGTGGCGGGGTCCAGAGCGCAGCGCTGACAGTAACCAGGCGCGCAGAGGACCATTTGGTCCACAGCGCCAGCGCTGGCCAAAACCCGGGCTGCCTCTTTCCTAATAAGTCTGGCAGCGCCTGCGTCCTCTCTCAGCAGACCAGACTCTCCCTTGCTGCCGGGTCTTATTTAAGAAGAAAGAGCGGGGTGCCACCAGGGAGAAAAGCAAGCCAAACCCAGTAAGGATGGAGGGGAGCCCTCTTTCCTCCCGGCCTCCCCACTCCACAGCAGATCAGCTTTGCAAATGAATGAAGGGGTTGCTTTCTCCACGAGGACTGACTCTCTAGCCCTGGGGCACACATCGCACCCCAGATGGTGAGCCACAGGTCTCCAGCCCTTCCCTCTGGGGTGAGGAGGGGGCCCCCTAAAGCATCCCGCCCCATCCCTTCCCCTCCTCCTCCAGCTCCTTCCAGGAAAGAAAGGCACCGCCCACCTAACTTCAGAAGAAGGTTCCCCCCTCCCAGCCTCTGGGTCTGGCTGGGGCTGCACACTTGCTAGTTGTCTGCCGGCCCCACACAAGGGAGGGCAGGATTACAACACGTGTGTGTTTGGGTCAGGAGCACTTTTGAACTATGGCTCCGAGAAAGAACAGCCTGTACAGCCATTGAGTCTCCCAGCAACAAAGAATGTACAACAGAGAATGATTAGCCCTCACTGGCAAACAATTTTTTTTTTTTTTAAAGAGGTGCCGCTTGGTCTCTATATAGGGTCCTGGAGTTAGGGTGTCTGGACTGAAGAGTGCTCTCCCTGCCTGGCTGGGAGAACCAGCGTCACTCGCTCCTCAGGGGTTTATGACCTTGGCTTACTAATAAGCCCTTGTAACACGATTACCGTGGGGGTTTTGCAAGCTTCGGGACCCAGGTGTGGTTGAAGGTCAGCTGCCTTGGGACAGGGGGCTCTCCTGCCGTTGGGAGAAGGTTACAAAGAATGATTTTCCTGCTTGAGGGCTTGTAGATGATTAACAGGTTTCTTTCTGTTAACCAGAGAGTTAATCGTTAGTCAAAGCACACTTTGATAATGGGGGTGGAGGGGAGAAAATGAATACGTCAACCATTAATCGAGGGACATGCCATAAAAGTTAGGATGGAAAACACACCATTTGGGAGAGGAATTCACGCACTGGCCTGCTGGAGAAGAAGGAGGTAAAGGATCAAGTGAGGCCATGAAGTTCATGCATACTTAGAGCAGGGACTTTTTTTTTTTTTAATCCTTTTCCTTGTTACGTTGCTTGGAGGAAGCAGGGTAGGGATAACGAAATAACAAACACGGGAACATTACAAATAAAGCCAGTTTTATTGGCTTTTTTGCTCCAGCCTCCCACAGTTGAGCCTGTCCTCTTTATCATTCTTTCCCTGGGCATTTTGCGGGAAGGAGAGGAGCCCAGGGACTCACGATCAGAAAAGCCACGGGGGTCCAAGGAGCTCAGGCCGAGAGGCATGAGGCCACACCAGCTCCTCCCCGGGGTCACCCTGGCCAGTGCCCCCGTCCCTGACCCCAGTCGTCCTGCTGGGGCCCAGGGTGGCCTTGCTGGGCAGAGAGGTTGCCTGTTCGCTGCCCTGGAAAAAAGCAGCGTTAGCCTCAGTTTCTTATGGCCTGATTGTGACACCAGGTCCTGGTGCCCAGGAGAGCTTTCCCCCAAGGCCCAGCCCAGGAAACAAGAGGATGCAGGGGGCAAAACTCCTGTTTTGCACAGACAACTCCCAGATACACCACCTCCACCACTAGAAACATTTCTGGGTGCAGGACACAAGCATGTGTATTTTTTTTTTTTCTTTTTGCTTCTCAGGACCATACCCTTGGCATATAGAGGTTCCCAGACTAGGGTCGAATCAGAGCTACAACTGCCGGCCTACGCCACAGCCACAGCAACGCAGAATCTGAGCTGCATCTGCAACCTACACCACAACTCCTGGCAACGCTGGATCCTTAAACAGGAATCGAACCCACAACCTCATGGTTCCTAGTCAGATTTGTTAACCACTGAGCCACAGTGGGAACTCCAACATGTGTATTTTTTTTAAGGCTAATTCTCTCAAGTTGCCAGGGATGAATTGCCGCCACCAAGAAAACTAGCTGGGGAAACGTGAGCTGGGGGGCAGAACGCTCTGGGAAAGGTGGGCTCAGACTTGGTGGCCCAAGAGGATGACAGCAAAGATGATGAGTGTGTGATAAACATGGATGGTCAAGAGGTTATGGACAACGTTGGAGCAATGCTGTGGGGGCCACACTGGAGAGACCCTCCTGCTCCCTGACACTTAGAAAGACCCAGGAGACAGTATAGATGCCTTTGGACTTGTTGTGGTCTGTGCACACGGGTCACAAAATAATTTCTGGACTCGTATCGGGGTGAAAAGAAAGAAGAGTTTATTGAGCATGGCGAGGGGGGAGAAAGTAGAGTTTATTGAGATAAGAGATGCTGCAAGCGAAGCAGGCTGACTTGCTGATGATCGGGGAGAATCAATCCTTGAACATGTGGTCATGTCTGTTTTAATAGCCCAGGGAGAGGAGATGTCTCAGGATATATCTGCTGACCTGCTGATTGGTTGGGGAAAGAGGGGAGTCTTAGGATACGCTTGCTGGTTGGTTGGGAGCATGTAAGGCCCTATAGGGGTGGGGCGAGGAGTGGGCCATATAACTTTCCTAGTAGGGGCAAGAAGGAGTAGACCTGGTTGCTCAAGGTGGGGGAGGGAGCACTACAATGAGACAGGAGGGGTGATGATAAGGGTCGGGCAATTCCTGCCTTGGCCAGACGCTTGGAGTTCTATCTCCCTGAAGGGAACTTGAAGCCCAACAGGATCCACCCCCTCCATCTGGCTTGAGGAGGGACACTGACCAGGGAAAGCTGACCTCAGAAAGGCATGTCCCAAGAGCATGTGACTGTGGCCATTTGTATGGTAACTCGCTGACTTATACGGGCAGAGAGAGATGGCTTCTCTCCTGAGCCGTGTTCTCAACTTCTTCTGAACCCCTCCAATTTTCCATCTGTTAAATGGAATGATAACTGTTGACGTCTGCTTGCCTCACTTGGACACTATGAATAGAAAAATTTTCCCCAAGTGCTTTGGGCTCACACGAAAAGGAACTAGCTAAGCATCTCTGCACTCGCCAGATTTTCCTGGACACCAATCAACTTAAATGGATAATAATAAATTCCTCTGCCTGTCTTTGTTGAGAGAGTACAAGAGAAAGAATCCCACAAGACCTCAGGTCTCGAATATTCTGCTCTCTAAAACCTCTTTCAAGAAAAGGGTCTGAGGGCCAGGTCTGAAAGATGGCAAGAGCTGTCTCTAGAATATTTTGGTTTTAAAAGTCACCTTCCCTGGAGTTCCCATTGTGGTTCAGCGGAAACAAATCTGACTTGTAGCCATGAGGATGTGGGTTCAATCCCTGGCTTTGTTCAGTGGGTTAAGGATCTGATGTTGCCGTGAGCTGTGGTGTAGGTTGCAGATGTGGCTTGGATCTGGCGTTGCTGCAGCTGTAGCATAGGCCAGCAGCTGCAGCTCCGAATCGACACCTAGACTAGAAACTTCCATATGCCGCAGGTGCAGCCCTAAAAAGAAAAAAAAGAAAAGAAACATCCTCTTTCCTGAACCACGTAGACGGAAGCATTCTGCATGGAAAGGTGAGAACGGGTTATGACTCAGCTTTGGGACCGTGTATAGACATGGGGAGGCTTCCAGATGCTTTTATGTCTTCACTTATTCATGTAGTCCACAGAGCTTTCCAGAGCAATTATCCCAGGCTCCCTAAAAGCATCTGACCACCAAGCCCAGGGTTTGGTCACCACTGCCTGACCCCAAACCAGCTCTCTCAGGCTGGACCTCCAGCTGAATCAGGTTGCCTATCTTGCAACCCAACACCTGCTCCCATCTCCCCTCACCTTCTATGTCCCTGGGGTGAGGGGGCTACCAAGCAAAAGGAAGTTGGTTTCTACTCTGTGGTGTGTGTGTGTGTGTGTGTGTGTGATACCCAAAGACCAAAGGAGAGAGGAAGAATAGAGAACCAATGCTGTTTTTCTCCAAAACCCTGAGATGAGACTTCCTGAGAGTCAAGGGTATAGCAATCTTGTCCAGGTAAAATTTCCTCTCTCCTTAAGCAGTTTGTAAGTTTCTCGAGCATAAGGATCTGAATTCCCTTCTCCTGCAGGGCTGTTTACACAATGGAGTTTTGTTGAATGGCAATCGAATAAATGATTTACTCAGTGGCTTTGAGAACAAGACCATTCACTTTCAAAGCCCTGCTGAGGTAGACAGATGCTGAAGAGTCTTCCCCTGTGCTTGCAGAATGTGGGGGCTTGCACTTCCCGATCTAGGCTAAGAGCAGTAGGTGCAGATTGGATCCCTGTCAATTAAGCCTAAGTGTCGACTCATATAACTGGGCTGCCACTTGCTATGGTTTGTAAAGCTGAGTCCAGGAAAAACCTGATGGGAGATGCCCCTTGCATTCTGTGCTTCTTTCATTCCTGCCCAGGGGCTTCAAAGACCTTGGGCCACCAGGGCTCTCTCAGCCTCCCCGCAATTTCCATGGCCAGATGGGAAAGCAACGCATCCTGGGACCCACCTGAGCACAGCCCACATGTCCGTTTGCCGTGAAGAAGAGCATTTTACAACCGGATCCATCCAACGATAGAATGGGATATCTCCCCAAACCGAGAGAGAGGGTTCCATGTTTGCCAGCAAAGATGGTGCTACAACCTGCCTGGGAGGCTTCGGAAAGGCCCCTACCCAGTGGGGCAGGGGAGGTTAACACCAACTTCTAGGGTCTTTTCCAATGTGAAGATCCTCTAATCCTGTGGTTTCGGGTCACGGGACTCTAGAACCAAGGGTGATGACAGATAGACTCTGACCTCACCAGAAAGAGCAATGGGTTGAGAAACACGATTGATCTGGCGCTGGGCCATCCTAACGAATGGATCCAACATGTGCTGAGTTAATCCACTCCCTGGGGCAGCAGGAAAGGAGCCCGACCACCGGTGGTCTCCGGGACTGTGTGGAGTAATGGCCATTCCGCATTACCTGAAGTGTGCAGTTGGTACACCGTGTGTGTGAAAGGCGCTCGCATAAAAGTGATTTTATGGCTCTGGCTTGGGTTTGTCAGCCAAGTAAACAGACAAATCTCAGTTATAAAAGGGGCAATAAAATCAGTACATGACGCTTTGAACTCGTACTAAATACCATCTTTATTTCAAAGTTCTCAACGTGTTTTTACCAACAAGTTCAGAACTGTCTCCGTTGTCCCCCCTTAAGATGGGGAAACTGAGTCACAGTTTGGCAAGGGCTGGAACAAGCCGGGTTTGTTTCAAGGGAGATGCCTCTGCAGTGGGCCTGTGGGTGCCCCCCACCCCAACCCCCAACCCAGCCACACCTTTGTTCTGAGTGTAAATGCACAGATTCGGAGCCACTGGTGTAAATTCTACCCAGGTGTCCCGAGCACAGCTGAGATCCAGCAAGTTGACAATAGCAATGGCACAGACCAGTTCTCGTGCTTCCTGTGCATCAGGCACCGCCACCCCTACTTCTCGCCACAGTCCTGGGAGGTGGGTGTTTTTATCCTCCTGTGTAAACTGGGACAATGAGGTGTAAGGAGGTGAATGCATTTGGAAGGACCCCTCCCCCGCCCCCCCGCTGGAGGGCGCCGTGCTGGGGTCGGTTCCCAGAGTCTGCGCTTTAGTGACCAGGGACTCTTATTTCTGAGGAAAAGGACCCAAGCCACCCTATTTGCTCAGAGGTGGGGAATTTTAATTCATCCCCTTCCAGTCTTCATTTCCAAATACAAATAAAGTCAAGGACAAATTCACACAGGTTTCCCTTAGGGGTGCAGGGAGCAGTTTGGGAGACAAACAACTCATGAACAAAACCATTTTGGGTGAGCCAGACCATCAGTTCGGAAATCATAAATAGAAAGAACTCCAAAAAATTACAAGAGACTGTTAAGATGATGGAGAAAATTCTAAAGTACTCGTTCTTGTTATTTTACTATTTTAAGTTGAAAACTGCCCTGTCAAATGTATTTGAATTGTCCAACATGGGAACAATGAAGGAGTTTCAAGATGAGATACCACTGGCCCAAGCAAACCACCTCCCCCGCAATGCTGGATGCAGTGGTGCTCAGTGGCTCCCTCCTGGGGGCACCTCAGCCCCTCCTAGTCACAAGGGGATTCTGACAACCTGCTCACTAAGCCCATCTTCCCTTCCTCCTGGGCAAGCTGGCCTCGATTTCCCAGCATCCCTTGTGATGAAGTAAAGTCATATGACTGGGTTCCGGCCAATGGAATGTATTCTGGCCAAAATGAGTTCTGACCAATGGGCATTTCTCCCCTGTTTTGTCTTTTACTGTCCATCCCCTGGATGTGAACACCCGGATAATTGATCTTGGAAGCTCCCTGTTGAGGATGGCTGGGGCTCTACCAGCCCAGATTCTAAAGGACTGAAACAGAACAGAACCCCTGCCTCGTGCCCCATTGCTGATCAGACTGTTTTGGTGTTTAGACCCAACATGTGCAAGCTATTCCAATTGATGGGGTAGAAGCAGGCCGTGTGGATGGCCTAAGAAAAAAGAAAAAATTGAACTCGGAACAGTTTCAGTGACAGCTATAATATGTTCTAAAATGTCACAAAATGTTAAAATAGCTAGCATTTCTTTAACTAATAGAGCAATTTGGTGATAAGAATCCACCCTCTCCAGGCTAAAAATGAAAAATTCTGTAACCATCACCCCCTGGCATGGCAGAAAGGAACCTGGGGCACAGAAACACCCTGTTACTTTCTTTCTTCATTGAGTTAGTGGCCTGTGATAAAACTCAACTTCTTCAATTGCCTTTCCACATACTCTAGGCTGAGGGTGACAAATTGGGTTTGTCTTGAAGCCACCTTGAAATGATCGATGGTCACTACCTGAGCTGAGAAGGCTCCTAGAACCAAGTCAGGAAAGAGTGCAGTGATCAGAAGGCCTCCTTTGCCAAGTGCAATGGTGGTGGCAGCGGGGGCGGAGTGGGGTGGGAATAGTGCCAGCCAGTGGCTCCCAAATACCTGTTCATGGACAGATGCCTTCAGAATCACGTGGGATGTTTGTTTGCAATTCAGTCTCCAAGCTCCCATGCTCATCCTCCCAAGATTTACTGAATTAAAATCTCCAGGTGTGTGGCGTTCCCGCTGTGGCTTGGTGGGTTAAGAATCCTACTGCAGGGGAGTTCCCATCATGGCTCAGCAGAAATGAATCCGACTAACATCCATGAGGATGAAGGTTTGATCCCTGGCCTTTCTCAGTGGGTTAAGGATCCGGCATTGCTGTGAGCTGTGGTGGAGGCCAGCAGCTGCAGCTCCAATTCGATCCTTAGCCTAGGAACCTCCCTATGCCTCAGATGTGGCTCTAAGAAAAGGACAAAAAAATAAAAAATAAAAAAGCATCCAACTGTAAAGGCTCAGGTCACTGTGGATGTTTGATCCCCAGCCTGGACAGGGTTCAAGGATCTTCTTCATCACCTAAGCTGGTTGACCCTGGGAGAGTGACTTCACCTCTCTGTGCCTCCACTGCCTCATATTTAAATTAAGGATAATAATAACACCTTCCTCCTAAGGGCATCAGGAAGATGAAATAAGATTTTACATAACAAACACTCAGCAAGTACTAGCTTTTATCATATTTTCTTCTTCCAAGTCTGCAAGAGGTATTCTGCCCACTGGCACCAGCACAGGGAAAAGCATTGTTTTCCTAGATTTCCAGATGCCCTGGACAGCACCACTATCTGCAAACAGTGTGAAGGACAAGGACACAGGGCTTGAGTCTCCTCTGCTTTGCATCCGAGCTGGACGAGGACCTTGGATGGGAAACCACCTGTTGAGAAGAGCTTAGAGGGAGAAGGGCAGTGTGTACACATTGATGCTGAGGTGGTGATGGTTATGGTGCCGGCGACAGTGACGTCCATGACAATGCTGGTCTTGGTGATGATGGGAAGCCTGGTCACCATGGGATGTGATGGCACTGTGCCAACTGATGGTGGTGTGGTGGGTTTGGGGCTGTCAGAGGACAATGTGCTCCATCGTCCTTCACCATGAAGCCTTCACACTCAACAGCAATCTGGTCACAACGGTGCTTCCTCAGGACTCTGACCAACCCACTGGCACCAGCACCCCTGCTGACAAATGCCAGAGCCTGGGACCCCCCAGCCATCTTCGGTCAAGTCTGCGTAGTCCCTGTGTTTCTCCCCAGACCTCACGGAGTGCCTGGGCCCATGCTTCTCACTGGCTAGGATGGGGTCCTACACCCAGATCTGCTGCCAAGACGTCTGGGAGAGCAAGCAGCCAGTATTTGCTGGCTGGTGGTGGAGCTCAAAGGTAAGAAGTAGATTCCAAAGTGAGGCAGCCAAAACCCAGTAAATATTTACCACACTCAGCTAATCCTGGCTCTTTTTAGCTGATCAACACACAGAAAAACGGAAAACCAACACCTTACTGCTCTGTCTCCCTCTCCATCTGTGGGCCCCGTCTAAGCTGGACTGGAGCAGAGGCAAAGCCAGACTGCTGGGGAGGCAGGGACATGGGTGGTGTTGGGTACATGGTTTGACGGCCTGTCCAAAATGAAGCCTTTGCCCTTGGACCTCGGTATCCCAGGAACCTCGGACACCTCAGCCCATCCCAGGAAATGAGCTTTGGTGAAGAGTTGCCAACAGGGGGCAGCCAGAGGCACCTCGGGACCCCGGTGATTAGGAGCCAACACAAGCCAAGGAACCGCTCACCCAAGGAGGAGCCAGGAAGTCTGAGTTCCCGCCCAGCCCTGCCTTGGCTCCCGGCACAGCCCAGAGCCAATCTTTCAACTTTCGTGACTCAGTTTACTCCACTGCCAAATGGAGATAATCACGAGGAGCTCAAAGCCCTTTTGTAACACTCTAATGAGTGTTTATGAAGCACTTTGTAGGAGTTTATAGTTATTCGAGCTGGGAAAGGAATTACAAATTATTCCGGAGTAAACAGTATTTAGAATCTGGGTTTTCACCAGACAACAGGTTTGACTGGATGTTTACAAGACCATTGTAACAGGACACCCCGAGGTCCCATCGATGCAAATTGGCTTCATTTGAAGCACCTCTCCTCCCTGAAAAGCATATTATGTCCTGTGGGTAGGGGGTCCTTTGTGAAGGCATCATGCATTTCATGATTCATGAGCGAACTGAACAACTGGATTCAGAAATGGAAGCCAGATGCTCATCTTTTTTTTGTTGTTTTTTTTTTCCCCAGGGATTGGGAGAATTGTTTGAAAAGCCAGATAAACCTGATTTCTCCCCAACTACATCTTCCAAAGAGCTCCATGCTCCTGTGGGAATTTGCCCCCCATATGCTATGGATCGATAATCATTCCCAAAGAATTATAAATGTATTTCCTTCAGAAGTTTGGAATAAAAAAAAAAATAGAATCCTGAGATGTAGCAGGGAGGCAAAGGATAAAATATAGTGAGTCCCTGTGCCAAGCTCTGTGCTTCTCCTGGCTCTGTCGCTCCCTCATTTGCACACCTATGAGTGTAGATAGGATCAGAGAAGGGGAGCTGCCTGGTAACAAAGTCAGCCATGGACAGGGTGCCATGGAGCTCCCGTTCACACCCAGCTGGGTCCATCTCCACGTCTGTGTTGTTATTATTTCTGCTGCACCGTTGTCATCTGTACTTAGTTCTGAAGAACACAAGGGCCGCACGAGTCTCCCAAACTCGGTCCTGTCCCGTCACCTAACGATCAGTATCTTCAGCCAACATTGGAGGAAACGGGATGCTGAGGGCACGTGAGACAGTGCGTGTTTCGGGCAGGACCTGGGCTCTCTGGCTTGTCTGGGGTTGGCCAGAGGAGAAGGGGGCAGGGGAACAGAAGAAGAGTGACTCTCTGAACTTGTATGATAGAGAGAAGAGCCAAACCCAATTCTCATTTTGCCCTCTGTTTCAAAGACCAGACTGATTTTACAGGGCCAGTTACTGTCTGCTTCCCCTGTGGACATGAGCAGGGAAGCCAGAAGCATCTGAGATGTTCCCCCAGATCGTTGCCATGAAGTGAGGCTGGGCTTCCTACCCCCAACTCACAGTTAAGAGGAGGATGGGACAATGGGGCCCATCATCTCAGGAGACAGTGTCCTTGTCCATAAAGCAATTTTTTTTTTCTTTTTAGGGTCACACCCTAAAAAGGCATGTGGAAATTCCCAGGCTAGGCGTTGAATCAGAGCTGCAGCTGCCAGTCTACACCACAGCCACGGCAACCCCAGATCCGAGCCAAGTCTGTGACCTATGCTGCAGCTTGCAGCAATGCTGGGTCCTTAACCCACTGAGCAAAGACAGGGATGGAACCTGCATCCTCATAGACACTATGTCGGGTTCCTGAGCCACAATGGGAACTCCCACAAGGCATTTCTATGTCTACAATTCCATTTAAGCCTCAAAAAGGCAGAGCACATCAAAGAACGGGTCAGGTCCAAAGCATTTCCCACAAGCCACCCAGCCTGGTCCTCAAGACCTGCCACCATCTAACAGGGGATTTCCATTCCCATCAGAGATCATTCATTTGGATCCGCTCAACAAACTTTCATTGGAATCCCTACCCTGTGCTACATGTGATGTTTATAAAAGGATGTGAAGGAACCAACCCTGGCCTCAGGAATTCATCATCTGGAAGGGAAACAGAAAAATGATCTTCAATCCAGAAAACTGCTTTAAAGGGGAGTTGAGTAAAATGCCCTGGAAGAGCATTCCGTTCTGCTCAGCTCAATCGGACTCCTCGCTGCTACAAAAGCTGCAAGTTCTCAGCTCCAAGCACTGGCTCTTGCTGCCCTCTCTGCCCTAGATGTCTGCCAGGCTCCCAGCTCCCTGTGGTTTAAGTCCTAGATGCTACTTCCTCCAGGAAGCCTTCCCCACATTCTGTTGCCTTTGGACTCTTCCTTTTTTGGCCACGCCCATGACTCTTGGACATTCCTGGGCCAGGGATCGAACCCACACCACAGCAGTGACAAAGCCAGATCCCTAACTGCTAGGCCAGTAGGGAACTCCTCCTTTGAATGTTTATGGCTCTTTGTTGATACCTCCTTTATGACATCTCTTATTTTCTGGCCAGTTTTTTCCACATTTGTCCTAAGGCCCACTTAGCACTGTACCCAATCAAGGGCAGGGACTGGATCTGGCACAGGGTAGGCACTCAATACATCTTTGGGGGCCTCAGTTAAACCCTACTGAAAATTTTATCAAGTAAAATAATGAGGAAGTGTAATTATAATCACCAGCGTTAAAAGATTCCTTTTGCTTTCTTTTAAATTCGAAAAGCAGGCAACGGGAGTTCCTGTTGTGGCTCAGCAGATTATGAACCTGGCTAGTATCCATGAGGACACGGGTTCAATCCCTGGCCTCGCTCAGTGGGTTAAGGATCCGGCATTGCCTTGAGCTGCAGTGTCGTTCTCAGATGCTGCTCGGATCTGGTGTGGCTGTGGCTGTGGTGTAGGCCAGCAGCTGCAGTTATGATTCGACCCCTAGCTTGGGAACTTCCATATGCCTCGGGTGCTGCCCTAAAAAAAAAAAACAAAAAAAAACGAAAACAAACGAAACAGGTGATAAGACAAAATGGATGGTTGGGCGCCATTTCTATAAATATAGGTGTGTGTTGTTTCAGTCAGGGTCCTGGCAGGAAGCAGAATCCATCCCATGTGGTTCCTATCAAGGAGCTTGAGTGAAGGTTCCACTTCGAGAGCTAAGTGAGCAGAAGGGAGGGTGACACCCAGACTAGCCCTCGTGGGAAGCCGTTATGGCCCCAAGTACATGAAGAATGAGGGGGAGGATGACGTATCCCTCGCCTGGTTAGGACTGGACTAAAGTCGGCAAAGATGGAAGTCCCTGGGAAATTGTAGGGTAGGAGCAGTGTCTGTATGGCTGAATATAACTCGATGCTGGGGTGGGGTGGAGGGACGAACTGCAAAGGAGCCGGGTCATGCCATGATGGGCCAGCCTCCTGGGCACAGAACAGGGCAGAGAAGGGCAGAGAAGGTCTGTGGGGTCCTTGGAGACTGCTCGGCACACACCCAGGACAGCGTGGAAACTCACCCTAGGAGATGTGATTAGAAGCACGGCCAGCTTTTCCCTTCTCCCTTTTATTCAATTAAGGTTTTACAAGGAGCATGTGTTGTCTCTATTATCAAGGGGGAAAAAAGGATCTTTCATTTAACACTCTGACCTTCTAGAAATCCATGCAGACCAAAAAAAAAAAAAAAAGGAGCAGGAAATGAAAGGCATGTTTCATAAATAGTGATCTGGACTTTGAAAATCTCTTTCAAATGTTTTCAATCTCCAACTTGTAAAGTTGAAGTCACACCATCCATTCATGTATTTGTTCCTCCACTTACTGATTTATTCATTCAACAAATATGTCCCGAGCTGGACCCAGGCGGACATGGCCTTGGATGCACAAAACAAGCAGACAGAACAAGCCTGGAACATGAAACTATGTGCCATAGGGGGAGGGTCCCAGGTGACAGGTTAGAGGTTACAGTGAGGGCCCCACCCCACTGGGAAACAGGTACGGGTGCCTAGACACCCAACGAGGCCTCTTCCTTGGCCCAGAGAAGGACCATAGGGAACTTCTTTCTCCATCACACTAGGTAACGTCACTCTTTCTCCCAAGAGGCTAGAAGCACAATGTAAGTCAGTGCCTCCACTTCTACTGGGCTAACTGTCCACATTTAGACTGGGTGTCTGCAACACAACAATGAATTTAGGTTAAAAACTAATTTTAAGAATTCCCATCATGAAGTTCCTGTCATGGCTCAGTGGTTAACGAATCCAACTAGGAACCATGAGGTTGCAGATTTGATCCCTGGCCTCGCTCAGTGGGTTAAGGATCTGGCATTGCCGTGAGCTATGCTGTAGGCCACAGACATGGCTCAGATCCTGTGTTGCTGTGGCTGTGGCGAAGGCCAAGCGATTACAGCTCCAACTAGACCCCTAGCCTGGGAACTTCCATATGCCACAGGTGTGGCCCTAGAAAAGACAAAAAAAAAAAAAAAGAGTTCCTTTCATGGCTCAGTCATTAGCAAACCCAACTGGTATCCATGAGGACCTGGGTTCAATCCCCGGCCTTGCTCAGTGGGTTAAGGATCCAGCCTTGCCATGAGCTGTGATGTAGTCGCAGATGTGACCTAGATCTTACAGTGCTGTGGCTGTGGTGTAGGCCAGCAGCTGTAGCTCCAATTACACCCCTAGCCTGGGAATTCCACATACCCGCAGGTGCAGCCCTAAAAAGCAAAGCAAAAAAAAAAAAAAAAAAAAAAAAAACAAAAAAACAAAAAAACAACTCATTTTAAAAATCAACAAAGTGGAGTTACTTGGTAGCCTAGTGACATTCCAGTCACCACTGTGGTTCCAGTCACTGCTGTGGCTTAGGTTGGATCCCTGTCCCAGGAACTTCTAGGTGGTGTTGACTTGGCAAAAAAAAAAAAAAATCAACAAAATGAGAATTTCATAAACATGACACCAAGCTACATATCTCAATAGATGGGCTGTTTCCAGGTCTCATTAGATGTAATTTCATCCTTATCCCCAACCTTTTTTTCTGTAACCCCACTCAGGATGCAGGCCTCTCCTCTGCTGGGCCCGATGTTCCAAGGGCTTGTCACCATCTTGGCCTTGATTCTCTTCTTTATTAGCAGCCCCTATATTCAAAAATATGGGTACCCCTTTAAACCCCCAAATTTGACAGACTCATGTATAATGGTGGTTTTTGTTTGATATTTCTTGATCAAGAAAATGCATAACAAGGAGTTCCCGCTAAGGCGCACACAGCAGGTTAAGGATCTGTGTGGTTCCTATGGTGGCTCTGGTCACTGCTGAGGTGTGGGCTGGATCCCTAGCCCAACACAATGGGTTAAAGGATCCAGCATTGCTGCAGCTGTGGGGTAGATCAAAGCTGCAGCTCGGATTCAATCCCTGGCCCAGAAACTTCCATATGCCTTGGGTACAGCAACAACAAAAAAAGAGAGTAAAGAAAAAATTATGACAAAAGTCTATAATGAATTTAGGTATGCTTTCAATAAGTAAATGTGCATGTTATTAATTATAACCGTCTACATATATTTGAAAAATAATAGCTCACATGGGTGGAAAGTGTTAGTTATTCAGTCACTTACCCTCATCTGCAAAGTTCCTTCTGCTGGGTCTTCAAAGGGAAGAGTCTACAACTCGGAGGCCTTGGGCATTGCCCTGCACCATTCTTTAGCTTCTTTATCCCCACAGGGCAAAGGAAACATCCTGAGAGACAGTGAGTTTTCCCTGGGGGTGAAAGATCCCTGGTCAGCATGAGACTTTGGGCTGCACCCACGGCATACAGAGGTTCCCAGGCTAGGGGTAGAATCGGAGCTGTAGCCACTGGTCTACACCACAGCCACAGCAACACCATATCTGAGCTACATCTGCAACCTACACCACAGCTCATGGCAATGCCGAATCCTTAACCCACTGAGAGAGGCCAGGGATCGAACCAGCATCCTCATGGGTACTAGTCAGATTCGTTTCCGCTGAGCCACGACAGGAACTCCAGCATGAGACATTCTTTAACCAAACTTTGACGTCATGAGGGGTGCACCACTAAGTCCCCTCATTGGTTAAGAACTTTAATTCCAACAGCAAATGGAATGGAGAATGGGTGTGGAAGAGAGAGGGACACTCTTTCCGTTTCAAATAAATGGAAGCCGATGGTTAGTTTTCAAGCACGTTTTAAGGATATTTGGTAGGAATCAAGCCTATCATTCAGTATGTATAAGGCAGTGATTAAACTCCATTCCCACTATCCCTTCCCCTCTTTCCTCCTAACCAGTGTCTACCCAGGTCAACCATAATTCTCAAGCCAGTAAATGCTCAAAATCATGTCCAAGAAAAAGAATAAACCCTCTTATCAGCAGAGATTGGAAATCTAACTAGACCAATCCACAAAATATTAGCCCATTAGAGATGAGGAGAGCTTGAGTGACTGCCTAGAGTCTTGTAAGACTTCAGAGACGTTAGTGCCTGGAGTGAACTAAGGATTTTCTGATGGCCATCTGTCCAAAAGTCACTTGAGTGTTGGGCACCCCAATTATTTAATTCAGGATGAATGAACACCACTACTTGTTTCTTCGTATGGACCCTGCCTTTCCTTAGGGAAACCACGCTATAATAGTCAAGACCATCAGAAGTGGGCTTGAAAGTCACAGGAAGAAGAAGGGAGAGTGGCTGGCTTTTCTATGCATGTTGTCTACACTATCTCCAGAGAGCCAGGCTGAACTGTCCCCCAGACCAGAACAACATCTGATGCCATTGCCTGCTTATCCTTTCATCTCAAAGCCAGCAAGACTCATTACTAATATGCTCTGTCCAACCCGTCAGTCTGGAGATGTTGTAAGAGACCCATTGAACATATTTGGGCAACATGAGTTCTTAGCTCCAAAAGTTAACATTACCTGAGTTTGATATTGCTGTTGAACACCACACAGAGATAATAACAGTAACTCTTGGGTGAAGGGAATTAAAAGATACAAACTTCTGATCATGAAATAAATTTCTGGGCATGTAACGTATGGCATGGCAACCATAGTTAATAATACTATATTATTAACTATTGAATATTTGGAAGCTGCAAAGAGGGTAGAACTTAAAAGTTCTCATCACAAGACAAAAATGTGTGTTGATGGATGTTAACTAGACTTTTTGTGGTGATCATTTTACAATACATACAAATGCCAAATCATTATATATTTGAACGAACTACATAACGAACAAAACCAGAATCATTTATGTATTATATCAGAAATGAATATAATGTTGTGTGTCAATTATACTTTAACTTTTTCTTTAAAAAAAGGTAACTCTGTTATCTCAATGATGAATAGAAGCTCACATAACCCAAAGGGCAGGTAATAGTAGTAAAATTGGTCTGACCTGAAAATGAGGTTATAATATTTTATACAGAAGCTTCAACTTTCAAATCACACTTTGAGCTGGATAAACACATATATTACGTTGTGTCCTCATACAAAGCCTCCGATGTGGAAAGGATGTGGCCATATGCATCCTGAGTGATGGTGAGACTCTCCAGAGGGGAAAAAAGCCTGGCTCCCTGGATAATGCACGGAATTGGAGAGAATAGGGATAAATCCCAGCTGTCTGATTGGCAAGATTTAGATTTCCTCCACTTGAGTGAGTAGCTCACTGGGAAGTGGGCAGATGTTCGTTTGGAGTATGAACACAGCTAAAGTTTTGTCTTCTTTTTTTTTTGTCTTTTTGCCATTTCTTGGGCCACTCCTGAAGCATATGGGAGGTTCCAAGGCTAGGGGTCTAATCGGAGCTGTAGCCGCCAGCCTACGCCAGAGCCACAGCAATGCGGGATCCAAGCCGCGTCTGTGACCTATACCACAGCTCACAGCAACACCAGATCCTTAACCCACTGAGCAAGGCCAGGGATCGAACCCGCAACCTCATGGTTCCTAGTCAGATTCGTTAACCACTGCGCCACGACGGGAACTCCAAGTTTTGTCTTCTTTTTCCACCGCTCTGTTGGCTTTCCTGCATCAGATAAGGGAGTAAATGCCCGCTGACTGGATCACTTTCTCCGCAATGCAAGGACGGCAACGGTTCTTTAGAAGGATGTCGGGATCACCTGAGGCTCCCTGAGGTCAGGATGGACAGGGACATGCATGGTTGTGAATGCAAACCTGTCCCCATTGTTTTATATGAATGCCCACCCCCACTAATGCTTGTCACACTGAGGAAACTGGTTCCAGATTTCACATAAGGCCAAAGGGGGAAGTGAGAGCCTCTTAAGGGAAAGTCTGTGAAACATAAAATTAAAAGGCCTTTGGAGTCCTGGACATATGGCAATACTTCAAGGTGTGACCAAGAGAGCGGGGGAGGGTGGGGTAGACCCTGGAAGAACAGAGCTTGTGAGTACGTTACTACGTGGGGGAAATGTTTCTAAATATCATCCAGTAATGCAGCCTTTGCCTCCAACCACCAAGATAATAAGTATCAGCATCTCCATGTAACTGAACGCAGAGCCACCAAGGTCTCTGAATTCTCAATGCAACTGCCAAGGACGCTGAGTGTGCGTCCAAGCGCTGCAGTAAATCCTTCTAGAACAGCATTCTTCTATCCTCTGATGTCCAAGCCAAAGAGAAAACCTGTTCCCAGACCTCACAGAAGTTTTAGAAACTATAGAACTATTCACCAAGGAGACATTGAGTGCATTTGCCTGCATGTGGAATCACTGTGATAGAAAGGAATCAATTAGGGACCCATCTGCAGTTCATTAATATGATCTGTTGAAAAGGAGGCCAAAGTCACCAAGTCAACCCGAAAGTCTAAAAATAGGACGAATGTGAGCCTGGCCCAGTGCACGCGAAGCAATAAAAACCCCTCCATCTGCTAGAGCGAGTCCCCGGTGCTTCCTCCCTCTTTACCACTCATCCTCAGCAGTCGTGGAAAATGAAGGCATTTATTTTCTTTCCAGAAAAAGAGAATAGCATTCTGTAAGGATCACTGCGGCCAAAAATATCATCCTGTGCTGGTACAGGAGAATAAACAGGGGTTGTTTTCCTGTAACACAAATCCTATGTGTTTCAAAGAGCTTTAAAGGGGCGCCTTGTCTGCAGTTGTTCAAAGGAATGAATTTCCCTTGAAGAGATGTGGAAGTTGGCATTCCCATTGTGGCTCATAGGGTTAAGGACCCAACTTAGTTTTCATGAGATTCGGCTTTGATCCTTGGCCTCACTCAGTGGGTTAAGAATCTGGTGTTGCTGTGAGCTGCAGTGTAGGTCACAGATGCGGCTCAGAGCCCCCATTGCTGTGGCTGTGGCATAAGCCTGCAGCTGCAGCTCTGATTCAACCCTTAGCCCAGGAACTTCCATATGCTGCAAGTGGGACTGTAAAAAGGAAAAAAAAAATTTTTAAAAGAGAGAGGGATGTGGAAGTTACTAGGGCAGCAGTTGCCCTAGTGCAGCAGAGGCAACGTACCCCCTAAAGCTCTGGGTACATCAACTGTGGCGAAGCTGGAGTATCACATGGCTGTTCAAAGGGAGGAGTTCCAGCAGAGTTGCAGCTTGCTTTTGCTTTTGTGTAAAAAGAAAGGATTGATACATGCTTGTTCGTAAACATAGAATATTTCTGAACAGATTTACCCACACTGTCAATGACCTTGCTTATCCATGCTGGGCTGGTAGGGGTGGGGGCACCCAGTTTAGGGGGAGGCTTTGAAGCGCCACTTCCTAGCTGTCTCTGGGTTGGCAATGTTTGCAGTCACCTAACTGCTTTGATAACCAGAGCTTTTTGAATACTAGAAGACAATGGGAAAATATTTGAAAACCTGTGTCAGGGCCCCAGGAATATTAGTTCATGAGACATATGTTGGAGTGAAAGATTCATTTGCATTTACATAATAATCACGATACATAATACTATTACATAATAATCATTACGACATATAGTTGTATTTACATAATAATTACCATACAGAAGGCGTACTGCAAAATAAGCATTATGAAAGCCTGGGCAGCAGCACTGGCACGGACCCAGCATTCCCAGTAGCTGGGCAGGGTAGAGACTGGACAGCCCTCACCCCTGCCTCCGAGGAAAAAGAGCCCCTCCCTCTCCTGATGGCTGCAGGGGTTGTGTCAAGGGTTGAATTGCTCACATGCCAGCTCTGATCCCCACAAGAACTCTTGAAGGTAGGTTCTGTCTCTGTTTAACAGATAAGGAAACTGAGGCTGTAGCAGCTTAGCCCATTATCATGCTAGAGACACTGTCCAGCCACACGCTCCCTTTCCCACTATAGGGGGTTCCATTCCCCAGGTCTCCAGGGCAAAAAACATTGAATGGAAGCGATTTCAGGCTGATGTAGTAAGATATAGCCTGCCACCTTCTCCTTCCGTGCAGGGGTCCCCAAGGCTCCAGGGGGTAACAAAGCCATAAGCTGGAAGGAGCTGAGCTTCCCTAATCAGCCCTGAACTGGACAGAACTATCAGTCCTTTTTTTTTTTGCTTTTTAGGGCCACACTCGAGGTGCATGGAGGTTCCCATCCTAGGGGTCCAATGGGAGCTCCAGCTACCAGCCACAGCAACTGGGGATCTGAGCCACATCTGCAACCTACACCACAGTTCATGGTAATGCCCGATCCTTAACCCACTGAGGCCAGGGATCAAACCCACAACTTCATGGTTCCTAGTCGGATTTGTTTCCGCTGTTCCATGACAGGAACTCCAGAACTATCCATCTTAAGGCTCTGAAATCATAGGGTTTATTTGTTCCCTAAGTAATGCAATCACTAAAAGGTAGCATTGGACACCTTTGGGTTACAAAGGATGAAAGGTAGGGCTAGGATACTGGGGCCATAAGCCTACAAATCTGTGCCCTGATTCCACACTGACATGCCCTCCAAACCAAACTGTATATCTACTAGGGCCTGACCCAGCCTCCAGCCCAGAGCAGGCCGTGGAGGAAGCCAATGGAGAAACTAGAGTTGTCAGAGCAGTTAGCTCCCTGGGCCATGTAACACCTCCTCAGAAGATGCTCTGAGGGTAAAAGTGGCCTTGCAGACAGACTGTCGTGGCCAGCAGTTCCCCAGCAGCATCACCAGGAATCTCTGTGCTGGGGAGGGTCCCGATCCTAGCTTCACCTCAGTCCCCCTCCAGCACCCAGCTCAGAGGTGCTCAGTGGAACCCAACACGAGCCCCCACCGAGGGGTGGGCCTGGTGGGAGGGGCTGCCTTCTTGTGCAGCCCTGTGGCTGAGCGCAGTGGGGTGTGCACTGATAACCCTCCAAAGAAGGGGAAAGGAGCAAGGAGAGAGGGTTTGAGTGGTCCCCAGTGACACTGGGAGAGAAACACGTGGAAAGGAAGATCCATCTTTGAGCGGGTTCGTTAACCCCTGCTCTGCCGGACCACACAGCTTCCAAGGCCCCATCTGAGAGGAGGGTGCTGGAGACAGACTTCGCATCAGGGTGAGGGCCACAGGAGTGAGCGAGGACCCTGTCACCTCCCACTGCCTGACTTCCACGAAGACAACAGGGCTGTCCAGTGGTCAGAAAACAGAAGTGAGGCCCCGAACCTCAGGGACAAATGAGGAAGTGCCCAGTCAAAACCAATCAGAGTCCACTGGGGAATGAAAGCTGTGTGCTTATATGGTAAGCAGCAGAGAGGCGCTTTTCTAATATTTTCCAAGACCTAAGCTTTTTTTTTTTTTTTTTTTTCAAAATCCTATACAAGGAAATGTTACACAGAGGCACTGTTACAGCAATTGCTTCACCAAAGTTGCATCAATTTTCCGTGGCAATATTAGCATTTAACTACACCAGAGAACCAATAGAGATAAACATCCTGAAAACTCAAGCAATTAAGTTCCTTTTTTGATTCTACGTTTCATTGACACATCCATAAGATTGTATGAAATGTGTTAAGAAGAAAGGTAATTAGTAATATTATTTTAGGATAAAGTAACTCATTAAATTTTTTGAAGAGAATGAGTTTTTTTTCTTCTATTTTAGTTTTTGAAAGAGCTAGAATAGGCAGGAATATTTCCTTTTTAAAGTTATGTATCTTTTTTTTTAATTCTTTATTTATTTGTCTTTCTAGGGCCACACCTGAGGCATTTGGAAGTTCCCAGGCTAGGGGTCAAATTGGAGCTAGAGCTGCCTGTCACAGCCACAGCCACAGCAATGCCAGATCCAAGCCATGTCTGCGACCTACACCACAGCTTATGGCAACGCCAGATCCTTAACCCACTGAGCAAAGCCAGGGATTGAACCCCTGTCGTCATAGTTACCAGTTGGGTTCGTTACCACTGATCCATGAAGGGAACTCCGGTATCTTTATTTTTTATGTATTTTTTTTATTAAAGTATAGTTGGTTTACAATGTTGTGCCATTTTCGGCTGTACAGCAAAGTCATCCAGTAATACATATATATATATACACTCATTTTCTCATATTACCTTCCATCATGATCCAGCCCAAGAGATTGGACATGGTTTCCTGTGCTGTACAGTAGGTCCTCATTGCTTACCGATTCTAAATGTAATAGTTTGCATCTGCTAACCCCAAACTCTCAGTCCATCCCTCTCCCTCCCCGCCCCCTTGGCAACTACAAGTCTATTCTCTATGTCCGTGAGTCTGTTTCTGTTTTCTGTATGGGTTTGTTTGTGCCATATTTTATATCCCACATATAAGTGCCTACTTAGCCATAAAAAAGAAGGAAATACTGGCATTTGCAGCAACATGGATGCAACTAGAGATTCTCAGACCAAAGGAAGTCAGTCAGAGAGAGATAGGTGGGAATATTTCTTAAGTAGCATGAGTGAATATATTAATGGTCTCATATTCTGGTTTCTAATAACACTGTTCTCTGTGTATTGCTTGATGTAGCAAATATCCTGACAACGGGATGTTTCCTCCCACTTGGAGGAGATATTCCTGCTTGGTTCCAGGCTGTCTTCTGGGCTAAGGATACAACAGTGATCAGACCAGCCTGTGTAGATCTTATATTCTGGTGGAATAAGAAGCAGACCCGGAGTTCCCATCGTGGCGCAGTGGTTAACGAATCCGACTAGGAACCATGAGGTTGTGGGTTCAGTCCCTGCCCTTGCTCAGTGGGTTAAAGATCCGGTGTTGCCGTGAGCTGTGGTGTAGGTTGCAGACGCGGCTCGGATTTCGTGTTGCTGTGGCTCTGGCGTAGGCCAGTGGCTACAGCTCTGATTCGACCCCTAGCCTGGGAACCTCCATATGCCGCGGGAGCGGCCCAAAGAAATAGCAAAAAGACAAAAAAAAAAAAAAAAAAAAAGAAGCAGACCCCATTGCGGGAGGGGTGGAGCAGGAGGTTGGGATGAGCAGATGCAAACTATTATATAGAGAACGGATAGACCACAAAATCCTACTGCAGAGCACAGGGAACTATATTCAATATCCTGGGATGAACCATCATGGAAAAGAATATGCAAAAAAAGTAGACCCCAAGAAAATGGCATCAAACCATGCCCACTATAAATTACACATGTCACTTCACATCCAACTGCCCCAGAAATACAATTGGAAACTTGATCCAGTCCTCCTCCTGACTTCAGGTCTTTCTCTAACCCCACTGAGGACTCCCAATGCATGAAAGATCTCAAATACAGCAAGGGACACAAAAGATGGCGCTCTTTGGTAGATGTCTGATTGGCTCCAGAGGAAAGATGCTAAACAGCCCTGCTCAGAGCTCACGTCATGACGGGGAGGAGGGCAGGGCAGGGACATCCACAGGGCCTGGGTTTCTGGCAGGCAGCTGGGCTTTGGGAACAGTGGGGCTCTCTACTCAAAGCCCTGGGAAACGTGCAGCCTATGGAAGCAGCAGAATTTCTGCAGAGCCAAGGTGCTGGCCCACCTGTGAGCTTCTGACCTCACCGTGCCACCACCCACGGAGGGATGCTGTGTGGAGTCTCCAGGGAGCGGCAGCCTCCTAAGCACTATAAAAATGTCAGCAGACATGAACTGATTAATATCAGGCACTGGGATGGACTTTTCCAAAAAAAAAAAAGATTATAAAGCAGTTGAGCTATTGTAGAGCTGAGGGCATTAGGAAAAGTTGACTGTCTTACCCTGGGCCCAGTCAAGTGGTGAATCAGTCAGGGACAAGGCTGAGGTTTTTGTTTCTGTAAAGCCTGTTTCCTTCGATTAAAAAAGTTATGGATGCACCAGGCACAAAAGGACCCATGTGGCGTGATTCCACTTGTAGGGGTAACTCAAGGAGTCCAGCTCAGAGAGACAGAAAGCAGCATGGTGGTTGCCAAGATGAGAAGGGAGAGCTGGTGTCTCATGGGGACAGAGTTTCAGTTTGGGAAGATGACAAAGTTCTAGAGATGGATGGTGATGGTAGTTGCACAATAACGTGAATGAAAACGTCCCTGAAAAATGGCTAAAACGGTCGTTACGTTATGTCTCCTTTATCACAATAATAATAATTTTTAAAAAAAGCTATGGAACTATTCATTGTGAATCTCTGCTTAGATTATTTGAAAAGTAATTTGGTCTCATTTAGCATTTTCTGTGCATGCACAGGAATGTAGGATCCAAGCTGCATCTGTGGCCTACAAAAAATGCTGGATACTTAACCCACTGAGTGAGGCCGAGGATCAAACCCACAACCTCATGGATACGAGTCAACCTGCTGAGGAACAAAGGTAACTCCCTGGCCTCTTTTCAAGGCATTAGACTTTGAGATTCCCAAGGGCAAGGACCATTTATAATTTGCCTTTTTAGATCAACAGCACTAGTACAAAGCCTTACATAGCATAATGCTGGATAAATACTATTTGAATGAAAAAAAATGAATGAACGAATAGGCCCAGAATTCCCTCATTGGCAAGGGCCATGCCACTGAACCATCTTTTTTTCTAAAAAACACATTCACAGAATAGTAACAACAAAACCACTGAGCATCATTAAGTGTTTTGCCTTCAGAGCAAATAAGGTTTTCAAACCAAAAAGCAACAATGAAAAAATTAACTGTACTTCGATAAATGTTTCTAAAAATAGTAAAAGCAAAACACTCAACAACAACAACAAAAGTTAAGTGCATATATCTATTCATATTGAAAGTTTCCTGCCTAAATTCCCCAGACACCCCCCTCACTTTAATAGGAAGTAAGAGTGATGAATGAATGAACAAATGAATGAATTTCCTTCCTGGTCCACAGGACTATATTTTTCCTGTCTGGCTATCAGAACAGTCCATGCAGTGAGCCTTGCAGGTCCCTGGAGAGGTTCAGGAACCAACTAGAGTCCTTCCAGCTCAGACATCCCTTTCCTGGGTAGCGCCCTTCTCCAGGCTGAGACAGGAAATGATCTCCAGCTGCCCTCCCTGCTGACTCAGCCGCAAAGCCTTTTACAGTAATCTGACTTCACTTCTCTGGAGCTTCTTTGGGCAAAGACTTTCTCATTTTCTGTAAAGCAGATCATTAAGGGGCAGAAAATTCAATGACAAAAGGAAGGAAGCACAGAGAGAAATCCTTGCATTATTTGAAGCTAGAGCACAAGCGTGGCCCAGGGATGTGAAATGCCTTTCTCCCTCTGTTTTCCCTTCAGTGCTGAGCAACCCTCCCAGCGTCCTCAAATTCCCAAGATCTGTTTAAACATCTCACATGTTCCTTCTAAATAAATCCAGCCATTTGTGCACGCCAGTCATTTTTAGCAAAGAGTACATTAGCTGTTTTCTTTTGCAGAACAAAATCAAAGTCTCATCTAACTAACAGCCATATATAAAAAGGAGGAGTACTTTCTGATCAGCACAACAGAACTGCCATGAATTTAGTCAGGGCTCCTGGCCTCCTCCAAAAGATGTTTCTAACATTGAAAGAGATCTCAAAATATGTAATCCATAGTGAGAAGGCTTTTTCTGAGCTCAGAAATGCAGAATGACAGGAACTATCATTTGTAGCAATATCATAAAGGAAAATCTGAAAAACCTCCGGCCACAAAATACCTAGATATGCCTACAAAAATAACAAACACAGTTTTAATAGCACAGCTGAGATCAGCAAAGGAAATCCCTGAGACCAGAGCAGGCTGAACAGCAGGGCAGGTGCTGACACTTTGGCTGTCTGGGCACTTGGAGCTCTGGCAGGGAAAAAAAAGTCACCTTGAGTTTCATAACCACAGGCCACACTTCATACAGGTTTGAATTTAAATGCATTCACCTGCATGGTCTAGAAATCAATTAAGTAACATAAAAAGAGTTCTAATCTCATAATATCATAGGGGAAGTTGCTAAAGAAATTGAAAAACTTCTCTATAGAAACAGATCCTCAACCTCTGCCACACAAGATCCTGAGAGTGAGCATTTTTTAAAATAGGAGCTCACAGTCAAAAACTATAAAATGCTTTAAAATGCTTTAGGAGACAAGAGCAAGAGTCCACAAAGAACCAAAGTAACACACACAATAGGTGACATGGATATTGAACCAGAGGCTCCCCAAGAACATCAGATAATGAAACTATCAAGAAAAAAAAAATATGGTCAAGATAATTAAAATGCAAAAGGAGAAGTCAAAATTATGAATAATACTATCAGACTCTTTTTCAAAGACCAAATATATTTGAAAAAAAGACTAAATATAAGTCTAGAAATGAAGTGTGTATCATTAAAAGAAAAAGCTCAGCCAGTGGGTTTAAAGATCAGATGAGACAGCTGAAGAGAGAATTGGAGATCCAGAAAATTATTTGGAAGGAGATTACCTAGAGTGCAGCACCCAAAGATAAAGTGGTTTTAAAAATGAAAAGAAGACATGAAAAGTTCTAGCATCTACCACACTGGACCTCCAGAGAGAAAAAAACAGGGCAAGAGGTAATATTTTAAAAGGTAGTGGCTGGGAATTTTCTAAAATGGGATGAAAATCAGATCCAGGAAGCAAAATTAGGTCAAAACAAGATACATAAAAATACATACATTGTAAGAAAAAACTGCCAAAAGGCAAAATAAATCAGTGGGGAAAATAGTTTCAGAACAGAAACAAGAGTTAACCTGACAGGAGACTTTCGGGGTGGGGGGGGGCTGTACCCACGGCACGGGGAAGTTCCAGGGCCAGGGATGGAACCCACACCACAGCAGTGACAAAGATCCTTAACCCACTGAGCCACCAGGAAGAATTTTTGATGGCAACAACAGAAACCAGAGGTCAGTGGAAGGTTTCAAAGCACTGAGAGAGATAGAATAATCTTGGTTTGCAAGTTAAAAATAGCTAAGAAACAAATGAAGGCTAAGTCACAGATCATGCCTAGGCTTAGTCGTAAGAATTTATTTATGTAGAAATAACAGATTTCATGGAGGCAAGCTCTTGGTCCAATGCTCTGCTGTCACTCACTTGAAAATTTTAATAACTATTGAGCAAGGATCCCTGCAGTTCTATTTTTCACTAGATTCTATGAATTATGTTGTTGGTTATGTATGCAGGCCCTGAGGACCCAGTACCACTCAGAAGTAAGCAAGCAAGCAGCATTCTATACAACATGTGATCAAGCCCATTAAGACAAAGCAAAATCTAGGTCTTGTAGCTTGAAAGACAAAAAGAAGAATTTATGCAAATATATTTGACAGGGTTTATCAACTTCAAGGCCTGGAGTCTCTTGCAGGTGGGGAGGGGAGGGAGGACCTGTACCAGGAAGAAGTGAGAGAGCCGCCAAAAAGCAAACACCTGTTAAGCCAGGCAACTTGCACAATGCACCAAGGAACTGAACAAAAGAAGAGGAGTGGGGGAGTTCCCGTCGTGGCGCAGTGGTTAATGAATCCGACTAGGAACCATGAGGTTGCGGGTTCGGTCCCTGCCCTTGCTCAGTGGGTTAACGATCCGGCGTTGCCGTGAGCTGTGGTGTAGGTTGCAGACGCGGCTTGGATCCCGATTTGCTGTGGCTCTGGCGTAGGCCAGTGGCTACAGCTCTGATTCGACCCCTAGCCTGGGAACCTCCATATGCCATAGGAGCGGCCCAAAGAAATAGCAAAAAGACCAAAAAAAAAAAAAAGAAAAAAAAGAGGAGTGGATAGGGTTAGAGCTGGTGTTGGTGGTAAAGCAATTATCCTTTTCAATTGGAAACACCTGTCAGCATCATTGGTGAAGTACTGGTACAAATCAGACACTAGAAACCCAATAATGAAAAAGATCTAGAGGAAGTCACTCCTCTAGTCCTTCAACTTAGAGGAGGGCTTTGCAACAGGTGGTAATGAAGACAAGCTGCCATAAAAGCTATCACGATGAGCTTCATTGTTTAATTCTTTCGTTCTCAGAAGATTCTCATAATATTAGAAGATGCCTAAGAAAAGTAGCAGTGCTAGTATGAAACTCTCTGACTCATTATTTTTTCAAAGATGTAAGTTTATGGCCTTAAATGATAATGGGTTCTGTCCATTAAAATAGTTTTTCACTATATCCTGACTTTTGAAGGGATGCAGAGTTAATTGGTCTATTTGTACTATATCTGCAGCCATCTTGGTTCATTAGACACAAAAATATCAAGCATCTACAAGAAAGTACCATTTTTAGGACCAAAAATTCAGAGTTGCAAAATAGACAGACTTGTACTATCAGAATTAAAATGGAAACTTTTCATCTGCAGTTTCTGAGGTTATGTGGGGTAGGATGGAATTAGATGGTGAGCCAAAGTGAAGTGGAAGATGACAGAGAGCAAAAGAGACAGAGGGAAGAGAGACAGACAGAAAGAGAAGAGGCAGAGGCAGAAAGAGAATGATGGTTTCAGGTTTACACTGGGTCATGGAGACAAATTTGTAGTGGATTCCTTAAAAAGGAATTATCTATGACTGTTCTGGTTGAGACAGAAAGTGAAGATTTCCTAGGAAATGAAATTAATGAGCATTTGTAAAGAAACTAATTGGATATAAGTCATGATTTCCTTCAGTGAGTCACTCTCATACCCGGAGAGTATGGAGTCTCCTTTGGAAGTCTTTCAACATAATTTAACTCTTAAGGATCCTGAGACACTACTGCCAAACTGGGATTTCTCTAGCACGTGGCACAGTCTAGGGAGTGGAAATTGTGGGCAGGAGGGGTGAATTCTGAGATGGTGCTCCAACCTGGCTGCATAGGAATATCCCCTGAATCTATACATAGCATGTCTGCTTTTCTCCTTCCTTCCATTCACTCTTTCCCTCCCTTCCCCAGAGAACTCCCTGCAGATGGCTCTCTTAGCTAGTTCCTTTCCCTCCCAGGAGAAGCTATGGCAGGAGGTGGAGAAGATTTGTGCATGGCAGTCTTCAACAGGAAGTGTTAAAGATGAGAATTTTCCTAAAGACACACATAAAAATGAGCTTCTCACTCTGGCCTCCACCCCAATTCTTAGACTCTTCCTCCTTCGAAGATTCCTCCAGATGGGCTTTGATGATCAAATGCCCTCTCCTTCCTCTTTCAGACTTTGTAGGGCATCTTGAGTAAACAATGACGCTTCTATTCAGTGTGTGCTTCTCTGTGTGCTTTGGGTGATGTCCATTTTGTGGAAATAAAAAAGAGAACATGTTTCTGCCGCCTTCCCACGCAAGGAAGGATAAAGTTTGGCAGTGGTTTGCTTCTGGTTTTCAGCCAGATGCCCTGGATAAACCACACAGGTGGGAGATCTTTCTTTAAAACAAGCATATCACCATGGCCAGAACAATGACTCACACCTAACTAAAATGCAAGATAAGCACACTGAGACATGCTCAAGGAAAAGGAAGAGTGCAAGGTGAGGTAGTGATGGGTCATGACAGTGAAGACAAAAGGAAGAAAGGATACCAATTTCAGACTATTGGTGGTGCATCCTAGAAGAGTTACTGGCTAACATCCTTCTCCCATACAGGTAGTTGGTGAGGATAGCAACCCAGGACATGGCAGCCAAACTTTCAAAGTCAAGATCTTTTAAAAACTCCTGGGAGCTGCTGCCCACAGAGAGAGGGGCATTTTTCAGTTGTGGTACGGGAATATAGGAAATGTTTGAATGCTTCCAGAACGTTGCAAGTAGCACCAATCAGAAAGCAATTGACCCCTCGAGTATATTTCTTATTTAGTGTATTTACTGGATATGTGTGAGCATACCAGCCCATGGGCATGTTTGTAGGAGGAATGACATTTTAAGAAAAGGGAAGTCTCTGCTATTAGGACTTAGAATCCATCATCTGAAAAGGCATGTCAATGCAAGCTACTTCAGGGGGTCATTCCATATGCCTGACTGCTTTTCCTCCCATCAAGGTTTCTGTTAAAGGCTGCATGAATGTGTCATTTCAAAGAGATTCTTCGGTCAGGGTTTCCACCAGCTAACACAGGATGGTAAACCTTGGGTGGACAGTAAAACCAATCACATTTGGGCAAATCTCCACTCTACAGAGAGGAGGTGTCTACATAGCCAGAGACATAGCCACCCAAAGGACAAACATGTTGTAAACATTATTTTTTAAGAAAAGCTCTTTAAAACACACAATTTGAGGAACTTAGTACAAAGATTCAAAGGCATAAGTGTTAAAGTTTTCTTAAGAAGTGCATAGGAGATGACAAATCAGAAGATATACATATATTCAGTGTTCTATTGGAAAATATTTGAAGACACCTGAAGGGAAAGCCGATTGGTGTGAAACAGGGGAGGAGAACCCCAGAACCTGGGGCTCCAGGAGGCTGAGCCTCCATGTGACCTCTCCAAAGAAGAGGCTGGCCTCCCAGTGGCTGAGCCACCACGTGACCTCACCAAAGAAGGGGCATAAAGAACTGTGGCCCTGACTTTGGATCCTGCCACGCCTTCAGGATGCTGGCACTTCCAATGGCCACCACCTGCTGCTCTTTTTCAGAAGAGGAGAAAGAGTGTTGGTTGGAGAAGTCTTTTGTTGTGGTGTGAGGACAGAGGACGTGCGAAAGGGGTGGCTGGCAGCGATTCCCCCCATTCCAGCACTTGAGGAAAACATCAGGTCTACTCTGGCTGCAGGGCCATCCAGCCAGAAGCTGGTGGTGGCAGTGGGTTGAGGAGTCCCAGAGCTGGGTTGAGCAGGTTGAGGCATCATCTTCCACAGCTGCCATGGCTCTCTCCCGGCCATGAGCCCCCTCTGAACATTCAACCCCTGGTAATGACCCTCCATGGGCTGGGAACCCTCAGAGGTACTAGGCAAAGGGTGGGAGGTGACTGTCCTGGGCATGCAAGTAGCAGGGGAGTGGAGTTGCCCATCCAAAACACACTGCTGAGGATGAGAAACATTTAAAAATGGCCCTGTCTGGAGAGCACAGACTAGTTAGCAATAGACACATTCTTCAAACCAAAGCTTAATGGGAAATCCATAAGCAAACCAGGTAAAGGCAGAGCTGCTTTCATGAAGGAGGGGGAGAGGGTGGTTCCAGAGCTCTACTCCTCCATCCTCCTCCCTGGACCCCGCATCAGCTACTTACTCAGTGGCGTCAAGCAGGGTAATTGCCTCTCTCAGCCCTGATCACTTTACCCACAAAAGCAGGGGGAATGCTTTGGAGGACTGTTTAGAAGATGGAATAAAATGACATGCAAATGAAACCGGGCATGATGCATAGTGAGCAATAACAGCTTCTTCCCTGCTTCTTATTTGTAGTAGGTAAAGGTGACGAAGAAATGAAACGTTCCCTCTAAGTCCCAGATGAAGGCCTAAGTCCAGGGTTGAATAAATTCTAAAGGACTTGGGGTGCTGGGGCCGGGCCTGCTCACTCAGCCTCAGACCTCAGTGGAGACCGAGCCGATGGCAGTGACTGTCTCACTGGGTGTTCACTGGTCACCTGCCCATTCTATATTTCCTTCTGTCTCCAAGGGGACGGAAGAGTGATGGAATTCCATCCCTTTCTCCAAGACCACTCCACGGATGGGCTCTGAGGGGCAGTTCTGAAGCTCAGGACCCCTGACCCTGGGTGGCTGGTGTCTCTGCATTTCCCCTTTCTGGAGCCATGGATTTTTTAAGCCTACAAGAACCATGCTTCCCATTGTAGCCAGTCTTGGGCGTTTCCCTTCTGAGCTTTGAGATATGAAAGAATACACCACACACAAACTGGCCACAATTTTTTCCCTCAAGAAACTGCTTGTGCTTTTATACCTTTTTAATCTTGGTCCATAAAAAGAGGAAAAAAAAAAAAAGGGGAGTTGAGTTCCCATTATGGCTCAGTGGGTTAAGCACCCAGTGTTGCCACAAGCTTCCTTGTAATTTACAGATGTGGCTCAGATTGGGTGTTGCCATGACTGTGGCATAAGCCCCAGCTGTGACTCTGACTCAACCCCAGCCCAGGAAATCCCATATGCCACACGTGCAGCCATAGAAAGGAAAAAAAATCTTGGTCCAAAATGATACTTATATACAATGGACTATTACTCAGCCATGAAAAGAATGTAATAATGCCATTTGCAGCAACATGAGTGAGTGGGCCTAGAGATTATCATAGTAAGTGAAGTAACTCAAAGACAAATATATGTTATCACTTATGTGGAATCGAAAAATAATACAAATGAACTTATTTACAGAGCAGAAAGACAGACTTCAAAAACAAATTTAGGGTTGCCAAAGGGAAATATGTGGGGAAGGGATAAATTAGGAGTTTTGGATTAACACTGCTATATATAAAGTAGATAAGTAACAAGGACCTACTGTATAGCACAGGGAAATACTCAATATTCTGTAATAAGCTATTTGGGAAAAGAATCTGAAGAAGAATGGATAGATGTATATCTTTGCTGTATATCTGAAAGTAAAACAACATTGTAAATCAACTATACTCCAGCATAAAATAAAAAAATATTAAATAAATAAATAAACAAATCTTGGTCCAAAATGGAGCTTATGAAATTAGGTTACATTCCCTCATTCTGCCTTACTGAAGGACCCACAATTCTCAAGAGACACAGTCTTTCTTTTTACTGAGTTATGGGTGGTGTACAACATACTGATTCACAATTTCTAAAGGTTGTATTCCATTTATAGTTGCTGTACTGTATACCCTGTGGCTTATTTATTTAATACATAAGAGTTTGTACCTCTTAATCCCCTACCTTTATCTTGGCCCCACTCCCTTTCCTCACCCCACTAGTAACCATGAGTTTGTTCTCTATATCTGTGAGTCTGTTTCTTTTTTGTTGTTGTTGTTATTTTCACTAGTTTGTTTTATTTTCTAGATTCCACATATAAGGGATATCATACAGTATTTGTTTTTCTCTAACTTATTTCACTTGATGTAATACCCTCCAAGACCATCCATGTTGTTACAGATGGCAAAATTCCATTCTTTTTATGAAAATTGGCTGAGTAGTATTCCATCGTATGTGTGTGTGTATCTATCTATCTATCTACCTATCTATATATATACACAATATGTGTTATATATATGTGTATATATACACACACACATATATTGTATATATATATACAATACACTGTACACTTTCCTAACCGTTCATCTGTTGATAGATGATTCCTTCTATATCTTGGCCATTGTAAATATTGCTGCTATGAATATTGTGGTGTATGTGTCCTTTTGAATTAGTATTTTCATTCTTTTTCAGATAACTACCCAGGAGAAGTGTTGTTGGGTCATATGGTAGTTCTACTTTCAGTTTTCTGAGAAAGTTCCACACTGTTTTCCACAGTGGCTACACCAATTTACATTCCCATCAACAGTGCACGAGGGTTCCCCTTTCTCCACGTAAGAGGCACACTCTTTAGCATCTCTACCCCAACTATGGTTGCCCCAAAATCATATTTGTGCTTCCTTCCTATTTGTGGCTGCCTTCTTCTAATTGCCGAAATATCCATTTTGGATGCTTTCCTAAATATTCTTTAAATTAAAGGGTTTCTGAAAATAACTACAAACAATGAGTTCATTAATATAGCATGATACCCAACTAACATACTGGATAACAACTGCATTTATAAATGCAAATAGCAACCAGGTAGAGGATATGGTGATAAAAATGCCATCCCCATCAAGGGATTTTTTACAATGGCAACGCAATAAAATACCTGCAAATAAAATGAAGATTTGTGCAAAATGCCTAAGGGAAATGCCTTCTAAAAATGCAAAAGAAGAGTAGAACCAATGGAAACATGAACTACTTTCTGAGAAAGGAAGCTTCATGCTCACATCGATTCTCCTTGATTTATAAATTTAGTGTCATCTCAGTAGAAATGTCAACTTTTTAAACCAAATAATCTGATTCTAAAGTTCAGATGTCAAATGAAGCAAGCAAGAATACCTAGAAAAAGAAAAAGAGAAGCAAAGACCGTGGGGGAAAACAAGAAGAAATGGGTGAGAGGAGGCAGCTAAGCTACATAGCAAAGCGTATCAGGAAGTCTTGATAATGACAACGTAGTGCTGGCTAAGGGACCGGCAGCGCAACCAGTGGGATAAGCTAGAAAATACAGAAATAGACCCGATTCTAATCAGAAACGGAATAAATTACAAAGGTGATGTATCTATTCATTGGGGAATGGGTCAGTAAATGTCAGAACATTGCAAAAGAGTAAGTTTGATTTGTATTTCATCACAGCGTCAACTCCTCATTGATCAAAGATAGAAATATTTAAAAAATGAAACCATAAAAGTAGTAGAAGAAAATATACTCTTGGAGTATGGAAAGCCTTTCTTTTACCCAGAATTCATACTGCCAAAAAGAGATTACTGTATTCTATCACCTAAAAAATTTATTTTCACTTAGACACACACACACACCCCATAGGCAAAATCAAAAGACAGTTGTGGGGTAAATAGCTGCAACTCCTATCACAGAGAGCCAGTCTTCCCTTAACATAGCAAGAGCTCTCAGGAGTTCCTACAGTGGCTCAGGGGTTAACGAACCTGACTAGTAACCATGAGGTTGCAGGTTCGATCCCTGGCTTTGCTCAGTGGGTTAAGGATCCAGCTTGCCATGAACTATGGTGTAGGTTGCAAACGTGCCTCGGGTCCCATGTCGCTGTGGCTGCAGCATAGGTCCAATTGGACCCCTAGCCTGGGAACGCCCATGTGCCAAGGGTGCGGCCCTAAAAAGACAAAAGACAAAAATAAATAAATAAATGAATAGAAAAAGCTCTCAGATATCACTAAGGAAAAAGGATCAAGCCAATAGTACAATTTTTGTTCCTATGGGCAAAGGATATGCAGAAGCAAAATATAAAAAGGGAAATGCAAATGGCGCTGTAAAGAACTGAATGACAGGACCTGCTATATAGCAAAGGAACTCGACCCAATATTCCCTAATACTCTATGTGGGAAAAGACTCTGAAAGAGAATGGATGTGGGTACATGTACAACTAAATCATTTTGTTGCACAGCAGAAATGATCACAAGCTTGTACATCAACTACACCTCAATCAAACTTTTAAAAAAATGAAAAAACAAAACAAAAAAATTTTTAAAGACTGTATCTTCTACAATTTGCTTAATTAATGAAACTCAACATGGATAAAATAAACTACAAGGATTTTTTGGGGTTTTTAAAAAAGAGAACTGAATGAGGCTCATTCTCACTTTGAAATAAGAGACATGCAAGTTAAAACTGCAATGAAATGCCTATGTGGAGAAGGAGGGTCTTTAATTGACTGCTAGCGGTTGTGTATGTGGCATCATCCCATTGAGGGTAACTGGAAAACCTTATAAATATTATAAACACACTTACCATTTGACCCAGCAATCGTCCTTGCCAGGATTTCTCCTACAGATGTACCAGACTTAACAGGAAGTGTTCTGGGTGGCACTGTTTGTAGTAGGAAAAGATTGAAAGCAACCTTAGGGTCCATGGATAGGAGACTAGTTAAAGAAATTTATGGTATGTCCATAAGTAGGATACTATAAAGCTGTAAAAATGAGTAAAGACACATTTTATGCCCCAATTTGAAAGATCTCCAACATATACAACTAGGTAAGAAAAGCAAAGTCCAAAACAGTTTGTATAGAATGCTAACTTTTGTCAGCCTTGCCTACAATGACCCTATTTCATGGTAATTTCAATTTGCATTTCTCCTAACAGAAGTGAGATTGAGGGAGACTTCGTCGTGGCACAGTGGTTAATGAATCCGACTAGGAACCATGAGGTTGCGGGTTTGATCCTTGGCCTTGCTCAGTGCATTATGGATCTGGTGTGGCCGTGAGCTGTGGTGTAGGTCGCAGACGCGGCTGGGATCCCGTGTTGCTGTGGTTGTGATGTAGGCTGGCGGCTATAGCTCTGATTAGCCTAGGAACCTCCATATGCCGTGGGTGCAGCCCTCAAAAAAAAGACAAGGACAAAAAAAAGTGAGATTGAACATCCATTCTTTTATGAACCATGTGCATTTTATTTTCTGTGAAAGGGTGAAAGAAAAAGGAAAAAATATTTTTTTAATATATAAATACACACATCTGCTCATGTTTGTTAGAGAGGCTCAAGAAACCAATATAAGGGTTCACTTGGGTTGGGGTTGATGGGAGCAAGGGTAGAAGCCAGACTTTTTTTTTATAGGTTTCGTTTATGAACTAAGAAAATGAATCATCTGTCCCCAAACAAAAGTAAACTACATTCAGCTTTCCCCACCAATGCCTCAGGCTCCTGTGGAACTTATTGTTTTTTGCCCTTGCCAAGTATTTTTCAAAGGCAATATTTGACTTTGGAGGGATGAGACAAGGTCAAGTATGAACAGTGGAGGAGGCTGGATGGACTCTCCTGTCTCTTTGTAAACTGAAGTCAGCAGAAGAGCTGCTATTTTTTCAACAAGAGCAGCCCGTGCCTGCTGTGGAGCTGACACGGCCACTGAATCAGAGCATTGAGACTCGGCTTCGAGACCAGGCAGTTCCTGCAAGCAGCCAAAGGAGGAGGCTCCCAAGCACAAAATGTTCCCTGTCTAGCCTTCAAGGCCACAGCTGGGCTCAGACCCAGCCCGACTTACATCATATCATGATGACATGTGCGACCGCGCTCATGTTTGATTTGGTTATTGGCACTTCTCTCGGAGCGCCTGTCACCCCATTTACAGCATCCTCCCAGCCCAAGGGGCACCCCACCACAGCTCTGCTTTCCCTTCCCTGGCGGAAGAGCCAGCATGGGCCAGGGCTCTGAGATGGCACATCTGACACACGTGGAAAGAAAAAAGCCAACTGGAGTCTCTGAAGCCTCCTGTCCCCGTGGGCTGAGCACTCGCAGCTTCTTCTCCCTTTGATGCATCTGATTTTATGAACTCAGAGCACAACATGTTGGAAGCTAGCAGAGCAGCTGCCCCAGAAAAGAAGGTGCTTTTTCCGCTCCAGTGGACTTTAAGGAAAAGACTGAGCAGGGTGGGGTCCCAGGAGGGGACAGATGTCAGTCTTTCCACCGAGAGTCCAGTTCCCACCAGTCCATATAAACCCGCTGATCTGGTTTAGGGAGGCTCCTGTTCCTGAGCTGGGGAAGGTGCAGCTGTTCTGTTACTGATGGATGTTGGAACAGACTTATCTTCTGCCTGGGGCTGCCAGGACCCAGTGATGCACTGGCCAGAAGCAGGGGGCACCGAGGGGTTCTGGAGGCAGGGGCCACAGTCAACTTCCATTGGCCTGGGCGCCAAGCCGAGCCCTGGCCCTCTGGCCCCCTCCCTGACCCTGCTTCCCGAGACCAAGTCCAGGATCCCTCTGGGTCCAGAACCACAGCCAGTTTCTACCAGGCCACTCTCCCCCCTCCCCCTAATTAAAAACTGCAGAAGGAAGGATGCATCAGGCCTGGTTCATGAGCTCCAGTGACTGAGCAAAGGATGTTGGGTGCCCTGGAGCAAAGACTTGTCCACTCCTCAGAGGGGTGTGTTTTTTTGTTTTTTGTTTGTTTTTCTGTTTTGTTTGCTTTTTAGGGCCACACCTGCAGCACATGGAGATTCCCAGATTAGGGGTCAAACTGGAGCTGCAGCTGCCAGACTACACCACAGCCACAGCAATGCAGGATCCTAGCCACGTCTGTGACCTACACCACATCTTAGGGCAACACTGGATCCTTAATGCACTGAGCAAGGCCAGGGATCGACTTCATAGATACTAGTCAGGTTTGCTACTGCTGAGCCACAGTGGGA
Source organism: Phacochoerus africanus (assembly GCF_016906955.1). NCBI lineage: Eukaryota > Metazoa > Chordata > Mammalia > Artiodactyla > Suidae > Phacochoerus > Phacochoerus africanus. The sequence continues at coordinate 57,073,228 of NC_062558.1, read as the reverse complement.
ATTCCCGTGGTGTTTTTTTTTTTTCTACTCCCGGCAAAAGTGATCTGGGTACAAGGCACCCCATTAGTCAAGGCCAGTACGCCATTGCTGTCCAGAAAGGCCAGACCACATACCAGAGGTCTAAGGAAAGCCAGCCAAGGACAGGGCCTTCCTCCACCCAGCCCAGGCAGGGCAATAGCAGAATGGCAGCCTCCAAAGGACTTCTCCAAGCCTGGACCAGGGACCAAAGAGCTGCACCTCTCCAGGGGAGCTCCTCGACTCCCACCCCCACCTCTACCTGGCCCCCAGGACAAGCAGTTCATCTCTGCCCCAGGCACCAGGATGGGCCTTGAGCCACAGTGACATCCTTCTTCATAACTAGGCATCCCTCCCACTACTGCAGACCCTCCACCCCTAGGGGGTCTGGATCCCTCTGGCACAAGAAGGATCACTGCAGATTTGTAGACGTCTGATGAGTCTGTGAGCCCCATCCTGTAGAGCAATAGTCCAAAATCTCCTCCAGCCTGTCCTCCTTTGTCATGATGTAAAACCTTCCACCAGGAGTTCCCGCTGTGGCTCAGCAGCTTCAGAACAGGACCTAGTTTCCATGAGGATGCAGGTTCAATCCCTGGCCTCACTAGTGGGGTTAAGGATCTTGTGTTACCACGAGCTTCAGCATAAGTGGCAGACGAGGCTTGGATCTGGCCTTGCTGTGGCTGTGGTATAGACCAGCAGCTGCAGCTCCGATTCAACCCCTAGCCTGGGAACTTTCATATGCCAAAGGCGTGGCCCTGAAAAGATAAATAAATAAATAAATAAATAAATAAATAAATAAATAAATAAATAAATAAAACCCTCCATGCACTTTGTCACTCCCATGTTCCCACCCAGGTTTGCCTGGATCCCTCTGAAAGAGTGAGCCCTGGCGTGTGACCCCCTCCCCGGGCTTCTCAGAACACAGCAGAAGACAAGGAATCATGGCCTCTCAATCGTTCATTTACTCAACCCCTATCCTTCCAAATGGTAGGTCACGGGGCTCTTTCCTTAGTGTAGTCGGCAATGGTTGGGCCAGGGGTGGCAGGGTGGGGGAGTCTTATCAGAAGGATGTTCCAGAGTTACAGTTGGCATTTGCTTCAATAAAACCCGTGTGGCCTCTAGAACTCTCTACTCCCGCATCCCTATGGAATTGTTTTGTCAACAGTACCCTGGGTATGCAAGCCTGGTCAGCAGTGCAGTAGAGACTTCTGCCTCATCCCTGAATAATGGTGCCAATGCTCAATTCTGCAGTAAAGCAAAGCACACCACAAAGGGGTGCCAAGGCCACGCCCAACCTACCTTCGCCCCCATTTCCCCATCTACTGAAGTGCCTGAGCTGAATAAAAAGACAGTGGCCAAGTGTCAGGGGAGAGGCAAAATTTGGGTACTATGCTGGCTGCATTCATAGGTATTATCTTTCAGTACAACCCCTGGGAGTCTGTCCTAAGTTCCTGAGGTGCAGAGGGCATTGAAAGAAATGGAATAAGTGGAACTTGGGCTGGTCATCCTTTAAGAATAAGAATGGCCTGCATTTGGCAGCTGGGTCCCAGCTGTTAGATGTGGGGAGGGGCTGCCCCTTTTCCCATCAGGAGGAGAGGAGGTTAACACCAGGAAGATAGACCTCAGTGTGGCTAATCTCAGGTCATGTCAAAGCCAACCCACTTCAGCAGGAGCCAAACAGGCACAGCAGAGGCCCAGCCAGAATGGCAAAGGAGACCAGAGTGGCAGCTGCCAGGCAAAACTATGTCCTGCCAAGGAGAATCTCTGAGTCCTCTCCAGACCCTTACCGTCCAGAGGAAGGGAGGCATTGGGCTCTGGAAGTTATGCTGATGGGGCTCCAACCAACTCCTGCCATCTGAAAACCCATATGCCTGCCTCCCTCCAAATAAGCTCCTTCTGTACTGGCTACAACACCACTCTCTAGCAGTTGCCCTGCTTGGCACCTCAAAGTCATCCTAGACCTGTCCTACCTCCAAACCCCACATCCAACAAGCCTCAGGTTCCTGCAGGGCGTTCCTTCATAACAGCCCTCATAGATATTTATTTCTTTCTATTTCCACCATCAATAAAGAGCCTATCAGAATACTTCCTTCCCGTTGTCTTTCCCTCTTGGGAAACATTCATATCATTTAGAATGCTGTTTAAGGAGTTCCCGTCATGGCACAGCAGAAACAAAACCAACTAGGAACCATGAGATTGCGGGTTTGATCCCTGGCCTCACTCAGTGGGTTAAGGATCTGATGTTGCCGTGGGCTGTGGTGTAGGTTGCAGACGTGGCTTGGATCCTGTGTGGCTGTGTCTGTGGTGTAGGCCGGCAGCTGGAGCTCCAATTAGACCCCTAGCCTGGGAACCTCCATATGCAGGCAGTGCGGCCCTAAAAAGACAAAAGACAAAAGACAAAAAAAAAAAGAATGCTGTTTAAGCCCATGAACCTGCCCTTCGGAGCCCTTTCCAATCAGCCTCAATCGACTTTTCCATGCTCACCTACTCCCCCTGAACCCCCTCACATCTGCTCAACTGTCTGCTCAGTGTATGTTTGAACGTGTTTTATCAATGGCTGTTTATTCTATTCCTTTCCCCAGAGACAACAGGTGCTGATGTCTCCTTAGCAACTTCCACGTTGGAGGCACAGTTTTAACCACTGTATGCCCACCCAACAATGTCAGCCTCACAACAACCCTCAGTAGCATGTACAATTATCACCCAACTTTACAGATGGGGAAACTGAGACACAGAGAGGATAAGTAAGTGGCCCAAGGCCACACATCCAGAGAGTGGTAGAATCAATGTTCAGCCCTGTGCCCTCTGGCTCCAAGGTCACTGACCCGAGAGGCCCATGTTGACAAACAAACCTGTTTGTGCAGAAGGGTGCCAGGACAGCTCAGTCCTTTAGCCTTAACCAAGATTGGCAGCGTGTTACAGGGGGTTTGGCGTGTGATTCTTGGAGGAAAGAAAGTGTTCCTGCTGACCTTCAGGGCTGGGAGAGGATGATGAAACACTAAGTCATCCTGCCATTAAAATTAAGTTCAATCACCCCTAATGGAATGTCACCTCCGAGATAGCCATTAAAGCCACCCGCCTCACAGGCTGCTAGGGTTCCCCATAAATCACCCGCACCTTGTCCCTCTCACTGCCATTGTGTTGGAGGAGGGGGAAGCCTGGGGGAGATGCTGGGGGACCTCATATCGGCCCTGAGGGTGTTGCAGAGAGGACAGAGGTCTGCTGCCTGATCCCGCGATGGAGACAATTGTATTTCAGCACAGTGGGGATGTGGACGTGGCGGAAGGTAAAAGCCTCCACAAGGCATGAAGACCCTGAGCTGCACGCTGCTGGCTTGCGTTCTCTCTGCCGACCAAGTGAAATCAGGCTGCGGCACAGAGCAGCCTTGCCTGGTCCCCCAACCCCCAACCCCGGCCCCAGGATCCCAGACCCTGCCACTCACAGCTATGAGGCTCCAGGAGTGTTCACTCTGTCTCAGACTCAAGGCATCTAGCGTCTGGGGCACCAAAACCCTTCACCCACACAATGAGATGAGATGGTTGTTTTCATCCCCCTTTTACAGATGAAAACAAGGCAAGAGGAGGAGAAATGAATTGGTAGGAATAATGAGTGCAGGGCAGGGCCCTCATGCTCTGTCATCCTGTTCCTTGAGCACCTACACAGGCATTGTTTCTTTCTTCCTTTCTCTCTTTCTTTCTTCCTTCCCTCCTTCCTTTCTTTCTTTCCTTTTTTGGCCACCCCCTCCCTGACATTTGGAGCTCCCAGCCCAGGGATCAGATCTGAGCCATAGTTGCAACCTATGCCACAGCTGCAGCAAAACCAGACCCTGAAGTCACTGTGCTGGGCCAGGGATCAAATGTGCATCCCAGCACTCCAGAGATGCTGCCAAAACGATTGCACCACAGCGGGAACTCCCAGGCATCACCTCTCCTGTATGAAACATGCTCCTGCACTGACAACCCCAGATCTTTAACCCACTGAGCCACAAAGGAAGTCCTCTTAGAGATTTTAAAAAAGCATCTGATGTGGAGAAGGGAAGGAAAAATCTTGGCCTTCCTCAAGATTGTGGTGGGCTTAAGCCTATGTAATCACATTTCATGTATATATCATAAACCATGGTTTTCATATAATATGTAAACCATGAAATAATTTTATTTGGTCAGTAGTCTGACATGGAGTCAGTAGTTTCTAGCTTGTAAGCCAACATAAAACAGTCTGTGTCCACTTCAGGAAAAGAAACTTTTCCATCCTCTGAGACAGGGGTTCCCGTCTCCAGGAACCCACAGGGATGCTTTGAAGGGGCCGTTAATGGTTCTGCCCACACGTAGACCTGGCCCAACGTTTCTTCTCCAAAGACAGCAGCTGTGTACTCCCTGAACCTCCAGGCCCAAACCTTCCACAACTGGCACAAATGAGAATTTTTTTACTAACTTAATAAAGGGGTGGGTGTGACATGGCATGGAATAAAGTCAGGATGCTGAACTGCTGCTCTGAGAATCTGTGACCATAATTCTAACCCCTCTCCCCACCACCAACAAATCACTTAACTCCTCTCCCCACCCAGACAAATCATTTACTCTCCCTGAAGCCCTTTTTTTTTTTACTGTAAAATTTTCATTGATTTAACTTCAAAATGAAACAAAACGAATCTGTGTGTTAGATGTCAGAAAAGTAGTTACCTTTGAGCTGGGTGGCATGTCACTGGAATGGGACATGAATGGAACAATGAGGGGCCCTGAAGCCTTTTTGAAAAAGTTATTTGAGAAATGTGAATTACAAGTGTCTCTGAAAATACACGGTACATGCATGTCCTGTTCCATAGGCTACTCACTCTCCTTGGACTATACCTGCAATATTCTTCCCTCTTCCCCTTCCCCTTCTTCCAGGAAATTCCTCTGTGTCTTTCAAGACTTAGCTTGGAAGTCACCTCCTCCAGGAAGCCCTGCCATACCCTCAGCAGTCTGAGATGGGTGTCTTTCTCTGTCTGCCACGCGCCCGGGCTCCCTCCCACCATGGCACTGGTGGTCTCTCTCTTTCATTCAACGGTGAACTCCTTGCCAGCAAAGGGGGTCTTGACCACCACTGGATCTCCAGAACCTAGGCAGGCAGAACCTGGCCCATAGTGATTCTCAAAAAGATCTGGTTGAACAAATGAATCATAAAGCTAAAGTCCATATTCCAAGCCATATTTTTTCTCATTTGCTTGCAAGATGACATAGAGATTACACCTCTGGAAATAAACAAGTCAGAGGTTGTGAGATCAGAAAGTTGGGTCAGAAAGCAGGGCAAGGGGCAGGAGGTGCCACCACCCTGACACACCAGGCCCCTGGCTCCAACTAACCCCACTAAATGACACAGCAACACAGGGAGGGAGGGCAACCTTTCTGCTCCTGGTCAGGCTGTAAAAAGTGGTGGCAAGAAAGCATGTCCTAGTTTGCCTCCTCAGATGATGCCAGCCTGTGGAATTTAACCACGAGAATATTGATAAATCCCAGAACAAAGTTAGAGGCCAAAGTCAATATGTGGCAGCAGCCAGAATTCTAGTCATCCTGGGTCCCAAAGGTCATCTGGTCAACCCTCTGCTCTGCCTACAAATACCTGTGGATCCAACCCATCACTCCCAGTCATGGGGGCGGGGGAGGTTTCAAAATCTCAAGACTCCAAGTTTTAAGTGGTAAAGAAAAAAAAATTCAGTCCCTGATTCCTCCAATACAGTGATGTTTTTGAGAGTCAATAGGCCACTTAAAATACACACTGTGCTACGATGGGACCCACCACAAGGAACACCAAGATGAGAAGACATGTCATACCTGCCCTCAGAAAGCTCATGATGGAAACGGGGCAAAAAGCCTGGTTCAGCTGTGGGCACAGGTGGGGTCACCCATACTAAGAGCTGTAAGGGGAGCGTCAGTGGACGAGAGGAGGCAGAAGCCATGCCCAGGAAGCTCTGCTGAACAACTGGCTCCATTCCTTCAAAAACTCCACCAACTCAAAGAGTAGACTTGACTCAAAAGAATCTACACTTAGAAAAAGTTGGGACAATTGGAGAAATTTCCATCTGAATTGGGTGTTGAGTGAGAGCAAGGAGTGATTGGTAATTCTTAGGTCTATAACGGTGATATCATTACATCTGAAAGGCCCATCTTTTTTAGAGGTGTACAATCCAGCATGCAGAAGGGAAATGACACGAGGCTTTTAAAAAAGTCAGAGTGAGGGGAGTTCCGGTCGTAGTTCAGTGGAAATGAATCTGACCAGCTTCTATGAGGACACAGGTTCAATCCCCGGCCTCGCTCAGTGGGTTAAGGAGCCGGCATTGCCATGAGCTGTGGTGTGGATCATAGATGCGGCTCGGATCTGGTGTTGCTCAGGCTGTGGTGTAGGCCCCTAGCCTGGGAACCTCCATGTGCCACGTGTGAAGCCCTAAAACGACAAAAAAATAAAATAAAATATTAAAAAATCAGAGAGAGAAAGGTAATCGCACTCTGCTCTGGGGAGTTTTGAAATGTTCATCATTTAGAAAGGTTAAAAATGAAAATAAGGGAGCATGCGGCAAGAGAGGCACTTTCAGCTGAGCCGAGACTGGCGAGCAGGATGTCACAGATAGAAATGGACAGGAGTGTCATTTCTGGGACAGTGGGGCACCCAGCAGCGATCCTGAAGGAAGAGGGTCTGGGGGGAATCTCAGGAACCGGATTCAGATTAGAGCTCCAAACATCAGCCTGGTGTGGGTGAAGAGACCCACCTATGCTGGCCTCTTCCTCAAGGGTGTGGTAAGTGCTAGGCCAAGAAATAAAGGGCAAAAGACTCCACAAATACTTGGCCCTGAATGCAGACCAAGGGGGAGGGCCCACACTGAGTGTGCTGGCCCTTGCCTCAAGGACAGTCCCCTGCACCTGTCACTGCTTGTACAATTGCTTGTCCTGGTGGACCCAGGCTCTATCACATGGGATACAGTTGTTTCCCTTTGGGGGACCCCTTGGTCTTCTTGGAAATATAGCTCCCATTGCTCCCCCTCCTCTGGATTTTCCAGCATCTCCAGAGAAAGCAGATCAGAGGTGATCATACAAGAGGGAGACTTGAGGTCATCCGCCCAGTGGCACATCCACCTGCCTTGTCCCCACCACTCCTCCCACCCCAGAGCTGGATCCCACCCTGCCTGACACTGTCTCTGGAGGGAAGTGTGGCTAAATCTGGCTCTGCTGTCCTATCCATGCAACCCCGCCCCAGCTGGGGGGGCGGGGGGGGGGCCTCTGCTGGGGTGGTGTGGGCTCTCAGGATTGGGGCCAACCTGGTTTTTCTGAGATCACCGAACAAGGAAGCCTGGCCATCTCCCCAGAGTAGCCTGAGTTTTCACCTCTGGGGGTAATGGCACTTGACAGCCTGAGAGTCTTTCAGAAACTGCCAGGGTTCACGCGGGCAAGGCGGGAGTTTCCTCACTTCCAAGCTTATCTTTGCTCTGCAGCCCTGGTATGTAACTGCTGAGGGTTGCAGAATGAAAGAGAAAATATTTACAGTGAGAGTTGACCTAAAAAGAATCCTAGACGGGGTGGTGGTGGGGTGGTCAGGGTACCTTCAGCTTGGCCTGACCTCTTCCAGACAGAGGGCTTCAGGGGAAGGCCCGGCCACATGGTACAAAGAGCATGGCTGTCAGGCTGTGCCTGAGTTCAAATCCTGCCTCCCCACTTGCTAGTCTGGGCGACAGAGCTCACCACAGCTGACGTTCCCCATCTCAGAGGTCTTTGCAGATTAACGGAGATGTGAGTGAGTCAGACACTGGGCATGAAGGAGGCACAGTTGGCCTCCGCCTCCTCCAGGTGTCCCTTTCCTCGCCTTTCAGATAAGGGAGTTGGAGGCTGTAGTCTTTAAGACCCCTGTCTGCTCTAGTCGACTACTCTTGCCGGGACCGGCTGGGTTTGCAGGTCCATCTTCTCAAGGGGCTCTGTAATTTGATGCATCCTTCATCTAGCTGCCACCACTCACTGGGCTCTTCCATGAGGACATCAAGAGGCCTGGCCCGTGGAGGCCACATCCAGAAGCTTCCACCTGTCTTCTTCCCACAGGAGGGGCTCCTCTGCTCCACACATAGCGGGGAGCTGTGCTGATTTTCTGCGCTCTCTTAAAGTTTATCAGCCCAAGGCAAATGCATCGTAAGACACTCAGACCTTGGCCACCATGGGATGGGCAGCGTTGGGGAGAGACTGGGAAATGATTTCATTCCTGACAGGCCAATAGCTCTGCGTCCACCTGCTCCGTAAGTCCCACCCCACATCCCGCCCCGGGCTAAGCCACCCAGCCACCTTTGCACGGTGGGGTGGGCTTTTCCCATCAAATTGTGGATCTTGTGAAAGTGTTTTTGAAAGTAGGAACTCCTGGGCAAAAGTGAGGTATTATGATGACTCCAGTTGGGGTCTCCAAACCAGATGTTCAGGAAGGGCCACCCTCATGGGGTGAGTCACCTTCTGTTGTTCTTTTCCCAGGACACCCCCGCTGGCCAGCCTGTCCTCAGGCAGAGACATGGCGGCTCTTCCTGTAGCCCTTGGGGAGTTAGTGGCGGGCCGCCTTTCCACGGGAAAGCCCACGGGGTCAGGACCTCTAGGTCAGTGACCACGTGTCCCTTTATCCAGAAGGTTTCTCTTTGTTCCTGGTACCCAGAGTCATTATTAGTAGCACCTCCTTTCTTTGTGTGCAAGAAATACGTGGTCAGCGTACCTCCAGGCCAAGTGATGCTTCCACGGACCTGCCATCCAGCCCCCTGGATTTCCTCGGCCGTTTCCAGGTGGTCCAGCCCCTTGAGACATCCCATAGTGCAGACATCATCCTCCTTCACTGTCGCGTCAGGGGACATGGCTTTCAGGATAACGGAAGGAAGAGCAAAGGGCTCTGGGCCCAGGTGGGCTCAGCAGCCTCCCCAGGGCGGAGACATGGCCCTGTTTTGTGGCCCTTGTGGAATCCTCTCCTCCCCCTCCTCAGTCCCTCCCTGTCCAGCTCCATCCGCCCACCCCCCACCCCCCAGAGCGGTCCTGGCTACGGCTCCCCAGGCCTCAAAGCAGCTTGGGTGGGAGGAGGGGCACAGGAGAGCCAAGGTCACTCTGTGCCCAGCAGGTGGAGACTCCTCCTTCTCGGCTGTTATCACACCACGACAGGAGAATCTTGAAAGATGGCTTGGGACGCCCCAGGTAGTTGAATTGCTGGGGTTCTGACTTTTCTTTTCCCTCCTCAGCCAGGAATTCTGTGGCTTTTCTTATGGGGTTGGAAAGGGAACACTTGCCTTCCAGAGCACTTCACATTGACAGCAGTTTATAATTATGTGACTTCCACCCATAGGTGCCCGAGAGATGAAGACGAGCACTGGTCCCAACTTACAGATGGTGAGACTAAGTTCAGAGAGGGCAAGAAATGCTGCTCTTTCACTTGGCCTAATCGATCATACTTCCTGCTAGAAGGACACACAGAAGACATACTCACAGACACACACTCACACACATGCTCACACATGCAGACACACACTCACAGTCACACATGGACACACACACTCACGCACATACATGCACACACACAGACACACATGCTACACACATGCAGACACACACGCTCACACAAACTGGCCCATTCCCCAGGGGACGTCGTCTGGTTTCCCTGCTCTGGTTTCACTCTCAATACTTTCCTACATCCTGGCTATAAATACACCAAGGTCAAACACGTCTCTTAGTTTCACTCTATCGGCCAAAGCAAGTTACTCAGAAGCAGAGAGGAGGGAGCAGCCTGAGGGGAGAGGCGGCAGATGTGCTCCGTCCAGGACAGATGGGGGCATTTCCTTTGTGTCTTGCTTTTCAGATGCAGCCTGGCTGGGAAGCCCGAGCCGTCACGCACTCTTGCTCCTCGAAGGCTTGGCCGGGCAAGCAAGGGTGGAAAAATCACTCTCATTTTGAATCCCGCCTAAACCGAGACTGGCTGAGGCGAGGCCCCCTCCCTGCTAACCACTGGCCCAGCTGCGAAAACCCACCTCCAGCCTCTTCAGAGGGCGGCTCAAGGCCACACCCCGGAGGAGCCATTTCTTCTAACTACCACCATCTTCCTCTTACCTCACTTTCGGGGTAAATTCTTCCCCCATGTCTCAGAGATGTTGAGTCCATGTTTCTTTTATTTTTTACTGACTAGATTTATTATTTATTTATATGTATAACAATTACTATTTATATGTTTTATTATTTACCTCTAGTTCTGACACATTTTGGCTTCAGGAACTCTTTACACCCTCAAAAATCTCTATGATCAAGCTCCCCAAAAAAAGAGCTTTTGTTTTTGTATTTACGTCTTTCAACATTTCTTATCTAAGAAACTAAACGGAAAATTTTTCACTAGGTATTAATTTATTTAAGAATAACCGTAATAAACGTACGACATGCTTACATAAATACCATATTTTTATAAAAGATGACTAGTTCCTTGGGAAAAAAAATTCAGGAGGGTGGCATTGTTTTGCATTATTCTCTGTCTTCTTAGCTTTAATCTGTGCTTTGGAGCTAAATGCTTAGTTCTGCTTCTGAATTCAATCTGTGGCACTGTCACGAAGCCCACAGGAAACCCCACTGTACACTCGTGAGAAAGTGAGAATTTGAAAAGGCAAGTGATGCTTATAGTGCTTTGAAAATAGCCCCGGTCACCCAGAGGTCACCCTGAGAAGCAGGTTTGCCTCGGTGTGGTCAGAAACCCTGGAAAGGGTTAGGCGGAGACAGACAGGTTCTGAGTTAGACATTAGATGTTCCTCTGGGTGCTGCATGGAGGAGAAACAGAGGAAGGGCCAGCACGGGAGCAGGAGGCTCTTGCCATGGTTAGGACAAAGGTGCGGTGCCTGGACAAGGAAGCCACAGGGCAAACACTGAGTTGCTAGAAGGCTGAGGGGGCGTGCGGAGGAGAGGGCAGCCTCAGCGTTCAAGAGGAGCCTGATGCTGGCAAAGGACCTGGGGGGAATGGCTCCCTGATTGCATGGCCAGACTGGTCCTGCCAGGTCCTGGGCAGTGCCCAAGGCTTAGATGGCAGACAGGGCGGGACCGGGGAAAAGGAAAGGGCAAAGCAGGCCCAGCCAGGGCCTCACTGCTCCCCTCGAGGCAGCACGCCACGGCCCTGAGGAGTATGGCCCCTCCGGATGCTGGAGTTAGCACAGCCATCAACACACAGAGGCCATGGAGCCCGGAACCAGGCCCTACCCAGAGACTGCAGAGAGAGCCTGCTTTCCCCAGCCCCAGAAACTAATGTAGTTAATGCCTGCACTGACCAGTGGCTTCCTTGCCCTGTCCCAGTGCCCCAACCACTGCCACACACTCCTAGTCCCCTTCATGATCCCACAGTGGTCCTGGCCCACGTGGCTGAGGACTGCATTATCAACTTGTTCTCCCCTCCCTGAACCCCTAGCCCAGCCCTGGAAGAGTGTTCTCCCCACCCCTTGGCTTTGGGCTTGGCTCTGTGACTTGCACTGACCATGAGTGTGTGGACAGAAGGGCCTGTGCCACAGTCCCAAGTCTGGGCCTCGGGAGTCTTGCATGTTTCCAGTCATTTGTAAACATCATCAAAAGAGTGTCAAAAGAGTCAACTGCTAGGTCATTGCTAAACTATAGCTTGGGACCCAGGATGAACAACCATGGTATGGGATCCACCCAGTGAATGCCCAGTCAATGCTCACAGGACCATATCCTGAAACTGAGCCACCCTAGCTGCTCCTCAAATCCAGGTATATAAATGTTGATTGCTGTGGGCTGCTGGGATTTTTGCACTTATTTGTTACACAGCAAGAGCTAGCCAATACACAGTTTTCCTTGCCTCTAGTCTCTTTAAGACTGTGAGTTAACTAGATGTAAAAGAGGTAAGTAACAAGGACCTACTATATAGCACAGGGGAATCTACTCAATACTGTGTAATAACCTATATTGGAAAAGAATCTGAAAAAGAATGGGTGTGTGTATATGTATACCTGAATCACTTTGCTGAACACCTGAAACACAACATTGTAAGCCAACTATATTCCAATAAATTTTTTAAAAAAAAATAAAAGTGAACAGCGAAAGGAAAAAAAAGACTGTGAGCTATGTGAAGGCTGCCACCGAGTTGATTTTTATCATGTTTTCCAAGAGCCTAGCACACAGCAATTATGTAATAAATGTCTCTTTTTTTTTTTTTTGCCTTTTTGCCTTTTTGCCTTTTCTAGGGCCGCTCCCACGGCATATGGAGTTCCCAGGCTAGGGGTCTAATCGAAGCTGTAGCCACCAGGCTATGCCAGAGCCACAGCAACACGGGATCCGAGCCGCGTCTGCAACCTACACCACAGCTCACGGCAACGCCGGATCGTTAACCCACTGAGCAAGGCCAGGGATCGAACCCGCAACCTCATGGTTCCTAGTCGGATTCGTTAACCACTGAGCCATGACGGGAACTCCTAATAAATGTCTTTTGAACGTGTGAACGAATGCACAAATAAACACCTACTCTGTGCCAGTCGCCAGACCAGCCTTTCCCAGAATCCTCTGACCCAATGATGGTCATGGAACAAAATAAGACCACCCACTAGGTACCCCAGGGACAGACACCCACACCAGGGCTGGGCTGGCTTTAAGTCAGCCCTCCAAACAAGCAAGGGGACAGGCAGCACCCTTGGGGATTGTATTTAGCTATCCCTTGACTGAAGTGGTCACACCTCCACTTTCTCATACTTCGAAGACAACAGCCTCTCTTAGAGGCAGTACCTGGTGATCTGCTAGCCATTCCATGCCCCAAATTGCCCTCGCTCTTTCACAAAGGACATCACACCCAAGCACCTGCCCCAGGATGTTAGGAACTGTGTTTGCATCCTCCCTAGCAACCAAATGTTGAAACTCTAACCCCCAATGTAACAGAATCAGGAGGCAGGGTCTTTGGGGTGATTAGATCATGAGGGTGGACCCCTCGTCAGTGGGACTAGCGCCCTTGTAAAAGAGACACAGACCATGCTTCCTCTCTCTGCCATAAGAGAAAACTGCCGGAAGACAGTTACCTGGGGACCAGCAAACACGTCCTCATCAAACACCGAACACGCTGACATCTTGAACTTGACTTTCCCAGCTTCCAGAACTATGCAATATGAGTTTCTGTGGTTTAAACCGCCCAGTCTACTGAAATTTGTTTCAGCTGCCCAAACGGACTAAGACCATGGATGGCAAGCGTTCCAAGAGGTTCACATGGGTCAAAACAGAGGGAGGCGAGGAAACTAGGTGAGCCCCTGCCAGGAAGCAGAGTGAGGCTAGACCACAGCTGGTCCAACATCCTCAGCTCTGCTGGACTTGACGGCTCTAGGGATGGGGAGGGGCATCCTCGATGCTCAGGGGCTTGACAAGCGACCCACAGACCAAGGGATCTGGGATGTGGGACACGGGGCCCCTGAAAGGGGCAGGCTGAGTGGGGTGTAGGCAGGAAGGTGGAGCCTGCAGATGACAAGCTCCACGGCACAGGGGCCCCAAGGCCACACACCTCTGTGAGTACAAGGAGCCCTCTGCAGAGGGTCAGGGGCCCAGACCCAGGTGGGATGGGTGGACCTTGACTGACACAAAGGCTCCTTTCTCTCTCCACTGCCTGTGGCCTGCCATGTGACCACTTATGAAGAGAAGCACAGGGGAGATGGAGAGCCAGCTTTACCTGGAATGTTCCATGTTGCTGGTGCTCATGGAAACAAGGCCCATTCCAGTCTAGGTCCTGCCACAGCCTGGGAGGCCCCCAGAAAGCCACCGACGTCATAAGATCCCACCTCTGCAGGGGAAGGCCCTGAACCTCTGTGGACCTTGGTGGTGAGACAACCCTGACCGTGAAATAGCCCCACTATTTTTGGAAACTAGTTTGGGGGGAACCCTTATAAATTACATCTCTATCCCTCGAAAGACAACTCCAGATCTTTTAAAGGAGGTTGTGAAATAACCCTTGGCAGCTTCCCCCGTGTTTAGAGCTTCTATCTCTATTTTAAGCAATGGACAGCCCCAGGTTTAACTGGATCTATAAAGACAGAGTTGACTGGTCTCGAGTTATGAGCAAGTCCAGGGGTTTAGTGCAACACGGCTTCCCAGTAGTGCTGAGGACTGGGGCACCCAGGGCCCCATCTTCTGAGCAACCCAGAGAGCAGTTGACCTGAGCTGATCATCTCACAGATACACAGGAGAAAAGCAGACACCCCCCCACAATGGAAATAGAGTCCCTTTGCCTTCAGTGTTGCTGAAAAAAGGATGCCACCCAGAGCCCTACTGCTCTGCAGAAATACTCTTGGTTTCAGCTTCAGCTAATCCCTCGGCACAGGGAGTGTCCAGGGCACCGGGCTCGACACAATCACCAAGAACCCGAAGGTTATTCTAAACTCAGAAAATGTTCCCGTGTGCTTTGGTTATGTTTTAACGCTGAGTGTCAGAGGCTGGGAAGCAAAGGACATCACCGAATGATAAGATGCAAGCCCATGTTGTCTGTGAGCCGGTCATGCGTAACGGATGCTACGCAGATAAAGTCACACAGAGAAGACGTGCTGGGGAGGATGTCACCCACGGTAAAAGTGGCACATTCCATCCCCAGGGCACCAGCACAGTAAGTGGGAATGAGGAGCGGTTGACATTTTGATTTAAAGCTCCAGTGACTTGCAGGTATCATTCGGAGCACAGGAGGCAAACAAAGAAGCCTGCAGATAGAGATGAACCCCTTTGCCTTCTCTGTACTTTTGGCCTTGACCTTCTCTGCTATACTGGACCTCAGAAGGTACTACCAAAAAGTGGGAGTGGTAGGTAGAGGGGTCCATGCCCTGCGGCCACAGGCCAGGCCCGGTCCCAAGTCATCTATGTTCTAGAACTTGTTCCCTGATGCATCTATTTTTTCAGACATCCATTAAACAACACAAATATTTATTAACTGTTTGATCTGATCCAAAAGATTGAGTTCCTGCGTGAGGTTTAGTCCAGATTCTCAAAGAGTTTAAAACAAGATGAGTGTGGAGAAATCAGAGACGATGGGCTTAAAGAGCCAATGCAGAGGTGGCTGGGAGACACGCTATCAGGGACTGCGGCAGGTGGTGCAGCCTGTCTGGGCCTCAGCGTTAAGAAATCGAAGGCCAGGAGGGCTGAGAGGATTAAGGATCCCGCGTTGTCCCCTCGGTGGCTCAGGTCGCTGCTGTGGCATGGGTTTGATCCCTGGACTGGGAACTTTCACATGCCATGTGTGGAAGGAAGGAAGGAAGGAGAAAGAAAGAAAGAAAGATAGAAAGAAAGAGAGAGAGAGAGAGAGAGAGGAAAGAAAGAAAGAAAGAAAGAAAGAAAGAAAGAAAGAAAGAAAGAAAGAAAGAAAGAAAGAAAGAAAGAAAGAAAGAAAGAGAGAGAGAAAGAAAGCCCCATCTAGCTGTCATATAGAAGGCTCTGAACATCCCAGGCCAAGTAGGAGTGACTTAGCCCAGGCACAGCCCTGGCCTCTGGGGCAGCCCCACACTGGCACCGAAAGACAGGGCCAAGGTCAGATGTCTGGGCTGGACCAGAGGGGATTTCCTTCAAGGAGCTGTGGGTGCAGGAGGGCAGAGAGGGGCACTTCTTAGTCAGAAGGCGCCCACCCCCCACCCTCTGCCCCAGCAGCAGGGGTGAGAGAGAGGGAAGGTGTTCAGAAGAAAAGAAGAGCAGAGAAAAAGAAAAGCTGAGGGAGGCCAGCTGCAGTGAGGAACTGAAAGAACCGTCTAAAAGGGCTGGGCTCTGAGACATTCCGTTGTGGTTCAGAGGAAACAAATCCAACTAGTATCCATGGGGATGCAGATTCGATCCCTGGCCTCACTCAGTGGGGCAGGGATCTGGCATTGCCATGAGCTGCAGTGTAGGTCATAGATGTGGCTTGGATCCCGTGTTGCTGTGGTGTAGGCCAGCAGCTGCAGCTCCAGTTTGACCCCAAGCCCTAGAATGTCCATATACCACCAGTGTGGCCCTACATACATGTATATATATTTATAATATATGTGTGTGTGTGTGTGTGTATATATATATATATATATATACTGGGCTCCGATCAAAGCACAAGAAATAAAAACCAGGATGAATTCACCACCTGGCTGAACCTTTAACCAAACCCAAGGTTTACTCAGCTATACCAGATTCATTGTAAAGATGCCAGTTCTCTGGCCGCGTTTTATCTGATGATCAGGATAACCAGGTAAGATAAAGGAAGGACTATTCCTTTGTCTCATAAACAGGAGACTCGGAGCCATGGAACTAAGCACTGGCCACAAGGGAAGCATTGTCATCATCCAGCCTGCCTCATTGTCAGGGGGCCCTAGGCCCCATTTCGAATGAAATCCAAAAATACAGATTTTTCAGAGTCTAAAGATTTTCTAAAACGACTGAACCAAGACACATCAAAATACTCTTCAAACAGGATTGTCCTTTCATCCATTTCTGGAAACTTCTGTAGTGAGGACCACCAGATAGCCCTTTGCCTGTGGGTAGGAGAAAGCACCTGAGGTCTGCTGGGCTTTAAAACGCCCCTTGTCAACCAATGCCAGGAGGTCAGCCCTCAGGCGTGAAACCCCACAGTTGAGACATCTTTTTGCAAACCCAGGGCAGAAAAAATAAAATAGTTCTGCAGGAATGTTGAGCTTCGAGGGGGGATAAACACACAGACACCCTCAGCGAGACTTTCCACTTGGAAACTACGTCTGAGATGAGGCTATGTCCATGGTCCCAAACAGAGAGGACTCCAGGCTCCAGACTGGGGATCAAAAAGAGCCTTAAAAAGCACCCAGTCCAGGAGTTCCTGTCGTGGCTCAGTGGTTAACAAATCCGACTAGAAACCATGAGATTGCAGGTTCGATCCCTGGCCTTGCTCGGTGGGTTAAGGATCCGGCATTGCCGTGAGCTGTGATGTGGGTCGGAGACTCGGCTCCGATCCTGCATTGCTGTGGCTGACGTAGGCCGGTGCTACAGCTCTGATTAGACCCTTAGCCTGGGAATCTCCATATGCCAAGGGAAGTGGCCCTAGAAAAGGCAAAAAAGGCAAAAAAAAAAAAAAAAAAGCACCCAGTCCAAACAACCCCTTTATTCTGGGAAGGAGGAAATTCAGGCCCAGGAAGGTCAATGACTTTCTCAAGGTCATAGAGCTAGTATTCAAGTTTATCGCCTCTCTCCTCTTCCAAACTCCAGGCCATGGCCTTCCCCCTCTGGGGGTAAGAAAAGCCAGCTCTTCTTGTCTTGACATGTCCTCTGAGGATAGAAGCAGACACGCTCGTCCAGGGAGTCCTGTGGCCCTGGCTGCCAGGTTCTACCCTTGGAGGACCAGGACCGAAGGAGTGTGACAGCAGTGAGAACCAGGGTGGGGAAGGGGTGTCGGGGGGGTTCCCCAGGAAGTGGCTTCAGATGGGGGTGGTCCGTGCTGGAGGAGGCTTAATACAATGAAGAGTCACACACCCGGAGCAGAGGCCGCCACTGATCACAAACAGGTGACAATGGCACCGTTCCATTTATATGGATGTCACAAACAGGCAAACCTGACTGGGGGGATCATCAGCAGAAATGTGGCTGCCTTAGGGTGAGTCAAGGCGCTGTTCCCTGGAAAGGAGTATGACGAAGCCTCCTAGGATGAGGAAAATCTTCTCCGTCTTGATCTGGGGGGTGGTTACATGGTGGAGGCAAATGTCAGGCCACTTGAAAGGGAGCTGGGGCATCGGCGAGGGCCAGGGCTCATGATTTTCAAGGATCCTGCAGGACACTCTCACTCCACTCCGATGACCTCTGCCCACGCTGGCCTCTCCCTGTGGTTCTCTGGGGACTCTGGTTCTGCTGCTCCCCTGGGGAGAAGCCTCTCTCTGCCCCCCTCAGAGCCCACACACATGTGGCCCCAGGCAACACCTCCAGATCCCTCCCCTCCCCTCTTTCTGTCCCTTCCCCAAACCTTCCCTGGAGCCACAGTCTGCCCCCTCTTGGGTCTCCTCTCAGCGTTTTGGAGTTTCCCCAGCTCTGCATCCTTCTCTGTTCCCAGCTTTGGACTCCACACCACAGATGAGCCCACCCTGCAGCAACCCAGATCCCTTATATGCCCTGGGCTCCTAAGCCACAGCTCTGACCTGAGGGCCCAAGGCGAGGCTCCTCCAGGCTGGCCCGACACTTTCTCCCAGGGATCCTTGGGGGGGTCCCTAGGAGAGCTTGTACACCCAGTGCCAGAGCTACACACAAAGCCCCTGTGTAGACACATTTACTCAAACTTAAAATTACATGCCATTCTCACTTCCCAAATTCTTCATCGAAACCAGTTGGTCAAATGTCATTGTCCTCAAGGGAAAGCCATGAATGCTCTGGCTCAATAGGCTGACACAAGTGAACACAGATTCAAAGAATTCAGCCTGAAGGTTGCTTGGTTTGGGCACCTGACTATGATCAAGGGTCCATCTGTGAAGAAGTGGAAATGGAAGGGTTTTCGAAGAACAAATATGACGGCAATAGTACATCCAGATTCCAAGAAGGAGCGCCAGCCCAGTGACAGCAGTCCCTCCAGGTGGCTGCCCCCAGGACCTTACGGGGCGAGACAGGCCCCTTCTCTGAGCACACCGCAGGCAGTGCACCTCTATTCCACGGGCTCCATCCGTCCTCACTCGAACCTCATGAGGGCGACTTAAATTCCCATTCACCAGATAGGAAAACTGAGGTCGCACAGCTAGTGAGGGGTTGAGAACTGTGTTCTAGGAACAGGTGATGCAGCAGAGATTGGTGGAACGTATGGTCCTGCCCTCGTGGAATGCAGGGGAGACAATTAGATAAGCAATTCCAATGCAGTGTGGTCAGACCCAGGAGCCTGGAGCTAAGGGAAGACTTCCTGGAGGAAGCAACATTTAAGCCAGGATGACTAGAGTGAGGGTCATCTCAGCTCCTCTTATTAGCGCCTCCCCACCAGGCCTCCCAAACTACACTTTCCCCAGTCATTTTTGTCATCTGTCACAGAGAAATGATAATATGCATCAGAGATGAGTCACAGCCAGGGGGCTGAGGAGTTCGACACACCTGGGCTCACCTCTGGGTCCCCCCTTCCAGAGTGGGTGGGCAGGAGGCTCACCCCAAGGCTCATGGCTTGCTTTTCACTTGAAAAGTGCTTTATGATTTCTAATCACTTTCGCATATGTTTTTTTCATTGGAGTCTCACAAACCAGGGGCAGGTGTGATTAACCCCATTATTGGTGGGAAAAACGAGACATGAAATGACCTCAGCAGGGCACAGGGTGAGTCAGCTTCAAGGCTGGGGTGTGCAGGTCCATGACACGACATCGAGAGCTCAAAACAGGCCAGTTGCATGTTGCCCGGTTTTAGAAGAAAACTGATGATAGAGAAGAATACTCCTTCCTGGAAGAGGAATTCTTCAATTTCTCTTAAATGCCTCCAGATTCCTCCTAGCTTCCTATTTCCCTGGTTCACTAAAATCTATCTGCTGGCCACACCTACCGCTCTGATTCTGAGAAAACTCGAGAAGCTTCTCCACAGTGAAAAGCTTGCTTTTCCCCAACGCAGCGAAAACCCTGGAAATGGTGCAGGCAGCACTTCAGGAAGACACAGTGACAGACCCTGGAAACATTTGACTCCCATCGAAGGAAGCAATTGCAGATTCAGGATACACACCAGACTCTTCCACAGCTGCATCAACAAGCACCATCGGGGAAAAAGTCAAAACAGCCCAGAAGGCTCTGGCTGCGGATCCCAGGTACCTACATCAGCCAAGCCCTGGAAGGAAGCCACTTCCAATGTTCGTGTTAAAACAATGCTGCAATATTTTTTGGTTTCCACTGAATAATAGCTGTCAACAACTCAGGAAGGCAGTAGTTTGTTCCAGGTCTTTCTTCTTTGCAAATGTTCTTTTCTAAACATGATATTGCTCTTTTCAGCAAGGCCAAAATAAAGGCACGCACAATTACTCCAAAGGGGTAAATATTTCCACGTTATGTTCGAGCCTTTGTTTTGTTTCTACGTCTGAGAGGTCAAAGGTCCTGTATGGAGCAGACACAGTCCTTAAGTGCATGGTGGAAGGAGGGGCTTATTGGGAGCAGCTTCTATGATCTTCTAGAAGCCTCCTTGGGTCTTTACAAAAGTCTTGGGTGGAGTTCCCATTGTGGCTCAGGGGTAATGAACCCAACTAGTATCCATGAGGCCTCCAGGTGATCCCTGGCCTCACTCAGTGGGTTAAGGATCCGGCGTTGTCGTGAGCTGTGGTGTAGGTCACAGACACGGCTCGGATCCCATGTTGCTGTGGCTCTGGTGTAGGCCGGCGGCTACAGCTCCGATTCCACCCCCAGCCTGGGAACCTCCATGTGCTGCAGGTACAGCCCTAAAAAGACAAGAAAAATAAATAAATCAAAGGTTTGACAAGTTTATTGGGCTGTTCTGTTAATATTTAGGAGTCGCCCATTCCATTCTATTTTACCTAATTCCCATCTCTGCGTTCAAAGCGCCTGATTTGCTGAGGGCCCTCAGGAATTACAAACAGCCCCCCTCGGCCAGGCCTGGGTCTGAGCCGTCAGCCTCGGCAGAGTTGCTCTGCACCAACGCCTTTCTGTTGCAGAGCCCGTGGAACTCTCTGGACATTGTCTCTCACGTCCTTTCATCTGGACAACACGCTCCACCCCAAAGTGACCTGACCTATGAGATCACAGTAAAAAGTCAAGAAGTAGTTCTTAGAACTCTTTGCTCAGCGGGCCAAAGCTCCCAGCGGTGTCAGTCAGTGATCCAGACAAACATGTCACAGAGGAAACGGCGGCCAGGCTCAGCACCTTGAGTCAGCTCCTCGGCTGGCTGACAGGCTGGACGACGGTTCAAGGGTCCAGCTGTGGGCACATGTCCCTCACCTGGGGTCCAGAAGGACTGCCCGATGGAAATCACCATGGGGTGTGTTGTGAGATACGGTGAAACCAGAAACCCAAACATTGCTGGAAGGACTTCTCCTTTCTAGTCGTGAAAACTTTTTCATCTTTCATCCATTAACATTTTGAAACACTTACGTCAAAGTTCTTTTTCCACGAATGAGATATATTATCTTTCCAATGCTTTGCCCAGAGGCAAACCCCAAAATAACAACTTCAGCTCAGGGACCATGTGCCAGACATGGTGGATCTCTTGTCATCTCCCCAATAGCTCTGCAAGGACTCTTATCGCCACTGAAGATAAAAGGGAACTGAGGCTCAGGGAGGTTCCCCAAGTCACAGAGCTAATGAGTGGCAGAGCCAAAAGCAAAGCCAGATTGGCCTCACTCTGAAATCACGGTACCTTCAAAAAGAGAGGTGAAATGTCAAAGACTCACACTGATGCCAAGTTCATTTAAAACGCCAAGTACCTGGATATTTGCAAAATTCTGGGCAGCTGTTTGAAGTGTTTTGCTCTCAGAACAGAGGCCATTCCAGTCTCTAAACACTTCATGCTTCTTGTGGAGTGACTGGCACCCAGTAGGCCCTCAGGAAGGGCAGCTGCTCATAGACCTCAAAGTCAAGTGCCATGTGTTGCCTGGATGCGCCCTCCTTCAATAATTCTGTGAGCAGGCTGACAACAAACCACATGAAAGCAAGCTCACATTCTTTGGAAGACGGCTGGTCAGAACACGGCAACACCAAGGCATCAGGTTTCCCCACCATCACAGCCTCCATATGGTACTCAGAACGCTGTCTGGGCTCAGGCGCAGTGCTGGTCTGGCTGCCCTGGTGGCACAGTACGTGGAATTCATCCCTGGAGCATATCTGGTCATCAGGGAGCCCCTCTTCACCAGACTCTGGCTGGATCTTCCACAAGAGATAACCCAAGATGAGAGAAGCTTTACTTGGGCTGGCAGGGAATAGAAAGGCTCAGGGTCCGTCTGCACTCTTCCAATGCCTGGGGAATGGAGAACAGCCCTCCTTGGGGTGGGAGGCGGGTGTGTGTGTGTGTGTGTGTTTGTGTGTGTGTGTGTGTTTTGGGGATGAAAAGCAAGGCCCAGAAGCTTGATCTGTGGATCAAAGACCCTCATCTACACCAGGAGGAGGATGGCGCTCCCCTGGCCCTTTCTCGCATCCCAGCTCACAGGTGTCAGCCAAGCCTCGACGGTCCTTGAGATGTAATCTCTCCCAAATTACAAGCAAGCGTATCAAACAGGCCAAAGAAATGACCTTGAAACACAAGCGGTTCTGAAAGATACTCTAATTCAGAGGATCTCCAGCTCTACTGTGCATCAGAATTCCCTCAGGGAAGTGGGGGGCAGGGGGCTTGTGAGAACAGATCATGAGCCCCACCCCACCCCTGACCCCTCAACTGCAGGGCCTGAGAATCTGCATCTCTGACAAGTTCCAGGTGATTTTGTTTTTGTCTTTTTTTTTTTTTTTTTTTGTCTTTTGAGGGCTGCACCTGTGGCATATGGAGGTTCCCAGGCTAGGGGTGGAATCAGAGCTGTAGCCGCTGGCCTATACCACAGCCACAGCAACACGGGATCCGAGCCACGTCTGTGACCACACAGCTCACGGCAACGCCGGATCCTTAACCCACTGAGCAAGGCCGGGGATCGAACCTGCAACCTCATGGTTCCTAGTCAGATTCGTTAACCACTGCGCCACGACGGGAACTCGTTCCAGGTGATGTTGATGCTACTGGTCCAGAGGCCAGAGTTTGAGAACCATTGTTCAAATTATTTAAGGAAAACAATATAAGGGCATGAGAACACTGCTCTGAATAAGAAGGATATTATTATCAAATGCCTCGCCTGTGCCAAACCCTTCACTGCCTTTGATATTTACAACACATCCTGCCAAGGAAGAATGAAGATCCCTGCTTTACAGACTAGGAAGCTCAGACACACCTACCACTGCACAGCTAGTAACTGGCGGAGCTGAGATTTTTAGCTAAGATCGGGGAGACGGGAAGTTCTCCTTCCCACCTCCTTTTCCGTCTCCTCTGGGGACCCCGAGCAGGCACAGGGTTTGGGGGCGGGGCTGGAGGAAGATGCACGCAAAGCAGGGGCATCAGGCAAGCTGTGTACCGACAAAGCCAAATGTGTGCAGACGGACAGAAAGTTCAGCTCTGCTGCCCATGGATGAGCCGGCCCCCTGGGAGCATCTGAGGTCACAGGCACTCCAGGTCTCCAAGCACTGACAGAGGCCACGGACTCTGAGCTGGCCTGGCAGAGAGAGAATCAGGTGACAAGTGGACTCTTGAGTCAACCCTGTCCACAAAGAGAGACAGTGTCATCCACATGAATTACATTGTAGCTCAGGATCCTCCCCTCCTGCTGTGGGAAACTTGGGTCTGTGCAGACAAGCATGCACTTGAAAGACGGAGGGATGGTGTTGCCCGGGGGCATTTGCCAACTCAAAGGAGGACCAGGAGGGACAGGAACCAGCATTTACTCAGCTCCTACTATAAGCCACATTATTTTTTTTTTTTCCTTTTAGGGCCACACCTGCAGTACACGGAAGTTTCCAGGCCAGGGGTCCAATGAGAGCTGCAGCTGCCAGCCTATGCCACAGCCCCAGCAATGTCAGATGCGAGCTGCACCTGTGACCTGCACCGCAGCTCGCAGCAATGCTGGATCCTTAACCCATTGAGCGAAGTCAGGGATGGAACCTGCAACCTCACGGACACTGTGTCAGGTCCTTAACCCACTGGGCCACAATGGGAACTCCCTAGACTACTTCTTATACCAGCTGACCATTTTAGGGATAAGGAAACGGAGGTTCAGGAGATTAAGCAATCTGCCCCAGGCTGCACAGCAAGCAAAAAACGGGGACATGGGACTTCAATTCAGGTCTCTCAAAAGACCAAGATTGTACTCACGCTCTGACTGACCGTATAGAATCTCATGCCCAGAGTAGATCCTAAAACCCTCTCATCCAGCATCCTCACTAGACACTTGAATTCAATACATTAGACCTCGACCATGTCTCAGCTGGGAATAACCAGCCTGAATGTGAAATTCCATTCTTTGAGGATTTCCAGGAGAGTCCTTTATGGGGTCTCTGGTTTGAAGTTTTACCTTTGCCTCCTTCCTTTAAGCGTTCGCTCTTAACGTGCAAGAATCTTTTAACCCCCAACCCCTTCCTGCTCATGGGGAGTTTAGCAAGTGCAGAGCTACTGCGGAATCCATGGGATTTTGAGGTGGGTATAACCAGGCCACAGGCCAAAGGTGTCCACATACACACACACACATGCCTCCTCCTCTCCTGCTTCCCAGGCTTGGCCTGCACCACACTGTAACCTGAACTAGAACTTTAGCTGAACGGAACTTATAACAGGAGAGAGCCCCCCCCCAGTCGCCCAGATGGTGATTCAGGCAGAGCAGTGATGCTCATTGACACCCACTCCCTGTCATCAAGATGACAGTGCCTTGGGCTGCCGGGACCCTGTTGGACACCCACCCACTCAGGAACATGGGCCACCCTCATCCCTGGGCTCCAGGTCAGCCTATGCTACACAGCCACAGTCACATCCTTTCACAGCTGGGTCTCAAAGCTGCCTCCCAGGATTTGTAGCATCCTAAGACCCTTAGTTAGAGAAGACTTTGGTTATAAATTGGGCTTGGCCTGAGGGCTTTCACCAGTCCCTGGAGGAATAATCTAGCCAGGCAGCAAAGTCCGAGTATTTTTCTTCTTTAGGGTGCAAAGAGACTCTCCTTACATTCTGAAACAGCCCGTCGGTGCGGAACATAAGACACATCACGTTTCCCTGAAATGACTTTCTGGTCTGCGTTTCTGCCAGACTAAACACCCGGCCACCAGCAGGTGGATGTGGAAGAAACGCTGACACTCACCGGGGTGGCCGTCTCCCACCAGCCAATGTTGCGTCTTGCCCTTTTTGATGACAAGATGCTGTGTCTCACAAGGCAAGTTCAGTCTGAGGCAGCATATGGCTGGCAAAGCACTATTTACAGCCTTTCGGGGGCACCAGCTTTCCACTCCGCAGGGCTCGTGGGGGTCTTCCTTCCCTTTGGCCTCTATCTGTCTGCCGTGGCTCCCCTGGAAGTGTGTGGGTCCCCAGGAGATGGAGTTCTAGCACTGGGCACTAAACAGAGTCAAGCAATGGGTCAAAGTGAAACAGTGAATTGAAATGAACCTGCTGTTTCTGCAAGAAGACGTTTTGGGCTAAGCCAGTTTAAAAATAAAATCCAGGAGCTGCCGATGTGGTGCAACAGGATCGGCAGCCTCTTTGAAGCACTGGGACGCAGGTTCAATCCCCAGCCCGACATGGTGGGTTAAGGATCCAGCTTTGCCACAGCTGTGGCTCAGGTCGCAACTATGGCTCCGTGTGCCAGAGGATGGCCAAGAAAAAGAAAAAAAGAAAAGAAAACTATATCTAATCACTTGTGATGGAACATGATGGAGGATAATTTGAGAAAAAGAATGTATGCAGATGTATGACTGGGTCACTTTGCTGTACAGCAGAAATTGATAGAACATTGTAAGTCAACTCTAATAAAAAAATGGGTTTAATGCTTTTAAAAAATAATAATGCTAAAATAAAATAAAATAAAAATAAAAATCCAATAGAAATATCAATGAAACCAGAGAAATGAGGTGTCCCTGAGAACAATTCTATTCAGGAGTCTCACTCAACTTAGAGTCTGACTGTCTCGTTGGACATACCGCATTTCACCAGGCACAAAGCTCAGTCAATTGAGGAGAGAGATACATAGCAGGAGGTATTGGTCACATGGTTTTGTTGTGTGAGCCTTGGCACCTTTTCAAAGTGTAAGACTTTGCCAAAGTGATGAGAAAAGGGCTAGGGCCAGCCCTCACCCTGAAGGACTGGTCATGGACTTCTAGGATCTTTAGTGACATGATCATACCTCCAAAATATTGTGTGGGCCTTGCCACATACTCGTGCATTGATTTGGGGGTATTTTGTTTGTTTTTTGGCTGTGCCCATGGCATGTGGAAGTTCCTGGGCCAGGGATTGAAGCCAAGCCATAGCAGTGACCCAAACCACAGCAAAGACAACGCTGTGTCCTTGACTGCTACGCCACCAAAGAACTCCCCGTTTTGTTTTTAAATTTTGCTTGTATATTCATTCTAGGTGGGAAGGTCTGTCTCAATCTGTCAGACCCTCAGGAAGGCATTCAAACCTCTTCTCCATAACTTGTGCCTTATGTCCTTGGGGGATGGGGGCGGGGGAAGCTACTGGGATAAACATGGTCAGTCAGAGGAGGAATCAGGAGTCCAGGAGAAGTTATCAGATGGGGAATGCAATAACAGAGTTCAAGTTCTGGGGAAAAGAAGACATAGCATCAGGGAAATGAGGTCTGGAGCATAGAGGGCAAAGGCAAGGTCAGACAAGGCTCAGATGGAGTCAGGATGAAACACCACTGAGCAGTTTCCTGGGGCAGGGGCAGGGGGCAGGGGGCAGGCAGAGAGTAGGAAAGGAGGGCCTGGTGGTTTTAAATCTACCCGGGCTGTCATCATCTCACTGTAGACCTGGCTGATGGCTTAACCTGCATGTCAACCTGCCCTACAGCAGAGACGCCTGATAAATGCTGTCGGTTATGACTGTGATTCCCGTTATTGCTTCCCTGCCTTTCAATGAAACACCCCTTCTTTTTCATGAGCAACGCAGAATATTCCAGTTCAGCTTTGAAATCAGCAGCAAGACAAACGAAAACACAGTACCGCAATCATATCTGTAAATTTCACCACCCAACCATCGTTGGGAGTCATGATCCTGCAACCTCACTCCTACCAGAAGTCAGTGCCAGCCTCACCTGGGTCTAAATTAGGGTGGGAACAGATATTCTGCCGCAGCCTAGATGCCCACATGGTGCAGCCCCGCCTTAGCTTCCTATAGGAGTGCCTCTGTACAAGGCCTGCGCATAGTGCAACTGTCTGCAAACTAACAAAAGCTGCCCTTCTTCTTTTTTTTTTTTTTTTTTCCTGCCTCTTAGGGCCTCACCCAAGGCATATGGAAGTTCCCAGGCTAGGGGTCCAATAGGAGCTAAGCTGCCAGCCTTCGCCACAGCCACAGAAACACCAGATCCGAGCCACGTCTGCGACCTACAGCTCGGATCACAGCTCATGACAACACTGGATCCTTAACCCACTGAGCGAAGCCAGGGCTCGAACTAGTATCCTCATGGATACTAGTCAGGTTTATAACCCACTGAGCATCAACGGGAACTCCCCACATTTTCCTTTAAATAAACACCTTCAGATAACTTCAAAACACCTTCAGCTTTTGTTTACAGGAATTTCCTTTGGCCTCTGGAATAGCTTCTCTTACCATCTTGCCAAGGAGAGCATGCCCAGCCCATATACAGCCCAGTGCCTGAGACAGAAGACATTCCATAAATATTGTTTGCCTGAACAGACTTCATTCGTTACGCGTGGAAAGAGAATATGAAACCTCAACTTGTGTGCCACCCAGATGCGTTCTGCACGTGTGCTGTCTTGTGCGAATGGTCGAGAAGCTCTGCCTCGGGGGCGAAGACAGTGCTATTCCTGGCTGTTTGGGGAGAATGTGAAACCTCAACCAATTGAGAATGAAGTCTGGATGGTTTGATCAACAGCTGCAAATACCCCAAAAGGAATTGTTGACTCATGTTTCACTCATGTATCACAATTCCACCAATTCTGTAAACTGCTGTCCTCACCCTCAGGCACTGGCAGTGCCCTCTTTCCAGGAACCAGGTCCAGGCCATCTTATTACGATATTGCTTAGGTGGCATGCATCACAAAGCACCAAAACCCCAGGGCCTTCCCTTTGTGTGGGGAAGAAAAGGAGCTGCCATGTGTACAGCCCCGCTGTCTCTCTGAGCACTTCACAAGGGAGTCTTGAGAGGCTGTGGGTGAAAACAGAAAAAAAGGAAAAAAAATACAACAACCCAAGCTAGAGAACAATTGCCGAGCTTCCCAACACAAGGGGGACGCATTTTCAGTGAGCCACACGTTCCCCACAAGACACTGAATTGCAAACCTCTCAGATTAATCTGGAATCAATGGCACCACTGGGTAATTTTCACCAGGTAGTGAAACAGGTCAAACCACCTTTTTCTTATCTGCACATAACAGATCCATTTCTCCCCCCCCCCCCCAGCCAGGAATACAGCACTGTCTTCTCCCCGGAGGCAGTGCTTCTCCACCTTTCACACAAGACAGCACACATTCCGAATGCAACAGGGTGGCACACAGGAAGCTGCTGCTCTGACCTGGGCCCAAAGCCTAGGACCCTGGGGTTGCATCAGGCCCCTTCCTGAGCCTCAAGGAGGGGAGTGAGTGGCTCAGCTGAAATCTGTTTGGTATATGGCTCTGTCCACCAGCCAGGAAGCTTTGCTGCAAGGCAATGCCTCCACTGAGGAAGTCCCAGGTAGAGGAGGGGAAAGCCCTTTATAATTCTCTCTCTCTCTCTCTTTTTTTTTTTTTTTGTCTTTTCTAGGGCTGCACCCACGGCATATGGAGGTTCCCAGGCTAGAGGTCTAATCAGAGCTTTTGCTGACGGCCTACACCACAGCCACAGCAACGTGGGATCTGAGCTGCGTCTGTGACCTACGCCACAGCTCGTGGCAAAGCCAGATCCTTAATCCACTGAGCAAGGTCAGGGATCGAACCTGCAACCTCATGGTTCCTAGTCAGATTCGTTTCTGCTGTACCACAACGGGAACTCTTAGCTCTTTTATAATTCTAAGATGCACAGCTCCAAGGCTAGGGGGTGGGGGGGTGGGGGGACCTGCCATGAGCTGCCTTCTTGTGCAACAGTGTGATCCAGCACAGCCCTGCCCGCTTGCAGGAACACGGGATCCATCACCGGAAAACCCGAGAGAGGGCCTCAGAGGTTTTATTCCCAGTGTCCTCTTTTGACTCCCTTTTCCCACCAAGAAGGCATTGCATGTCCAACTTCAGGGTCTCAAATCTCCTGCCAAGCTCTGCAAATTCTCCCTTCACCGAAACAGCAAGTCCTCCCCATCACTAGCCTGAGACGCTGCCTCAACCACACATGATGTTTATCCTTTCATCACTAGAATAAAAGGATTTTTTAAAAAGAGGTCAGGAGTTCCCATCGTGGTACAGGAGAAACGAATCTGACTAGGAACCATGAGGTTTCAGGTTCGATCCCTGGCCTCGCTCATTGGGTTAAGGATCAGGCGTTGCTGTGGCTGTGGTGTAGGCCGGCAGCTACATCTCCAATACAACTCCTAGCCTGGGCACCTCCATATGCCCCGGGTGCGGTCCTAAAAAAAAGGACAAAAGACAAAAAAAAAATTAAAAATTAAAAAATAATAAAAATTAGAAGTCAAAGTAAGTAGGAAGCTTGTTGTTAAGAAAGGGAATCACAGAGTTCCCATCGTGGCTCAGTGGAAACGAATCTGACTAGCATCCATGAGGACTCAGGTTCAATCCCTGGCCTTGCTCAGTGAGTTAAGGATCCAGCATTGCCGTGAACTGTGATGTAAGTCAAAGATGGGGCTCAGAACCCGAGTTGCTACGGCTGTGGTATAGGCCAGCAGCTGCACCTCCAATTCAATCCCTAGCCTGGGAACCTTCATATGCCACAGATGTGGTCCTAAAAAGACCAAAAAAAAGAGAGAAGAAAGAAAGAAAAAGAAAGGGAATCAGTAGGAGGTCGGTCAGACTAATAAAGTGTGTGCTCCTGTTAAAATGGCCTTAAAGGTCACTAATCTACCAAAGTTGATTAAATTGCTCCTCTGAGCAAATCTTGTAAGGATGAAAGAAAAATAATGCTGGAAAAACTTTTTTTGTGTGTGTGCTTTTTAGGGCCACACACGTGGCATATGGAGGTTCAGAGGCTAGGGGTCGAATCAGAGCTACAGCTGCCGGCCTACACCACAGCCATGGCAATGCCAGATCCGAGCCTCATCTGCGACTTGCATCACAGCTCACAGCAATGCCAGATCCTTAATCCACTAAGTGAGGCCAGGGATCAAACCTGCAACCTCATGGATGCTAGTCCGATTCGTTTCTGCTGAGCCATGACAGGAACTCCCTTGAAAAGCATTTTTAAGCTCTGATTAAAAGTCACTGGCAAGGAGTTCCCATTGCGGTTCAGTGGGTTAACAATCTGACTAGCATCCATGAGGATGCAGGTTCAACCCCTGACCTTGCTCAGTAGGTTAAGGATCCAGCGTTGGCGTGAACTGTGTGTAGGTTGCACATGAGGCTCAGATCTGGCATGGCTGTGGCTGTGGTGTAGGCTAGCAGTAATAGCTCCAATTCCACCCCTACCCTGGGAACTTCCATATGCGGTGGGTATGACCTTAAAAAGATACACACACACACACACACACACAAATGTTAGTGGCACACAATGTATCAAAACCCAGAGCAAATCCTTTTTTAGCTCCCCCTTCTCTCTGCCGCACAATCATTCATCTCAGAATCACATAATAATCAGCAGTAGCCATTACCCTCTTGATGCGTTCTTTAGCTATAAAATGAACAACACGATTTGGAAAGAAAAACAAATGCCAGTGTTCAAAATATTATTCAGACTCAGCAAAATGTTTCACGTATGAACTGAAATTTTCGCTTACCAAACAAAAATATCACACCTCACAATTCACACTCTGCTTCACTGTGTTCAGTTTTTAACATAAACAAAATCTTTAAGCAGTCACACAGAAAGACAGAATTGAAGCAGTTCTAGTATATGTCCTTATCTTGACAATCCCTGTGCTCTCATTCTTTGCACACACAGCATACACACCACTTCTTAAAAACAGTTTTAAGTGCTCTATTGTTTACTTCATTTAACGCTATGTATCAGAGATGTTTCATACATGTATAGATTAGATGGACAGATGATTGATAGATAGACTGATCTACTTTATTCTTGTTGATAATGGCACAATATTCCATTAAATTGATATATCAGGGGTTTTGGGGTTTGATTTTGTTTTGTTTTGTTTTGTCTTTTTAGGACCCTACTCGTGGCATATGGAGGTTCCCAGGCTAGGAGTCCAATCAGAGCTGTAGCCGTCAGCCTACACCACAGCCACAGCAACGTGGGATCCGAGCTGCATCTGTAACCTACACCACAGTTCACGGCAATGCCGGGTCCTTAACCCACTGAGCGAGGCCTGGGATTGAACCTGCGTCCTCATGGATGCTAGTCAGGTTCACTAACCACGGAGCCATGACAGGAACTCCCCAATATATCAGGGGGGGGTGGTTTTTTTTTAAAGGAATATCTTGCATCATAGGGATTGGAGACATGAACTACACTGGAAGAGAGCGTGATGGTTCCAGATCATGATGTATTTACTCTTGAACTGTGTAGCATATATTGAGGTGGAGGAGGACAAACACGTACTTAGGAGGACCATCAAATTACTTTCCACAGAGAATACAATGCTCCTTAAAGGATAAGAATGTTTTAAAAATGCTGAAAAATCAACATGCCCTTTATTAAAACTCAACAGTTACCAACCTGATTGTTTAGAACTTAGAAAAACAAAATAATTTTTTGTGGGGCGGACCAGTTTAGCAGATATAGTTTAAAATTGCCCATCACCATAAAAAATAGACTCAGTTGGGGTTCATTTTATTCTTGTTTTAAAATTCTCTGTAGACAAGGCAGCCTGTTTGGTGCTAGAGGAAAGCGGGATCCCTGTACCGCCACCGCTATGCCCCCGTACAGCCCCACCGAAGGGTACTGTGTTCCTGGAACAGATTCTCCTTCTCCTCTTCTTTTTCTTTCTTTTTTTTTTTTTTTTTCAGTGGCTGTGACCTTAGCATGCAGAAGTTCCCAGGCTAAGGATCAAACCTACAACAGAGCAGTGATCTGAGCTGCAGCCATGACAACGCAGGGTCCTTCACTCTCTGAGCCACCAGGGGACTTCGCCTTCCCCCTCTTATCTAAGACACACGTGCTGGCCCTGCCTTCATGGAAGCTGCCCAGTCAACTCCCTATTTAGAAGTGTGGCCACCAACACGAATGGTGGACGGCTTCTCAGTGGCAAATCCCAGTGCCTCTCCCCCTGACCCCATGCTTCCTCTGCTCCAACGCCAGCCAATTAACAGAAACGTTATATATTCTGGAAGGCAAAAGAGAATGTTATGTCTACACGTTTCAAGAACCTGCCCCAGTATCCAGCACTGGGGTGTTTGCAGGGGGCCTAACACAGGGCTAAGAGCTTCGTGTTCCTCGTTTCCTTTACTCCTACCACCCCTGGGAAGTCGCTACAAAAATCATTAGCATTTCTCTCATTCAGACGAAAAACACCAAGGCTCAGAGAGACAAAGCGCATTGCTCCTGGCTTCACAGCTAGTAAGGGGAAGAATCTCGATTTGGGCCCAGGTGGTTAAGCTCTGAAGCTTCAGCCAGGACGCTCAGGGCCAGGTTGAGGCCGTAAATCCCTAACGCTCCAGAGTGAATGCGTTGATCGGGTCTGTTGGATCGTCTCTCTTATGTGAGAAAAACAGGACTAAGCAAAACAGTCCTAAGCCTCGGGACTAAGCAAGCAGTACTAAGACTCCAGCAAAAAAAGGCAGGCTTCCAGGATCCTCTGGGCCTCCAGGTGCATTGAGTGACTGCAGGAGGAAGTGGGAGGGGCCAAGTTCATCTTTCCCCTAATTGCTCAGAGGCAAGCATCACGAAGTCTCTTTTTCTTTTTTTTTTTTTTGTCTTTTTGCCTTTTTTGGGGCCGCTCCCACAGCCTATGAAGGTTCCCAGGCTAGGGGTCTAATCAGAGCTGTAGCTGTCGGCCTCCACCACAGCCACAGCAATGCATGATCTGAGCCGAATCTTCGACCTACACCACAGCTCACGGCAATACCAGATCCTTAACCCGCTGAGCAAGGTCAGGGATCAAACCCGCAACCTCATGGTTCCTAGACGGATTCGCTAAACACCGAACCACCACGGGAACTCCATGAAGCCTCCTCTTCTTAGACATTTGTGGAGCACCTTGCTTGTAGCAAAAGCCACTCCAGGTGCACAGCAGAAACGTTCTCCTGCATCCCAGATGGGGCCACCCAAAGAAAGCATCCCCACCAGGACACACCAGGACACACATGGCCGAGACTGGGTCTTAAAGGACCAGTGTCCTACATGGAAAATTTTTAAAAGTCCAGCTGTTTCTACAAGCTGGGGAGATGAGAAGGAACTTCATCCAATTGCACACTTCCTCCGGGAGAGTTCATTAGTTTTCCATCAAGGATACACTCAGCCTTGGGCTGGGCCAACCTCTTTACAACACTGGCCTGGTGATTTTGCATCAGACTGCTTGGTCCTGCCCAAACACCTTTATTTCCTCAGCTCTTCTCACCCCAAAGCAAAGCAACATCCAGAAGGACTGGCATCATCCCAAGGACAAAGTCATTATGTTTCTGAGATTCTTGGGTGCATCAGACACACAGATTTTCTCAGACCATCACCGGGACCACAGATTCCATTATTCCCTGGACATGCATACATTCCGGCGGCTGGGAGTCTGCGCTTTGGGACACCAACCCTGTTCCCCACCTAAAATCAACTCTAAATTGCCCTCCGGCACTGCATCCTTTCACAGTGGTCTTGGCGGGAATGGGCTACAGCCTTTATGACCAGATCTATACCATGCGGAAAGATATACAGAAAGCTGGGGCCATTACCTGGATAGATGAAGGCCAAGAGACGGGAAAGCTGAGAACTTAAGGGGGGTTCTTGGGGATGTCTTCCACCCAAATGATCCATGTGAGGGCCATGATTCTCCATTTCTCCCCTGCATGGCCCCAGCCTGGGCTGCTAAGGTATTTCATGCCCCATCTACTCAGAATTCCTCCTAGCCCCCAAAGCCCCATGAAGGAAATTCCAGGAGAAGGAGGAAAGGCAACATTCCTCCCCTGCCTTCTCTCCCACCACTGCCCTTCCCTTGTTCAACTTCTGAGTTTTCACTTTCTGCAGAATCAATCCTCCCTTGGCTGGATCCCTCGGTAGGAAACCACTTGTTGCTTCAAAGACCCAAGAAAAAAAATCCTTCTGACAGGGCATCCATGGAGCCGGCCGGGTCTGGTGGCCCTAGGGGGTCAGAGCCCGTCCCTGGAGCCTCTCCCTATCATGCTACTGGGAACCCAGCTCCTTTGAAGAGATTGCTCTGTGTCCACAGACTGCTGCCTCTGGTGGACTTGCTGAGGAAACTGAGACTCAGAGAGTTGATATGGCCTGGCCAGGGTCACTCAGGCAGCAGTGGTGGAAAACCCGGCCCCGTGTCATAGGTCTCTTGGCCAAGGCTGGTCCTCATTTGAATACATCATTAGGAGTTCCCGTAGTGGTGCAGTGGAAACGAATCCAACTAGGAACCATGAGGTTTCGTGTTCGATCCCTGGCCTCCCTCAGTGGGTTAAGGATCCGGCATTGCTGTGAGCTGTGGTGTAGGTCGCAGACGTGGCTCGGATCTGGCGTTGCTGTGGCTATGGCATAGGCTGGTGGCGACAGCTCCGATTAGATCCCTAGCCTGGGAACCTCCATAACAGCCCTAGAAGAGACAAAGACAAAAAAAAAAAAAATCATTAGATATGGCAGAGTCTGGCTTCAACCCAAAGCCTTTTTTGGCCCCCAGAGCTCCTCTCAAAGTCTCCCAACTCCTGACTCTGTCTTGTCTTTCATTTTGTCAGTGGTTCTTTCTCTTCTCACAATAGTCTTTCTACACTGAAGTCACCCAAGAGTTACTAGGACTCACTGAGTTTCAGTGTACCACAGAGCCCGGTGCCAAGCAAGTTCTCTGAAGCCTCCTGGCAGAATGCTCGTCCTATGCTCTTCCAGGCCATCTAAGTCTTCTCCCTGCCCCACCCCCGGCCTCCCAGGGAGGCTCAGGGGCCCCCAGAGCTGTGACATCCAGGACAGTGGCCACTCACCACGCTGGTCCAAACTGAGATGGTCTAAACATATAAAATACACCAGTTTCCAAAGGCTTACCATAAAAAAATAATAGTAATAATGCAAAACATTCTTTCTAATAGGTTTTCTATGGATTCCTCATGAAAATGACAACATAGAAATAAATCAGGTTAAATGAAACCTAGAATGAAACTTAATTTCTCCGGTTTGCTTGTGCATTTTTTTAAAAAATGTGGCTACTAGGAAATTTGAAATTACATATTACATTATATTTCTATTGCACAGAGATCTTTTAGAGAAAGTGTAGTTTTAGTCCAGGAAAAACAGGGGATCATTCTTCATTCACCAAAAATTCACCAAGCCGACCACTTAAGTACATAAAGAATAAAGGCAAAGTGCTGTGGGGATTAAAGGCGGTACACATTTAATGAGACTGGATTCCTGCTCCCCCGGGGCTCACATTGTCAAGGAGGCATAAGCTTCTACAAATTGCTGGGTTCCAAAACAGAGCCAAAGTTGGCTCAAATTGAGGCACCATCACACACATATAGGAAGAGGTGGGTTGGGACGACATCACAGAGGAGGATGAGTTTTTAGGATATTGGATGGAGTTCTCTAAAAAAACCAAAATAACTAGCCTTTTAAAAAGGAAAGAGAGAACTTTAGTTTTCTCTCAGATTATTGCTTCAACATCAATACCCCAGAGCCGAAGCGGGCAGCTGCACCATGTCAAGGACCCAGGTATCTTCCATCTTGTTGCTCTGCCAAGACACTGAGTCCTAACACCAAGTTCACATTCCTGCCAGCAGGAAGGGTGGGAAGGAGCCGATTCCTGGTCTCATAACTACACTTAGCTTCTGGAAGCCTGGGAAGCATTGCTCTTTTAGCCGTGTTCCCAGTTCAACCTCAGCATCACCAGAACCCAAGGAGAGTGGATATTAGGGCATAGTTCACATTCTCTGCAACAGAGGGGTCATCTGAGCGGAACTTGAGAACCAGAACTCTCCAGAATGTTCTTCTCACAGCCAGAACCACTCTTTTTCTTTTCCCAGCTTATTTTCCAAGAGAAGCTGGATGTTCCTAGAACAGTTCCAGGAGCGTCCTTCACCTGGGAGGGGAGCAAAGCAGAAGTTGGGGAGCCACGAATCGGCAGAGCTGGCTGAGCCTGAAGGGCAAGAACCCAAAGGGACACATAGGACCGGAGGAAGGACCTCAAGGTTGAGGATCACTAGCCACCTGCATAGGTATTCTTACCCCCCATATGTTTGTGTTTATGTAACTGTCCTCTGGCTAGAATATGATATCATAAGATGAGAGCTTTGTTTGCCAACGGCGGTACTTCCAGCACATAGAACATAGCAGGTACTCAACAAACTCCTTAGGCAAATGAACGAATGAATGAATGAATGATGGGTCAGCACCTACGATAATGCAATTTTGTGACAGCCAAGAAGATACCTGAGATGGTGATGCTCCCGACGACTTGCTACAGAAGCAAGGGAGGTCACAGTAACAGTGATAATTCCCACCTGACTCGTGCTCTTTTTTTTTTTTTTTTAACAAATGGCCGCACCTGCAGCATGTGAAAGTTCCCAAGCCAGGGGTTGAGCCACAGCCACTGCAGAAGCGACACGGAGTAGTTCTGTTGTGAGCCACACGGGAGGTCCAGATTCATGCTCTTCTTCACCCTTCCCAGCAGCCCTCTGAGAAAGACATTCCTCCCACTTACTAATGAAAACACTGAGACTCAGCAGAGCTCGGGAGTGAAGAAGCAAAGCTAGAATTCCAACTCAGGTCTTTCTGCTCCTCCGCTGCTGTTCCTCCTACCCATTTCTTTTCTTACGGAGCATCCTTGAAACCATCAATTTCTTAGCTACCGACAAAGCCACACCAGAGGCCACAGCTGTTGGGAAAATCTGTGGGGAATGACACAGCCTCCTAAGGGGAAGAAGTGACTTTGACTGAGCCCTCCCGAAGTGCCAGGCCCTGTACGTGACTAGGTGCTTCCCACACATCATCCCTTGTCACCTTCACAACCAACCCCATGAGGGCAGGACCATCGTTCCGTTCCATTAGGGGAGTTAGCAGAATTTTGAAATGGCCTTTGCTTTTTTTCTCTGGGAGCCAAATCACGGAACCGCTCCACGGGAACAGGGTGATTCTGGAATTTGGAGCTAGTGAGTAACTTTGCCAAAGTATGTTTGAGCAGCTGGAAAAAGTGCTAAGAGAAACACATGTCCCAGCCAAGGAAAAACTCCTGTGGTTGGTAAATAATGCAGGATCTTCATGGTGGCTTCCAGACAGAGAGGGAGATTTAATTTCACCTTGCGCGTTTTGCATATTAAAAAAAAAAGTTCAGCACGGACTGCTCCAATCACAGCCTCATGGCATATGTGTTGCACTAACATCTGGAAATATTTAGCGATAGTGCAAACAAATAGTTAAGGAGTTCGCCCACATTTGACTTCAACCCAGATTCCTAGCAGCACCCATCAAGAGGGAACAGGCCTGAAGTTCCTGGCAACATTATCTTCCGCTGTGGCAGAAACAAACACGATGGTTCTGGTACCCAGGCCTGGAGGAGACTTGGGGATCCTGGTCTCTGGCAACGTTTGCCCCTGGCAGGCTCAATGGAATCCAGCAGAAACCAGACCACAGAGCTGCTGGATGAGTCAGGGCAGTAGTCCAGAAAGGCTGGCCGAAGCTCCATCCAGGGTTCAAGGGCAAAGGGTGGATGAATGAGGTGGAGGTGAGCAGAGGTCAGGACTGAGAGGGCAGCAGCAAGCACTAGGTTTCAGTGCCAGGCCGTGAACAGGACCCAGCAGAAGCTCAGGGGTCTGGGAGGTCAGGAGTAGGCTGGGGGCACAGAAAAGAGCGTCAGAACACAGGCTGGGAATGCAGTGTCTGGTTGGGGCCTTCTTCCTCACGGGTGCTAATGGAGTTGGGCTGGGTGGACCAGACCCATCAACTTAAGTTCCAGCTGAGGCTAGACATTGACACACACACACACACACACACACACCCACACACACACTTGCCACAGCCTGCAAGGCCTTCTTCCCTCCTAGGCTGGACCAACCCCTTGCCCTACATTTCCAAAACCAATCTCCTGGCAAAGCCCCCTTGCCTGCAGAGGTCCAAGCACTCCAAGCGCCATTTTGCTCCCCCCTCCAAGTCACCCAATGAGCCACTCTTGCAATTTCCCTTCTAAGTAGGGATTTCAGAGTCCTTAGAGCACTCTGTTGCCCCAGGATGGCCAAAGTGTTCCACCAAGGAACCCACCTACCCAAACGAAGTCTGAGGCCCCCTTCTCTTCCAGCTCTGCCCCCCCCCCTCCAGCCCCACCCCAACTCGGTCCTCATTGACACTTGCTCTTTAGTTCCATAGAGAGAATGTTGGGGTCCCTGGGATAGATACCCATGCATGTCCCATAACCACAAAACAACTCGTCTTCTTCCCCAGACTTACTTTTCTTTCCCTATGCACTCCTGGCTCAGTGATGAGAATTGCTGTCCACTTAAAACTCGAAGCCCAGGGGCCACCCTAGACTCTTTCTTCTCCCTCATTGGGTGTCTCCATATCCAATCAGACACCCAGTCCAGTGATTATTTTTATCCAAAAACACTTCTCAAACGATGCTTTTCTACCCATCTGCCTCTACCAGTCCCCAAGTAATGGTTACAAAGCCACGTTGGACTTCTGGCCTCTACAGCTTCCAGAAGAATCTTCCTAAAGTAACAGTCGGATTGTGAGCTGCGTCTCCTTGGAAACTTTGGCTGACTTCCCATGAGGGATGGATGATCTTTCTCTTGATCGGAAATGCAAGGCCCTGGGAGATGTGGAGCCCACAGTGTCCCCTGAACCTTCTTCCCTCCCTCCCTCCTGGCTCAAATCTCCAGATCAAAGGGGTCTAAGCAAGGACTAGGGATGGTTTGTAAAGCCCATGAACACTGAGACCGCAGGTGAAACGTCGACCATACACACCTTCTCTAGAGGGACTTGCAGTTGTTTTCAAAGAGTCTCAAGGGTCCATGACTCAAACCCAAGTTCAGAACGACTGCCCCTCATGCAGCATTCCTTCTCACCCCAGCCCCCTCATCTCACACACAGCTTGTCAGAAGTGTTCAAACACATGTGACCAGGACCTGTGGTGAGAAGCAGTATATTTGCATGTAAAACAGAACCAAGTCCGAAACACAACAATCCGTACTCTTGCTATGTCATAGACCCCCTAATCTCTATCATTTTCATTATTTTCTTTTTTAAAAATGCTGATTGTGGAGTTCCTATCGTGGCTCAGTGATTAACAAATCTGACTAGGAAACATGAGGTGGCAGGTTCAATCCCTGGTCTTGCTCAGTGGGTTAAGGATCCGGTGTTGCCGTGAGCTGTGGTGCAGGTCGCAGACGTGGCTCAGATCCTGCGTTGCTGTGGCTGTGGCGTAGGCCGGTGGCTACATCTCCGATTAGACCCCTAGCCTGGGAACCTCCATATGCTGCAGGAGCGGCCCTAGAAAAGCCAAAAAGACAAAATAATAAAATAAAATAAAATAAAATAAATAATAAAAATGCTGATTGTGACCTTTTAAATGAATTTTACAGCCCACCAACGAATGGATTCCAACCCATGGTCTGAAGCTGAAGTCTTGAGGCTGTGCTTTCTTTGTGGTCCTCTGTTCTTTTTAGCGTCTCAACACCCACATATCTTGTAAGCTCCTTGAGGGCAGGGATCATGACTTACTTCAGTGTCGCCCACCAACCAGAGCCCCTGCCTTGGGAATGTAAGAAAACAGCTGGAAGACGAGGGAAAGCCCTGAAACAAAGGACTCCTGGGTATAAAAATGACCCACTCCCTTGTGCCTAGGGGTGTGAAAATAATGAATTGATGGAAGAGAATCCTCTAGAGAGTATTTCAGAGAAGGATGGGGTCTCCGTGGTGCTGCCATATTTGTCTGCTTGAGTCTATCCCATAGGATGGGAGATGCACGGAAATGCATTAGCCCACGCACAACAATAAACCCTAAACACTTTGAGATCTCTCTCCCACCAGATGTAGGAGAAAAAACAAATTATTAAGGGAGTCAAAACACTGCTTTGCAAAAGACATCGACACGGTAAGGAAGTAAGTTTTTATTATTAAATCTATCTATCAGTTGAATTTGTGGTTCTTCACTACATTAGCACTGAGCCAGGCAGAGGTGTTTGTTTGTTTGTTTTTTGGGGGGGTTGCTTTTTAAGGCTGCACCCACAGCATATGGAATTTCCCAGGCTAAGGGTAGAAAGGGAGCTGCCTATACCACAGCCACAGAAACTTGGGATCTGAGCCGCCGCATCTGTGATCTACACCCCAGTTCATGGCAATGCCAGATCCTTAACCCACTGAGCAAGGTCAGGAATTGAACTAGCGTTCTTATGGATACTAGTCGGGTTTGTTACCACTAACCTACAACAGGAACTCCCAGGCAGAGGATTTTAAATACACGGTGCCTCCTCTCCAGTGCTTGATAAACCAGCAGATGTATGGAAGTCAACAGATGGTAAAGATTAAGAGTTAAACTGCTGGTGTGGACTCAGAGGGGAAAGTTTCAGAGGGGCGATCTCGGACTTGAAGGAGGTGAGTTCTTCATCCTTAGCTAAAGCTAAAGCGCCATATTGTCTTGGCATAAACTTTCATGTCACAGGAAACCGGGGGCCAGATAAGCCGAGGACTTTTGTCCGCCACAGAGGCTGCTGCTAATGACATAGAGGCCACCCCCAGCTGGCCTGTTTGTGGGGGAGGGGGCGACCCCTTGTGGGATGTCGTCCTGCCCAAGCAGCCCCCACCCTGAGAGCCCTTCTCTCCTTCACAGATGCTCCCAGGCAGCATTAAAGGGCGGGGCTGTCCTCCGCCTCAGTGTCCCACCTCGAGCCCCAAACCCCATCACCCGCAGACCTGGAGTCAAGTTCCTCAGGTGCTTCACCCTCATTCTCCACTGCTCCAAAGTGAGAAAACAGTCCCGGATGCCCTGAGATGCTGGGCACACTGGACCCAGCGCATAGTAGGTGCTCTGTAAACACAGCCGCCCCTGCTTTGCACCTCGGCACCTTGGATGGACACATTCACATCCTGGCCTGGCAAACCGTGTAAGGGCTTAGAGGAATGCTGGTGCAGCTAATAAACCCCAGCCCAGGGATGGAGCCCACCCGGCGCAGGCCAGATCCCACGGACCAGAGTGATGCTTAAAATAGGAATGGTCCAGCTCCCGAGACGGAGGATGTGGACAAGTGTGCTTGAATAAACACCAGCAGTCTGTGTTCAAGTGCAGCCTGGCTGAGACAAGCACACACTGTGCTTCTTTGACCAGAAGGACTTACCTCTCTCCCCGGCCCCCACCCTACCCCACACTGAGCACCAAAATCGGGGTGATTCACCCTCTGAACACATCAAGGGGGCATCCCTGGTCCAGAGGCCAATTTGCTCTCCACATTCCAAGTCCCAAAGCATGAGAGCAGGAGGCAATATTCAGCTGGGCATAGTTTCATAAAACAAAATAAACTCAGCTACACGGAGTTACGAAACGGCTCTCTGGAGAGCACTTCCCTGCCTCGGACACGCTCCCATGAGAATCATGCTTTTAAAAGGAGATTTAAAATTCCCACCCTACGGTAAACACACTCTTTCAATCACACGGCAGCCGAAACGGCCAGTGCCCCACTGTAAGAAAACAGCGCCTTGCCATGAACACTCACCCTCCTTCTCCCTTCTCCAACTGCCCTTGGGCTTTGGGTGGGTTTTTTGTTGTGGTTTTGTTTGGGGGGGGGGGGCATTTCCCAATGCATTTAAGTGCACATTTGTATTTGTATCATGGACAACCTCATGCCATTCCACATAAGCAATCCAGTCACAAGCCACTGGCGCCAGCTCGCCCCACTCCCAGGAGAAGAGAAAGAGGATCAGTCCCCACCGCCTGGCGAAGATGGGGTCTGGGGCCTCCTGACCCCGTCCCATCCCACACGTGAAGCAGAGTGAAAAACAAGACACGAGGCCCTTCCCAAAATACACACACAAAACCACTGGCAGAGAGGGCAGCAGCATTCAAATCTGGGAACACAACTTAAAATATCATGGTCCAGGGAGTTCCTGTCATGGCACAGTGGTTAACGAATCCCACTAGAAACCATGAGGTTGTGGGTTCAATCCCTGGCCTTGCTCAGTGGGTTAAGGATCTGGCGTTGCCATGAGCTATGGTGTAGGTCGCAGACACGGCTCGGATCCCGCGTTGCTGTGGCTCTGGCGTAGGCCGGTGGCTACAGCTCCGATTCAACCACTAGCCTGGGAACCTCCATATGCAGGCCTTGCTGGGGCCTCTAGGAAGCGGCCCTAGAAAAGGAAAAAAGGGACAAAAAAAAAAAAATCATGGTCCAGCCTCCTTTGCAGCCAGGCAGCCACATGAGTAAGTGCTAGGTAATGGGGTGTGAGCCGAGGAGCCTGTGGCTGCACTTTCGGTCTGTTCTCTGTCCCATCATCCTCCTGCTGCCTGAAAGTGGGTGCAGTCATCAGAGACCAAGAGGAAGAGGGCCCCTCCACGGGGAGCGCCCAGTGAGGAGCTGGAAGAGCTTAGATCCCTGGGGTCTCCATGGTCACTTCCCGCTGGACGCAGCTGATGTGAGAGAGAAAGAAACTCCTACCTGGTATAAGCCAGAGTTACATGGAATTTTCCGGACCTTGGAATTGAATCCTGCCCTAATTATAACAGTTCTGTCCCCGGGCCAGGTCACCCCTGAAGATGGCAGGCAGGTCACCTCCGCTGGGTTCCAATCACCAGGCCACTGCTCATAGCGAGAACCTGAATGTAGACATCATCACCTGGGATGCATGGTCTCCAGAAAAGCAGAGCCACCAGTTCATCTTTGCACTGGTCCAGCTGTTTCGTGAGCCAAGACTCTGTGCTGGACGCAGGGCTGAATGCTAGAGGCAGAGCTGTGACCAGAACAGATGGGCCTCATCCTCCTGGGGAGCCCCCACCCCCCAACCCCGCAACCTCTCAAGGAAGGAACTGGGATGGGCAAGTAAATAGGAAAAGGGCAGCGGACAGGGGCACAGGGTAGGGACTCAGCCTGGGAAGGGGGCTGACATAGAGGGACAGTGGACAGGCACACTCACCTGCCTGGCATTTAGCAGACACAGGAGAGAGGAGTCTGTGCAGAGGACAGGTAACTAGGGACTAGAGAGCAGAGGTGGAGTAGCCCAGCCAACGTGCATGGGGGGCCCACGGAGGCGCCCCCCGCTCTGTCTCCCCACCCACCTCCACGCCATGGATGACAGCAGAATCTCCCTCTTTCCATTTCTCCAAGTCTGGGCTGGGCGTGGGCACAGCTCCGTGGGGAAGGTGAAGGCTTCTCAGGTAGGGGCAGCAGGGATGGGGCACTTTGGCCTTGTTCTGCCCCTGCTCCAGGTCCACGTCCTTGTCCAGCTGCCTGCCCTGATCACCTACAGAGACCTCATGCCCAAAAGCCCAGCAGATGACAGCCCTCCATACGCCCTGCCAGCTCCCTGAAGGGGTCCCAAGTTAGCACTTCCTCTGACCCCTCCCCCCCAAATATCCCCTTCCAGGGCTTTACCTCCCAGCTTTTCCCATGATGAAGGAAGTAAGAAACCAATAAAGCACTATTCTTTTGCACTTGTCCTCATTCTGCTTTCCTTCTCAGATCCTAACTGACCAAATATCAATGCTGTGAAATTCAAAGAAAGGTTATAGAATCCTTGAGGATGAATGGAGACTTGGAGTTTCCTGGTGGCTCCATGGGTTAAGGATCCGGCATTGTTATTGCTGTGGAGGTCAATGGTGTGGAGCAGGTTCAATCCCTGTCCCAGGAACTTCTGCATGCTGAAAGTAGGGTGCAAGCAAAAGAAAAGAGGGAAGGAAGGAAATAGAGAGGAGAGGAGAGGGGAGGGAGGGAGGAAGAAAGGAAAAGAGAAGAGTTCCTTTCGTGGTTCAGTGGAAACGAATCTGACTAGTATCCATGAGGATGCAGGTTCAATCCCTGGCCTCGTTCAGTGTGTTAAGGATCTGGCGTGCCGTGAGCTATGGTGTAGTCACAGACTCAGCTCAGATCTGGCGTTGCCGTGGCTGTGGCATAGGCCAGCGGCTACAGCTCCGATTAGACCCCTAGCCTGGGAACCTCCATATGCTGTGGGTGTGACCCTAAAAAAAATACAAGAAAGAAAACAAAAGAGAGGAAGGAAGGGAGGGAGGAAGGGAGGAAGGAAAGGAGAGAGGAAGAGACAGGACAAATAAATGCATGAAAAGGGCAGCGGGCGGGGGCAGAGGGTGGGGACTCAGCCTGGGAAGGGGGCTGACATGGAGGGACAGTGGACAGGCACACTCACCTGCCGGCATTTAGCAGACACAGGAGAGAGGAGTCTGGATGTGGGGAAGGGGGATGTTGTAACAACATTGTGGGGACTATGGGTAACGTGAGCTTCCCTTAGATCATGGTATTGAAATTGACCATCATGTCAGGGTTACATAAGAGAAAATCCTTTCTCTTAGGAGACACCGCCTCCTGTACGGAAGTCTGAAGAGCCTTGTCTGCAACGTCATTCCAAACAGCTTGGCCAAAAATATGAAAA
Organism: Phacochoerus africanus; assembly: GCF_016906955.1. Taxonomy (NCBI): domain Eukaryota; kingdom Metazoa; phylum Chordata; class Mammalia; order Artiodactyla; family Suidae; genus Phacochoerus; species Phacochoerus africanus. The sequence goes on along the minus strand of NC_062558.1, from coordinate 57,028,826 downwards.
ATATGTATTCATAGAGACAGAGGAAGCAGAATATGAACTTGCAAATGGAGATGAAAGATACACAGGTGTTGCTTGTACTATTCTTGCAGCGTTTCTGAGGGATGGATTTCTTTTAAAATACCAAGTAAAGGAAAACATTTTAAAAGGGAAAAAAGAAGAAGGAGGAGAACCCGAGAGGCAGGCATGGAGGCATTGTCAAAAGAAGAAGGGTTTGGAATTCTTGCAGAAAGATCTGCAAGAAGGGAGGTGGTCCAGCCTGAGAAGCCCCCGAGTGCCAGGCGACAGGCCCAGAACCACCCCCACCACCACGCAGACACCCCCTCCCCAATGTGCTTGCCCCTCTATTTATAGAGTCATGACTTTCCTACATAAAGCCCTGAAATAGAAATGTTAAAAGAGCAGCTGGTGCCTCACGGGGGCCTAATAAAACGTCTGTTTCCAAACAGTCCTCCTCCTCTGTCATAAATACCCTATAGTTCCAGCTCTTTCGCTCTTTATCAGCAGGTGATTTGCATAAAAATGGGACTCGGTTGATTATGAATTTCCTTCTCCCTGCTGTTCACCGCCTGCCTGAAGATTCACCATGATCACACTAGCCTTTAGCCCGAAGATAAGAGGTACACACCCAAAAGACACAGTGAAGACAGAAAGAAGGGTCTATGCTTCTTGGGGTCCTGCTTCTCTGTTTCAGTGAAGGAAACAAAACCAGACAGACACAGGCACAGGGACGAGTACAATGGCCTGGTTCCTGGAGGAAGGCTTGGTGGGCTCCCAGAGGCCAGTCCTCCTCAGCTGGTTGGGCAGATGCCCAAGATGGCCTTTAGGGTCTGTTTGCCCCCAGACTTCCTAGTCCCTTTTGTCTTTCAGGTTTGTCAATGGATGACACCTTAGTCAAGCCAGTGTGGGTGTCATAACAAAATATCACGCACCAGGTGGTTTCAACAACAGACACTTATTTATCACAGTTCTGGAGGCTGGAGGTCCAAGCTCAGGTTCCTGGGGAGGGCTCAGGGCCTGGCTTGCAGACAGCCGCCTTCCCACTGTGTCTTCACAGCACAGGGAAAGCTCTCTGCCAGCTCTTCTCTAAGGCCACTAATCCTATGGGATCAGGGCCCCACCCTTAATGACCTCCATGAAAACACTGTCTCCCAACACAGTCACACTAGGGGTCAGGGTTTCAGAATATGAATTTGAAGGTACACAACTCAGTGTAGAACAGATCAGGAGATTGCTGTCATTCAGGTCCCCCAAACCCTTTTTTTGGTGACAAGTTAAGACTCCCCCGCCTCTCAGCTCCCTTTGGCCCCTAAAGACCATCTCCTCCTTGTTGCCAGGGGGAGTCCTCCATGCCACCAACCATGGTTGGCAAAGGGCCTGCCTCCCACTGAGGGGATGGAGAACTGGGCCCAGAGGCAGACACGGCCGGAGAGGTCCAAGCCGCTGTGTGCAGGCAGCACTTGCCTGTGCTAAGCGCCAAGTCCCTGTCAGGTTCCATCCCTTCTGGATACAATGTGGGGGAGGAACCACCTCCTAGGGGCCAGGTGACCCCCACACTGGGTACCGGAGCACCCTGCAGAGCTTGCCCCAAGCACAGCAGTCCTCATGTGGAAATGCCATTCAGGCTTTTTGTCCATTGTTGCGTGTCTAACAATTAGGAATGTTTTCCTTGGAACCCGTCTGTAATCCCGTCATGCTGTACTTCCTTTGTACTGAACAAGTGTTATTTAATGGGGCAGTTTGGATTGTTTTGGAGATAGGCACATATTTGGAGAGAGGAGGGGTTTGGGTGAGTTGACTATATTGGCCAGCTTCCTTTATTTTTTCTGGGAACTCCTTCTTCCCCGGGTAGAGATGGGAGTCTCACAGACCTGCACAATCGGCGTGTGAGACCCCTTGCCCTGGGTGTCTTCTCAGTGACCCCCCCCCCGAGCCCATGGCTCCAGGTCCCAGGAGGTCTCGGAGTGGGGGCAGGAACTGGGTCAGTAGCACCTCGTAAAGTTGTAAAGTCACACTCAGGTAAATCCATCAGCAGGAGCTGGCGGGAGATGGGGCCCATCAAATTCCTAGTCAGTTCCAGAGGTCAGCGTGAGCCTCTGGGGCCCCCTTCTTCCTTCCCTTTAGCCGCCCCCTCCCCTCCCCCAGGAGGCCCCTCCTGCCCTAGGGAATGTCACCTCCAGTGGCAGAATGAGGATTGTTCCTTCTCTGGGGAAAAGAACCACCATCACCACCACCATCATCCCACAACCCCGACCCCTCTGTCCTTTCTTGCCTCCTGTGGCTGGTTCCTAAGCCCCACTGTTGGGTGGCTGAAGTTTCCCCCAACCAGGAAGCCTGCCTGCCCGTCCCAATTACCCCCTGCACACACCTACTCTCTCCAGCTCCCCAGAAGCCGGCTGGCTCTGGCCTCCCTCCTCTCCTGCTTCTTCAGCCCACCATCTGACACAACCTCCCTCTGGTTTCCCTGGGCAGCTCTGCCTTCTCTCTCCCACCTTCACACCATGTCGGTCAAAGGACATACTGGCTCAAGACCCAGCATGAAAAGACACACTGCGAATTCCCTTGCCTGCATCCTTCTGGCTCCTCGGCGGCATCAACTGGGAGGTGGGCGGCAAAGAACTTGCTGACTCGCCTTCAAGCAAGATGACTTTCTCCCAACCCTCATGGCTAAGCGGGGTCTCACAGACTCCTGCACTCACCTTCTTGCTCAGCAGCCTCCTTCCTGAGGAGCCATGTCTTTCAGCTGGTGAACACCTAGGCCCTGGCCCAAGGGACACCTCGGCTGCATCCTGCCCACCTTTAAGTCCCGACAGGAAGCAGGGCTGGCTGGCTCAGAAGCTGGAATTCAGAGCATCCTTCCTCCTTTGGCAGCCACATTTTCTGTTCATCACCTGGAAACTCAGTTCCTTCTGATCCCTAAGAAAATCTGACACGATCATTTCGTCACATAGGAAGGTGTATAAACGTGGGAGCTGATTCCAAGAACGAAAAACGTGGAAACCAGAAGATGACCCTGAGGACACAGCCCTCGCTTCCCTGACCCCACGCTTGTCCAGCTCTCTTCCTTTGGGGCCGAGTGAGGTCAGGAGGGATGTTTTTAGCACAGTGGTCCTCCTCTTCTCTGCCTATCTTATCCACCTCATCTTTGCCAGGAGAGAGAGAGAAATGTGCTTCACAGATCTTGTAATTGGGTTTTCCTGGGGCCAGGAAATATCCTAATAAACCTACACTTTACCCAACTTCTAGGGGAAGTTTGTTGTAGCATTTCTGTACCAGGGTGCTAAGCGTATCTGTGTGGGTGGCAGGCGGTCCCCGTAGTCAGGTTCCCCACAAACCACAGCTGCCTCCTTTCTCTCTGGGCCTGGCCAGACTGGGCTCACTCCCCAGCTGTTCTACTCTTTGCTGGGCTCTGCCCAGGCTCATGCTCCCAGTGGGTTCCTCTCCTGACACCTGAAGCTCTTTCCTGCTTAGCCCTCACCCTGGTAGCTTGATGCTGCCACTGTCACCACTCCTCCCAGCTCCCCCAACCATCCAGAGCTCACCCAGGACCAGTGAACATCAGGGACTTAAGCCAGAACCTACACAGCATGGTGAGACCACACCAATAAATCGATGTTCGCCATTGCTTTTATCCAGCCTCCAGTATAACCACAGCCTCTGCCTCTCAGGGCTGTTGTAGGGATGAAATGAGGTGATGCACAGAACATGCTAGAAGGGAGCCCGGCACACCCTGAGTGCTGGAAAGTGCTTAGTAACTGTGATCTCCCTGTTTGCCCTCCAGGGCATTGTACGGACAGATCTTAGGTCTGAACACAACAATGCATGGAAACCTAAGTGCCACGTAAATGCTTGCTATTGTCATCATGGAACTGTGACCAGCCGCAGAGCTGGCCAAGGTGACCTTGAATGGTTCAACCGGACCTGGACTCTGAACAAATGTCCTCATCTTGCTGAGTTCCTGAATCTATCTAACGAGGTGAAAGAGCAAAGTCCGAAGTTGAATGGTGTTGGCATACCTGTGTGAGGTCTGTTGCTATGAATGACGTAAGCCTTTTGTGTGTTGACTATCCAGTCTGTCAAAGCATTGAAGAGCTAACCGCTCAGTTCTTCCTTCAGATCTGGGCCCCTGGAGCCCCCACTCCCCACCCACCTCTATCCTCTTTCACTTCACCCAAGGAAGCACTGGATGTGGAACCTGGAGCCCCGAGGTGACCCAGCACCCACACACATGCAGACCACGCACATGCTCTGTGGTTCTTTCCTCCCAAAGCCCAGAGCCAACTGCCCCCTTCAGATATAGGAGGTCCAGTGGGCTCAAGCCAGAAGCCTTGGGACCAAGCCCAGATAGAAAACTACATGGGCTGGAATATTTCTTGGAAACAAAAGAGCCAGTGGCCTCTCTGTGACGTTCGGGTCGGATGGGAGCAGCCATCAGATGAACAAGCTGAGGGTCAGGTCTCCCAGATTGAGAGATGGAAGTGACCAGAGACACTGTCCCATGGGTGCTGGGAAAAGTCAGCAGGACAGACACAGACCATGGTCACCTGTTAGCCATCATCCAAAGATGAAGCCTGGGGAGCAGAGGGTGTTGGAAACAGGGGGTGGAAGACCTACTGGGTGGGCTTCAGGGTCCTGAGCAGCTCAGCACTGACCTGTTTTAATTATTATGTTACTCAGAAGAACTTATTTTTAAAAGGTCACCCCCCCAACCCCATCTCCTAATCTCCACTGACACTAAATTCCTATCGTTTCCAAACGCATCTTGTGCAAGTGCAGCCCTAAAAAGCAAAAAGAAAAAAAAAGAAAAAATTAAACAAATAGTGCTGCTGTAATTCTTTTTCTTTTCTTTTCTTTTTTTTTTTTTTTTTTTTTTTTGGGCAGTGGGGGCACACCAGCAGTATCCAGAAGTTCCTAGGCCAGGGACCAAATCATCACCATAGTCATGACCAGAGCCACAGCTGTGACAACACTAGATCCTTAACCTGCTGAGCCACCAGGGAACTCCTCTAATCATTCTTATACACATGCCCAGTGCATGTGTGTAGGCATTTCTAAGAGTATTATTTCCAATCCCAGGGTTTTCTTCGTAGGAAGTTTTTTGTTTTGTTTTTCGTTGTTGTTGTTGTTGTTTGTTTTTGCATTTTAGGGCTGAACCCGCGCCATAAGGAGGTTCCCAGGCTAGGGGTCAAGTTGGAGCTACAGCTGCCAGCCTACGCCACAGCCACAGCAATGTAGGATCAGAGCCGAGTCGGTGACCTACACCACAGCTCATGGCAACACAGGATCCTTAACCCACTGAGCTAGACCAGGGATCGAACCCTCAACTTCATGGTTCTTAGTCAGATTTGTTTCCACTGTGCCATGGTGGGAACTCCCCATGGAAAGTTTTTAAATTAAGGATTCAATCTATTTAATAGTTATTGGACTAGTTAAAAATCCATATTTTTTTATTTTGTCAGTTTCCTTATGGAAGTATAGCTGATTTACAATATTGTATTAGTTTCAGCTATATGGCACAGTGATTCAGTTATATATATATATTTTTTTAATATATACATTCTTTTTTAGATAATTTTCCCTTATAGGTTATTGCTTCAGTACAGTTCCCTGTGCTACACAGTATGTCAGTTTTGATAAATTGCATTTTTTGGGGAATTTACCCATTTGTCTAAATGTTCAAATATATGGGCATAAAAATGTTCATAATATCATCTTACAATCTTTAAGAAGGTAGGCTCTGTTGTTATGTCTCCTTATCATGCCTGCCATTGATTATTTTTACATTTTTTTTCCTCTTGCTCAATCTTCTAAAATTTTTGGTTTTTTAAATCAACTTTATGACTTTTCCAAAGAATCCAACTTTGGGTTTATGGATATTTCCTATTTTATGTTTGTGTTTTTGTTCATTAAATTCTGTCTTTTTTTCTTTCTTTGGGTTCATCTAGTGGGCTATAATTTCCCTGCAGGCAAATGTTATGTCTTGTTTGCTATATGTCATCTAGGGCCTAGTATAGTTCCTGGCACATAGAAGATGCATAATAAATATTTAGGGAAAGAGCTGAGAGAAGGGAGTGAAGAAAAACAGGGAGAAAGAGAGAGACATAAGGAAGGAAAGGAGTTGAAAGGACAACAGAATTGGAATATAAGCTGCCCATGTACCTGAGAGGTTAGTTGCGAGATACTTCCGTGTGTGCGCACACACATGCGCGTGTGCACACTTGGGCCTTTTATTTTAAACAATGTAGTGTCATGACTCCGAGTTCAGCTCAAAATGGGAATTATAAATATATCTAGAAACTCACAGTATTTTCCTTGAAAGAATTTCATGGCGTGTTACTCGGCACACACTCCTGAGGTCCCACCATGGATCAGGCCCCACACTAGACACTAGACACCAGGGAGGAAACATGACTAAGAACTTGTTCCTGCCCTTCATAAGCTCAGAGGAAAAATCTGGGCAGTTAACAGATGGGCCAGATCCAAGCAGCACCTATTGCATAAATAAAGTTTTATTGGAACACGGCCCCACCATTCAGCTGTGGTTACCTTCCCACCACAATGACCAGGGGAAGTCATTGTGACAAAGACACATAGCTCCCAAAGAAGGAAACATTTACTATCTGGCCCTTTGTAGAAAGCATCGGCAGCCCTGGCCCAGGAAGTAGGCCCCTGGAAGGCAGGCCCTGGCCTTGTCCACCAGGGACAGCAGAGTGCCTGGTCCACTGGTGAGTGCTCAGCTTCTCAAGGTCCAGAAGCTCCCTGGAGCTGGCCTCACGGCTGAGTAAGAATCACTCCTCGTTATCTAACAAGGGTAAACACAGCACAATATCCAGTGGGTGCCAGTGACTCTATATAAACCCCAGCTCCTCCTAGGATGAGCCGCTACACAAGATCTCATCCAGAGCCTGCAAGGTATGTGGTGCTAGTTGAGCAAATCCTGAAGCCCCAGAAGCAGAAACCATGGTTCCTTCGAAGAAGTGAGGCTGGTTGTGTGGGGTCCCCATCTCATGGCCAACTTGGGGCTCCACTGCCTTATCTTAAATCAAATGTTCCAGCAGGAGAAACGTCACCCTTCTGCCAAGACAGTATTAACAAATTTGTATGCAAGACAACATCAAAAAAGTTGTGTTCTTTTGCTCTGGACAAGGAGTCACCATCAGGGTGGACAGAAAGGCGAAGACAAAGACCGGGCCAGGACAGCACTAGCTGACCCCTCCTGCCTGTAGGCCCACACATGCCTTTCCAGAGCTGGGCAGGGTGCCTGGATAAGTATTGCCTGATTTGGACACCAATCCACTCGGCCACTTGACCTGTCTTTCCCGCAACAAAAATGTTTGCTTTTCCCTAAAACGGAGATGGTGTGTCTTGATGAAAGAACCATGCAAGGTTTTCATCCTCTAGACAACAATGTGCTAATGGAGAATTTTTGTCATGGCCCTGGCTCTTGGAGGACCAGCCTTAGTGCTTATTTTCTTTCTTTCTTTCTTTCTTTCTTTCTTTCTTTCTTTCTTTCTTCTTTCTTTCTTTCTCTTTCTTTCTTTCTTTCTTTCTTTCTTTTCTTTTCTTTCTTTCTTTCTTTCTTCCTTTTTTCTTTCTTTTTTCCTTCCTTCTTTCTTTCTCTCTCTTTCTTTCTTTTTCTTTCTTCTTTCTTTCCTTTTTTGTTTTTTTAGGGCCACGCTCACAGCATATGGAGGCTCCCAGGCTAAGGGTTGAATGGGAGCTGCAGCTGCCCTCCTACACCACAGCCATGGCAACTCTGGATCTGAACCTCATCTGCAACCTATACCATAGTTCACGGCAAAGCCAGATCCTTAACCCACTGAGCGAGGCCAGGGATCGAACCCAAGTCTTCATGGATAGTAGTTGGGTTCATTACCGCGGAGCCACAACAGGAACTCCTTAGTCAGCTCTTAAACAGGGTTTTTTGTTTTGTATGTTTTTCCCCCCCGTGAGTATGTGTGTGTGTGTGGCTTTTTAAAACTGTGGTTTAAAAAAAAAAATAAGTTGATCTGTAAGTCACAGTGTCAGAACAGTCAGGGTGAGAGTAGGCACTAACAGGAAAGCAGGAAGCACAGTCTATAAGTTGACGGGGTTAGGGAGGACTTCAGAATTTCCATTCAACACCCCAGCAGCAGTAGCACACAGACAGGACAGCCCAGACAGAGCCAAATGTCATTTTCTCTATCCTAACTTATTGATTTCTGGGGTACTTCGGAAGAACTCAGGGGAGGGTGTGGGGTGTCCACAGCTGATGATTTTCATTGTTCTCACAATTAGCGTGTGTTGGGGGGGTGAAGGAGAAGGCTGCTGAGGGGAACCAGAGAGCACATGAAAACGATGGCTGGATGCAGAGAAACCCCAGCACCCAGAGCAAACCCGCCTGCACCCGTTCCTCCCACGGCGGTGTTTTCGAAAGTAGCCTGTTCATTTACTTGGAAGAGACTTCATACCAAAAATATAAAAAGACACCATCCCATCCGCCACCAGCCCAGTCATCTTGACTCATCAGCCCAGAAACACAGCTGTGGCCAGGGGGCTGCACCCCCAAAATCACCATCCCAGAGCCTGTGACAAGTCTGTGATGACAGAAGTGTAAATCACCGGAGCTGCGTGGAACCTCTCCACGCAGGTGTGCAGCCTCGCTAGATGTCAGGGCAGGTGGGGGACATGCGGAGTTCAAGGTCCCTCCACAACCCTGAGAGAGAGACTTGGCCCCCCCGGGGATGTAAAGGAAGCCGCTGCTTCTTCAGAGTTCTATTTTCCATTCTGCTACTTCAAAGGGGCTTTGGGTGTTCATTGTGCTAGTTGTTGTTTTTTTTTTTTTCTTTTTTTTCAGGAACACTCATTACAAAACTGAAACCAACATCACAGAACAATGAGAAATCACCACCCCCTTCCACAAGGTCGGAGTTGTGCACACACTTCAAATCTGAAAAATGTTTTGTGTGCGTGTGAAGTGACCTACGGTGGGCTTTCCCCGGCTGCCCCTCCCCAAGGGCCTTCCTCGCCAGTCTTGCCCTGGGGCAGGGTGCCCCCTGGACACCCCCCACTCATGGCCCTGACTGCTCAGCTGTCCTCCAAGAGCCTGACACCCGCTGTCTACTGGGTGTCATCACCCAAGGTCCCCCCACCTCCAACAGCTCCCCTCTGCGCCCCCCCAATTCCAGCCCCAGTCTGACCAGCCTCCAACCCCAGACTCCTGCTGGATCTCCCCCAGAGAACCTCCTCCATCAGACCTCCTCCATCAGATGCCCTCCCTCTCATGCCCACTGTCACCTGCCTGCCAGGCCCGTGTTGAAGTTGGCTCATCCCAGAACGGCACCCCCCTTTCGAAGCTGCCCTCTGCCAGCACCCAACACCCAGCGACCTCGGCTCAAGCTGGCCTTCAGGGACTCCCCACCTGGCCCCAACCATTAAGATTCTCCAACCCAAAGTCGGGGACGTCCTCACACACTCCGTGGGTAGCTCTTCCCTCACCCCTTCATCTGTGTCTTAACCCCGCCTGGACCTTCCTCTCCCTCTAATCTGCTCACCCAGCTGCTCTTCAAAACCCAGTTCAAGTGCACCCCCCCCCGTAACCATCCCCCACACCCCAGCCACAATCTCTCCCCTCCCCAAAGCCCCTCGTCCCTCACTGCCTGTGCCTCTTCTCCCTTTACAGGGCGACAGAGGGTCAGGATTCTAAGGCATTGAGGTGACTCTTTCCTGTCCTCCCTCAAGGCCCCTCTCCAGCTCATTTTCAAATACAGAAAAAGTTTCCCCTTCCTCAAAACACTACCTTTCAAATATTTGTCACAGGAGACCCAACACGTCTGCGAATCTGCGATGCGTGGGGGCCCCTAGGACTGTGGTGCCAACCTTCCCCTCCCACAAGTGGTGGCCTGCCTGCCCCTCCCCCAGAGCCCCAAGGGGCAGGGTAGCTTTCCCCACAGTGTGTTGAACTCCAAGTTCAAGTTCTTGTTTCCTCAGATCTCAAGGAAACTTGTGAACAGGGAACTAAATCTTCAGCAGGCCCTGCATGTTGGTGCAGGGTCTGGGCAGCGGGGGACACTGGCCAGTGGGGCTATGGCCCATGTGCCTTCACAGTCTGACCCACCAGCTCTGCCCCACAGCCCACGGGTGGGACTGCAGCCATCCTGGCCTGGCTGGTGCCCACCCAGCGCCTACCTAGCTCATCCATGCTGCAGAGGCCAACCAGGGCCATCCTGGCTCACACCCTCCACATCACAGGTTCGAGGCCCCCAGAGGGCATCAGCCCCCAACACACATACACCACCTTCCTTTGCCTGACCAGGTTCTGCTGACAAGGCTTCTTCCCAGACTGGGAGATGCCAGTGTCGCCGGCCCTCACAGTGAAGATGTTTACGACAGCAGGCACTGGCGCGCTGGGCTCCCAGCCAGGCTGGGTCACCTGCCCCTATTTGGGATGACTTTCACATCATCCGGGGACCAGTCTGTGGCATGATGACTCTGCCATGTTTTGGCTTCTCTGGAGGCTTCACCACTGGGAATTGAGTGGGGTTGGATTTCCATTCCCTGGAGGTCTACTTGGCATCCCCAGTGCAGGTCTCTGAGGGTAAGGAGATTTGGCCTGGGGTGGGATGGGGGGGGGGGGGCTCTGGCCTGGCTCAGCAGCTGAGCTGGGCATTTTACCCCAGTGTCTGGCCAACCAAGCCTCCAGGAGGCCAGCCCCCAAGCCTTGGAAATGTAGGATCTGCTCTTGGGACCAACATGACTACAGAAAGGCTCTTCTCAGCCCCTCGGCTGGGCTTTCACTGCCTGTTCCTACTGATGGTAGTAGATAAGATATTCCCCCACACAGACACTGGGGCCTTCCCACCAGCACGGCGGCCTTTTCACACTTGCTGACAGCTGACTACCATTCCGACAAACCAGAAAGAAACATGATGAGATGAGAAGAAAAAGAGAGGGAAAAGGTTGTGGGAGTTCCCGTCATGAATCAGCAGAAACGAACCTGACTAGTGTCCATGAGGACGCAGGTTTGATCCCTGGCCTCGCTCTGTGGGTTAAAGATCCAGCATTGCCATGAGCTGTGGCATAGGTCGCAGACAAGGCTCAGATCCCAAGTTGCTGTGGCTGTGGCGTAGGCGGGCAGCTACAGCTCCCATTTGACCCCTAGCCTGGGAACCTCCATATGCCATGGCTGTGACCCTACAAAGATAAAAAAAAAAAAGAAAAGAAAAAGAAAGAGGAGAGTGGTAGGGTTGTAATAGTTCTTTCTAGAAATCTGCATGCCATTGGAAGGTGGAAGCTCCCCATCTGCCTCTGTAGAGCTGACTTCTAGTCACAGTGCCCTTTCATGGGCTTCGGTCCCCATAGCATAAATACTCAGCATATTCTCAATTGATATTTCATCCTCATTCTGCCTAGGTTTTTTTTTTTATTTTTTTAATTTTTTTGCTTTTCAGGGCCACACCTATGGCATAAGGAAATTCCCAGGCTAGAGAAATTTTTTTTTTTTTTTTTGGCTTTTTAGGGCTGCTCCCATGGTATATGGAGGCTCCCAGGCTAGGGGTCGAATCAGAGCTGCAGTTGCCAGCATACACCACAGCCACATCAACACTAGGTCCGAGCCACATCTGAAAACTACACCACTGCTCGAAGTAGTGTCAGATCCCTAACACACTGAGTGAGGCCAGGGATCAAACACACATCCTCATGGATACTAGTCGGGTTCATTATTGCCACAATGAGAACTCCTTCATTCTGCCTAATATTTATTGTCCAAGATATAGAAAGAGAGGCCAACACTAATCTTCACTGTATGGTTTGTTGTGTTTTTTCTTTCCTTTTCATTCTCCATCATAGTTGACCTCTCCTAATTTTCTCTTTTTTAATTTTCTCTTTTCTCCTCTGCTCTCTCTTAAGGCCCCTGGACTCACGGTAAAGAGGCTGCTGATCCTGGGAAACCGTGTTCATATCTGAGATATTGTCCAAAGGCAGGGAGTAGAGATGTGTCTGTCTGCTGGACGACAGGCGTTCCAAGCAAGCCCCTTGGCCGTGGACAGGAACTGCCAAGGGCAGGGAGCACAGCTCCAAAGAATAGGCTGCAGACGTGTCCCCCAAGGCCTGGGGGACCCACCTGACAAGAAAACAAGGTGTGTGCCAACCAGCCCAGAGGAACACCCATGAGAGGTGGCCTTGCATCAACACCTGCCACCACGCTTTCTCCATGGAAGCCCGGAGTGTATGTGACATTGGCTGCCCCTGAAGTACCTCTCTCCTGACTAGCAGGAGCTCAAGCTCAGAAGGCTGCCATGCCCACGGAGGACGCAGCTCCAAGAAATTGTGGGTGAGGAGTGAAGCTGGCAGCCTCTGGAATCAAAGCCAATAAGAGTCAGCAGGCCATCAGAACAATGGCTTGGGCAGAGGGATGGCCATTTGAAGCAATTTCCTAGGAATGTGCTGCTGACCATGTTAGATGATCCCAGACTTCAATACAATAATTTTTTTAAAAAGAGAATATCTGGGGGAGTTCCCGTCGTGGCGCAGTGGTTAACGAATCCGACTAGGAACCATGAGGTTGTGGGTTCGATCCCTGCCCTTGCTCAGTGGGTTAACGATCCGGCGTTGCCGTGAGCTGTGGTGTAGGTTGCAGACGCGGCTCGGATCCCGCGTTGCTGTGGTTCTGGCATAGGCCGGGGGCTACAGCTCCGATTAGACCCCTAGCCTGGGAACCTCCATATGCCTCGGGAGCGGCCCAAAGAAATAGCAAAAAGACAAAAAAAAAAAAAAAAAGAGAGAGAGAGAGAATATCTGGGGAGTTCCCGTCATGGCACAGCAGAAATGAATCCAACTAGGTACCATGAGGTTGCAAGTTTGATCCCTGGCCTCGCTCAGTGAGTTAAGGATCCAGCGTTGCCCTGAGCTGTGGTGTGGGTCGCAGATGCGGCTTGGATGTGGAGTTGCTGTGGCTGTGGCACAGGCCAGTGGCTTCAGCTCCGATTGGACCCCTAGCCTGGGAACCTCCACATGCCTCAAGTGTGGCCCTAAAAATACAAAAGACGAAAAGAGAGAGAGAAAGAGAGAGAATATCTGGGAGTTTCCACTGTGGTGCAATGGGTTAAGAATCCAACTACAGTGGCTCAGGTCGCTGTGGAGGTGAGGGTTGGATCCTCAGCCCATGCAGTGGGTTAGAGGATCCAACATTGTTGCAGCTGTGACATATGTCGCCAGCTGCAGCTTGGAACGTCCATATGCCGAGGTACAGCCATTAAAAAGATAAAATAAAAAAGAATATCCCATACGAAATGTAAGAGCGTTCGAATTGAGGTAAAACCTTGGAAACTGAAATCTGTTTCAGACAACAGATGATGAAAAGATGCTGATGTGCAAGAAGTCTGTGCAAGGGAATCTCAAAGGGGAAAGACTGAGCCTGAGCCTGGTCTCTTCCACACACAGGGTGGGGGCAGTGGAGGGGGCACCCAAATGGGAGGGGGAGGGGCTGAGTTAGACCCAAGTTGTAAAGCTCTCTTCTCCAAAGGGACCTGAGGATTCAAATCATTAAAAACAAACAAACAAACAAACAAACAAAAAAACAGCTAAAAGCATTTTGTGGTCATTTTTATTTTGTAACTCAATAAATTATTTAAAATGTTCTGCTTTGAGAGAGAAATGTTAAAAAATGGGTGAGTCTGCTTGCACCCCATACCCTCACCTCCAGGGACCTTCAGCCGACTTGGCCACATACAGTCTTTAACTGCTTTTGTTTTGTTTTGTTTTGTCTTGTTTTCCTTGAGGGTGGAACCCGCAGCAGACAGAGGTTCCCAGACTAGGAGTCTAATGGAGCTGCAGCTGCCAGCCTACACCACAGTCAAGGCAACACCAGATCCAAGCGGCACCTGCAACCCACACTGCAGCTTGTGGCAATGCCAGATCCTTAACCCACTGAGCAAGGCCAGGTATTGAACCCACATCCTCATGGATATTAGTCAGGTTCTTAACCTACTGAACCACAACAGGAACCCCTGTTTTGTTTGTTTTCTTTTAATTATACTCACAATGTTGTGCAACTATCACTACTATCTTTTTTTTTTTTTTTTGGCCACACCCAGAGCACGCAAAAGTTCCCAGGCCAGGAAGGGAACCCTCCTCACAGCAGTTAACAGGGCCAGATTCTTAACTACTAGGCCTCCAGGGAACTCCTAACTACCTTTAGTTTTTGTCATATACTATTTCTTTTACGTCCAGGGTGAAGCACTGGCCCCAGAAGAGAAGCATAAGAAACACTGAGCATATTAACCAAAAGCACAAAATGGTAGTTATTTTGCAACTGATCTCCAAGTTATCTTCACCAGATCCACATTTCCCATAGTTTAAAAATATAAGTTGAGGAGTTCCTGTCGTAGTACAGCGGAAATGAATCTGACCAGGAACCATGAGGTTGCAGGTTTAATCTCTGGCCTCGCTCAGTGGGTTAAGGATCCGGTGTTGCCGTGAGTTGTGGTGTAGGTCACAGACTTAGCTTGGACCCTGCCTTGCTATAGCTGTGATGTAGGCCCAGCAGCTGTAGTTCTGATTCAGCCCCTAGCCTGGGAACCTCCGTATGCCTCAGGTGCAGCCCTCAAAAGCAAATAAATAAATACATAAATAAATAAGCTGAGGAGTTCCCTTGTGGCTCAGTGGGTTAAAGATCCAGCGTTTTCACGCTGTGGCTCTGGTTGTGGCTCTGGTTACAGCTATGGATGGGGTTTGATTCCTGGCGCAAGAATTTCCACATGCCAAGGTCACGGTCAAAAAGAGGGGAGGAAAAATGTAAGTTGAAAAGAAAAAATATGGGAGTTCCTGTCGTGGCGCAGTGGTTAACGAATCCGACTAGGAACCATGAGGTTGTGGGTTCAATCCCTGCCCTTGCTCAGTGGGTTAACGATCCGGCGTTGCCGTGAGCTGTGGTGTAGGTTGCAGACGCGGCTCAGATCCTGCATTGCTGTGGCTCTGGCATAGGCCGGGGGCTACAGCTCCAATTAGACCCCTAGCCTGGGAACCTCCATATGCCATAGGAGCGGCCCAAGAAATAGCAAAAAGACAAAAAAAAAGAAAAGAAAAGAAAAAATATGTATAGGTGATTATATTCAATTTGGCTTTTTATTTATTTGTGGGGCTATAATGTATTATTTGAAAGGAGCAGTGAAATGGTATCTCTTATCTTTTCAGTTAGAAATAAAATATCAGGGAGTTCCCATAGTGGCACAGTGGTTAACGAATCCGACTAGGAACCATGAGGTTGTGGGTTCGATCCCTGCCCTTGCTCAGTGGGTTAAGGATCCAGCGTTGCCGTGAGCTGTGGTGTAGGTTGCAGACGCGGCTCGGATCCTGCATTGCTGTGGCTCTGGCATAGGCCGGGGGCTACAGCTCCAATTAGACCCCTAGCCTGGGAACCTCCATATGCCATAGGAGCGGCCCAAGAAATAGCAAAAAGACAAAAAAAAAGAAAAGAAAAGAAAAAATATGTATAGGTGATTATATTCAATTTGGCTTTTTATTTATTTGTGGGGCTATAATGTATTATTTGAAAGGAGCAGTGAAATTGTATCTCTTATCTTTTCAGTTAGAAATAAAATATCAGGGAGTTCCCATAGTGGCACAGTGGTTAACGAATCCGACTAGGAACCATGAGGTTGTGGGTTCGATCCCTGCCCTTGCTCAGTGGGTTAAGGATCCAGCGTTGCCGTGAGCTGTGGTGTAGGTTGCAGACGCGGCTCGGATCCTGCATTGCTGTGGCTCTGGCATAGGCCGGGGGCTACAGCTCCAATTAGACCCCTAGCCTGGGAACCTCCATATGCCGCGGAAGTGGCCCAAGAAAATTCCAAAAAAATAAAATAAAATAAAATAAAATATCAAAAATTATAAAAATAGACAAGTTTAAGTATAAAATATAAGCTTTCCAGACATCAGGAAAATAAAACAATTTTTGCCTATTTTTATATCATTATAAAATATATATATAGAGAGAGAGGAACTAAAATCAAAACAGAATATGCCTTTTCTACGTTATTCACTATGAATCACAGATTTCTTGATTCATCTCAAATAATCTAAGTAGTACATGTCACAGAAGTGGAGAAAGAACAAATATCATGAATATTTTAAAGATTATATGAAAATAAAATTTCAAGAATTCCTGCTGTGGTAACCATGAGGATGCGGGTTCGATCCCTGGACTCATTCAGTAGGTTAAGGATCCGGTGTTGCTGTGACTGTGGTGCAGGCCAGTACTTGCAGCTCCTATTGGATCGCTACCCAGGGAACTTCCATATGCTGCAGGTGTAGCCCTAAAAAGGAAAAAAGGAAGGAAGGAAGGAAGGAAGGAAGGAGGGAAAAGATCAATGCAAAAACTAAGGCCACACTAATCCACCAAGGACCTGTTGTATAGCACAGGGTAATCTACTCAAAACAGTGTAATAACCTAGATGGGAAAGGAATCGGAAAAGGAATGGGTACACATATATGTATAACTGAGTCACTTTGCTGCACACCTGAAACTAACACAACTTGTTAAGTCAACTATTCTTCAATGAAGTATTTTTGAAAAACTGTGCTGTCCAATACAATATACTAACTATTGGCCACATGTGGCTGTTTAAGTCTAAAATAATGAAAAATTAGTACAAACTTTAAAAATTCAAATAAAAAGAATATACTAAGTTAGTAAAGCCAAAATATGTTTTACTCAAAATCACACCTTTACCATATACCAATTAAAGTGGAAAAACAAGTTTCCACTCATAGGAAGTTTGATGAGCTTATGCATCAAAATAGAGGAGGAAATGAACTGTCATCAGGATCTGTTGGATCCAATTTTTATCTCTTTCTTTTTTTTTTTTTTTTTGGCTGTGCCCACAGCATGTGGAAGTTCCTGGGCCAAAGAATGAACCTGAGCCACCGCAGTGACCTAAATCACTGCAGTGACAATGCCAGATCCTTAACCAACTGCACCACAGAACACCCGAGTTTTAATTTTTGAGTTTCTTTTTTGAGCAGTTCTATTTTTTGTAAGGATTAGTTATCACTTAATTTTTATTCTTTATTATAAGTTTTCCAAAGGAAAAAAATTACTTATTTTTCTTAAAGAAATAAGATTAATTCTATATTACCATAGCATCCATTGGACGCTGTTGTACATCTAAGTGACTTAGGGTGCTTATTTTTCCCATGTCATTGAATAACATTTGCTACTTCATCATTACTCATGAGTTTTTCTGACCAATATGAAAGAAGAAGAAGAATGGTGGAATGACCTGGATTCAGAGGATAATGCAATAATGAGATACATCAACACAACTGCATCATTCAAGGCTTTCCCATTGCATTGCCAAAAGTATGGCATCATCTTTAGGAAGGAGTAAGAGAAGAATGGACACACCATCTTTGTAGCTTGCATCAAACATAGTAGAAGACAGAGAATTCCTTTGCTTTCCATTTATCATGGCAAAGAGGAAAAAATAAAGGAAGATGTTTCACAATCCTTCAATGAATCAGAAGGCAGAGGCGGCCAGACTTGGGCTCCAAGGACAATGACGAATTTGATAGTATGAGGGAAACTCCAGACAACGAGTCTTTAGATGACAATAGCCTCCTCAACGAATTTTCTCCAACTCAAAATTTGATGGGCAAAGTTTATATATTTTAAGGACCAAAATGAAATACAGTCAATTATTCCAATGGAAAGACTTCATCGTGCAATATTTTGTCACAAGTACCCGGACCATTCCATTCGCTAAAAGGACATCATGAACTGGGAATTGACCTGCATGGACACAGGTTGAAGGCAGCTGTGTATACGAAGACGGCTGGAAGGAAACAGAGAAACTGGTTGGATTGATCGATCTTAATTGGTTTATAAATCTAAAAATGAAAATTCTGCACAACTATGAAGCAAAAAGATGACTATCTTCTCTTCCTCAAAAATCTTGTGCCATCGAAGGTTTCCATTTTTCCTTGTACTTCAGCGTGGCGATGCAAGTGCAAGAAGATGCAGAAGCAATGACAAGACCTTACCAGACCTCACTGAGGGAAGTCTGAGTCAGTACCCACAGGACAATGTTCCAGAGTCACACACAGCAGCTGAGAGGCTATTAATTCCATTCAACTGGTATTACTCACTTCAGGTGTGAATATGTTCAAAATTAGGGAAATACAGAAGGAAAACTTGGAACTTGTGTGTCCAGTTCTTGTGTCTAAATTTCTAGTAGGGTTGTTTTTTCATTCTTACTTTTACAAATTATTTATACAATGATGGAAAAATATTTTTTAAAAATTCCACTGTGAGTTCCCATGGGGCTCAGTGGCTTACGAGCCCAACTAGTATCATGAGGATTTGGTTTGATCCCTGGCCTCACTCAGCGGGTTAAAGATTTGGTGTTGCCATGAGCTGTGGTGTAGGCTGGCAGCTGCAGCTCTGATTTGACCCCTCGCCTGGGAACTTCCATATGCCTCAGGTGAGGCCCTAAAAAGTGAAAAAAAAATTAATAAAATGATAGGAGTTCCCATCATGGCACAGTAGAAATGAATTCGACTAGGAACCATGAGGTTGCAGGTTCTATCCCTGTCCTTGCTCAGTGGGTTAAGGATCTGGCGTTGCCATGAGCTGTGGTGTAGGTCGAAGACATAGCTCGGATCTGGTGTTGCTGTGGCTGTGGCACAGGCCGGTGGGTTCAGCTCTGATTGGACCCATAGCCTGGGAACCTCCACATGCAGTGGGTGTGGCCCTCGAAAAGACAAAAAAATATTAATAAAACAATAAATAAAAGTTCCACCAGATCCAGATGTTAAGCAGGGGTGACTATCTTCTTTGGTACATTGAAGTTTGCATGGGGTACAAATTTCCCAAAATAGACCCTGCACAACACTTTTTTAGTCAAATATGTTTGAGAAATGTTGGCTAAAAGAGAGTTGTGTCAATTTTTAACTGCAGGATTTCTCTGAACCTTCAATATGCAAGATGTCCAAACTGGTCTGACCATGAAACTCTTGGGCTGGGGCAGAGTATTTCATGGGACTAGTGGTCGATGGAAGATTCTTAAAAAACTGCCCAAGCAGATAAAAGGACAGCAAACCAAATCATATTATTCATTAAGGTTAAATTTATGGAGGCTTCCCCCTGCCCTTTATAGGGAAAAACTGAAGTATCAGAAATCCAGCTCATGGGAGAACCCCAAAGGAAGGCTGGGGCAAGAGAGAAGGAATGGGCTGCTCATAGGTCAGAGGGAATTCTACTGAATAGACAGGTGCAGAGTGAGGTCGCCATGGTCTTGGACAAAGAGGACTCAAAGGGAATTGCTTCCTTACCTTTATTTTGAAAAGGAATT
Source organism: Phacochoerus africanus (assembly GCF_016906955.1). Lineage (NCBI taxonomy): Eukaryota > Metazoa > Chordata > Mammalia > Artiodactyla > Suidae > Phacochoerus > Phacochoerus africanus. The sequence continues at coordinate 57,009,501 of NC_062558.1, read as the reverse complement.
GCAAGATTATTCTAGAGACAGGGAATATGATTAGACTCTTGGGAGAGCAAAACTCTGTGCCCAATGCAGAATTCCTAAGGGTGGGTGGGAGGAAAGAAAGGAAGGCAGTGGTTCTGGAGCCTCAAGGGAGAGGGGACATCTTTTTAAAAATATTCCTGACACAGAGTCCTGGGTTCCTGCCCCCTGGACGTTGCTGTGAACTGGAGCAACCACCTCTGAGACCAGGACGCCCTCCCACAAGGGTCCTGCTGTAGGGCTCCAGCCCTCACCGCTGGATTCTGTGTCCAGGAAGACCCTCACTGTCGTTGAAGAGTTAGTGGCAAAGTGGAGCCACATGTCAGAGGGGCAGCTGCCTCTCAGTCCCCGAGTGAGCAGAGATCCAGGACAGCCATCTCTCCCACTTTTCAAGATGGGCGAAAAGGGAGTTTCTGTTGTGGCTCAGGAGTATCGAACCTGACTGGTATATATGAGGCAGGTTTGATCCCTGGCCTCGCTCAGTGGGTTAAGGACTTAGCATGTAGGTTGCCAGCTGCAGCTCTGATTTGACCCCTAGCCTGGGAACTTCCATTTGCCATAGGTGCAGACCTTTAAAAAAAAAAAAATTTAATTTAATTAAAAAAAAAAAAGATGGGTGGGTGAAACATCTGGATTTTCCTGTGATCCCGTTTCTTCATTGTTGATCACTAAATCAAATCATTTCATCTGCCAATCGGGTCAAACAGCACCCGTTTCCTATTCCAGACAAAGTCCCGTAGGGTTTGAGACCTTTGGGTGGGGCACTCAGAATTCGGCGGGGTGGGGTGAACGGCTTTCTCCAGCCACATTCAGTAGCCACCTGACCATTCAGCCTTTAGTAGGCCTGCGGAGTGAGAATGCTGGAAGATGGGGAACTCCCTGTCGGCTCAGCAAGTTAAGGATCGGGCATTGTGGCTGATGGGGATTGGGGTCATGGCTGTGCCACAGGTTCAATCCCTGGCCACGGAACTTCCAAATGCTGTGGGAGTGGCCCCAAAAAAGTGAGTGAGAATGCTGGAAGGCAGAACAAGAGGGATAAAAAGTCAATGGAGGGACCTCATTGCAAGGGTTGTGTCCAAGATCCAGAACACAGAAGGGCCTCTGCAGCCGGGGCCCAGCAAGAGATCAGACTTCAGTCCCCAGGAGAACAAAGAACTGAGTGAGAAGAAATGAGAGAGACAGTGTTGGAAGTCAAGAGCTCCAAAAATAAACCTTTGCCTTTTATCACTTTTTTACTTCAGTTGCTCTCAACTCGCCTTTTTTTGTGTGTGTGTGTAATTCTAACAATTCCACAGACAACCAGAAGTGTGAAGAAAAGCAAGCAACAGTAGGTTTCCACGGATCTGCTCTGCTGATCCTGCCCTCAGCCTGCTGGTTCCCAAGGTGGGCACACACCCTCTCTTTCAAAAGGCCCAGTCCTGGAGTCAGACCACAAGCCAAGGCCACAGGCAACGGTGCGGGGCTGCCTCTGCCTTGGCCCCAGTGGCTGCCTTCCAAGAAGTGCTGGAACAGCCCAAGCAGCAAGCAAGCAGTGGCCTAAGAAGTGGTCAGCAGTTGGAAACAGCTGGGGGGAGGAGGGCCCTCAAGCAAATATCAGAGTTTGGGAGATAAGGCTTTGGCTGAACAAAGTTCACTTGTTTTCCAAGAAAGCAGGACCTGGGTGGAGAGTGGGGGGACGCCCCAGAGAACAGAGCAAGGAGCAATGAACTGCACACTGGCTTTCAACTTCTGAGGCCTGGGACACTTGGCCACCCAACAGTGACCAGGGCCATTGTTGTTCCCCTTGGGGCAAAGGGCAGGCGGCAGCTCCATGTGAGAGGGCAAAGATGGACAGGCAGTCAAAGCAAGACTAGGCGACAGAGATGGAGGGCAAGATAAAAGGAAAAACACCTGAAAGGCCATTGGTGCTTTCCTGGGCTATGCAAATTCACTTAACTCATCTCCCTCTCATTCATTAGTTCATCTGGATCATTTAGAGCTGTTCAGTCCTGCAGGTGCCGACCTTTTGCAGTGAGCGCTCTATCCCTAGCAGAGTTGGAGCCGAAGCTCAACTATTATCTATCAGAAATTCTGCTAAAAGGAGGAGAGGTTGGGTCAGCTACCTTCTAATTCTTAAAACTGTATCTTAGCAGGAGCTCCCGCAGTGACGCAAGCTCTTTGTAAATTAGTGAACTGTTCTTGGGAGTCGTTATTATTTTTCTAACTCAAAAAAGTCATTTTATTTATCTCATACCAGGAATTCTTATGCTTTACATGTTTGTATCCCTACGACACCCCCAGCCCTGAACCTGAAACATAACAAGTGCCAAATAGATGTTTGTTGAATAAATTAGTTATAAAGATAGAGCACATAGGAGTTCCCATCCTGGCTCAGTGGAAGCAAATCTGACTAGCAAATCTGAAACTAGCAGGTTTCGATCCCTGGCCTTGCTCAGTGAGTTAAGGATCCGGCATTGCCTGAACTGTGGTGTAGGTCATAGACGCGGCTCGGATCCAGCATTGCCGTGGCTGTGGCGTAGACCAGCAGCTACAGCTCCAATTCTACCCCTAGCCTGGGAACCTCCATACCCCGCAGGTGCGGCCCTCAAAGGACAAAAGACAAAAAAAAAAAAAGTGAATCTCAACCCTCTGCTCCATGGTGTAGTTTTAAGTGCCTCGAGCGGTGTGTTCAGCAAATGGAAACTACAGCATCGCCCACGTAGATGGACCACAGGGCTGAGAAGGCCGACTCCCCCTCGGTGGGCACACAACCACGACCCCAACCCCCAGCCCCCAGCAGCTTCTGCTACGGGCCATGCAGCCTCCCCTCCCCCAGGCCCTAAATCACTCCCAGGCCCTTTGTTCTTCCCACAGCTGCTCAGCAAATTCCTTGATTTAAAATTATGATCACAGGTTGGAGTGCTACTTAAAATAATTTTGCCAAATGTTCCATCTCTCTGCGTTGATGAATATAATGGATGAAAATTGAAAGAGCAAAAAAAAAAAAAAAAATTAAAGAATTCGCTTTGTTGAAGACAAGAAAAAAATCAGGGGCTGCCTCCTTGGCATGTGTTTGGACCTGAAGGATTCTCTCCCACAGGAAGCTGCTCAGATGCTGGGCTTTCAAGGGCCCTCGACTGGTGGGGAGAGTGGGCGGCAGGCAGGTTGGGCCTGCCCCAGGCGGAGGGAGCAAAGGTCGGGGCGGGGGTTGGGTTTGTTTAAGCGTGAGTCAGAGGAGGGGAGGGGGCAGACCCTTGGTTTCCAATTTCCAATTTCCTGTGCGAGTCACTGATCGTACCCCTCCCTGGCCTGGCCCTCCTTTCACGCACACCGCTCTGCACAACAAAGGCAGATCCAGGGACACATAAATAACCCAGACTGGCGAGGTCTTCCTTCTCTAACTCCAGATTTCTCTCTCGAATTAGGAAGAGTTCAAACGCCAAGGGAGGCAGGGCTGGAAGGCCCACCATGGCATCCATCATAGGAGCCTCCAGGCCTAGGGCCCTGGCTTCTCCCCCTGGACCCGTCGTCGTGAGCTCTGGTGAAGCCTTGGGCTGGCCACTCCTTCAGGCTGGCCCACTGCCCAGGGTCCCCGGAGCAGGGTGGCTCCTAGGGTGCCCGTGGCTCCGGAGACCCCCGTGGATGGGCCATGCTGACTCCAGACAAGGAGTCCTCTTGCACCAACTTTTGCCACATCAGCGGAACTCCACTTAAGATGTCCCCCCACCCACCCCACCCCCCACCCCTTTCCAGAGGCTTCGTCTTTGGAGCTGGAGAAGCTGGTGGGCAGAGATGAGCCCGACCTCAGCTTTGGGTTGGAGGTGGGTGTCCATCAAATTCTCGAGGATACGCCTCGGCAGGTCCCCGAGGTCAGGCCTGCCCAGGAGCCAGGGTTCCAGGGATCCAACAGAGACCATGTGCCTCCAGGGCCACCTTCCAAACAAACTGCTCTCTAAAAATCACACGTCCAGCCATCCACAGAAAACCAGCCAGTCTGGAAACAGCTCCTGTGCCCTTCAAGGCCCCTCCAAAGTGACGCCTTTCCGTTTTGCTGCATGGCACTAAGTTTGGCCCACTGAGCTTAAGGGGAGCACCATGTATGCACCCCAGAACGACCTTGCACACCACACAAAGCCCTGGGAAGAAGGGATTCCTCTTAGCCTTTGGGAAGCAGGCCCTGTGCAAACCACCCCCAGACCCACTGTTTCCTCCAGGAGGTTCCTGTCCCTTTCCGAGTCTCAATTTCCTCATCTGTTAAATGGGCACAATACCATGCATCTCACCGGCTTCTCATGGTGTGAATGAACCCACCCTGCTGGGTGTCAGCAAGGATCTTTAGAGCTCTTTGCATCAGATGGCTGCACAGCCTGGGCAGGAGGAGGCCCGTGTTCAGGTGGGGATGGGGGGGGGTTGTAAAGATGCAGGAATGTTGTCCTTCTTTGCCACTCCCTCACCCTCCAGGGCTGTCTGCTTTGCCAGGAAGTCCATTACCATAGTCCATAGAAGAAACCACTCCTCCCCACCCCAAGCCCAGGGTGGCCCCTCGGTGGATGCCACTCCCAGGCCCTGCCTTGTAGACCAGTCATAGAGAGAGAGAACCAGGGGGACCGGTGTCCAGGCTGTGGACACCTCTGTCCCCCTCTCTTGTCACTCTTTTGACGCCCCAAGGACCCCCGAGCACCTAGCTCCTCCCTTTCAGAGGAAAGAAATGTCTCCGTTCCTTTAAGTCCGGGGCCCACCATCTGCTTTCTAGCCGCCCACCCAGCACACACCGAGAGCCGAAGGAAAGGAGTACCAATGTGTAGGAGGACTGGGGCCCAGCAGCTAACAATTGTGCAAGCAGTAAACCCCAGAAACAGGGCACCCCTCAAGACCATACCTGAGGCCCGCCCACCTTTGCACCCTCACCTCCTGGGGGAACCCCCTTCTCTCCTTTTCTCTTGAGGCTCTTATCCCAAAAGGTGACCTGCACCCTCTCGAGTCTCTACTACAGGAGCCACCAGGAGAGGCCTGTTGGAACTCCAGAGAAGTTATGCTTGGACCCTTTGTGCAAAGAAATAACTCATCCCCAAAGACCATCGGAGACATCTGAGAAGGGTCCTTGGTGCCTTTCTCTTCTTGAGTTTTTTTTTTTTTTCTTTCCTTTTTTGCAGATGGCTGCATTTAATGAGGAAGTGCTGTCAGCAAAAAGGAGAGGAAACCTTCACCCCTGGCCACTCCCAGGATCTGGGTTCCTAGTAGCAGTGAGGCAAGAATGTCCTTTTGCTCTAGAGGGCAGCTCTATCCGTGCGTGTAGAAGCCAGCAGGAAAAGCAGAGAGGAATGGGAGTTCCTGCTGTGGCTCGCCTGTAACAAACCTGACTGGTAACTATGAAGACACAAGTTCGATCCTGGCCTTGCTCAGTGGATTAGGAATCTGGTGTTGCCATGAGCTGTTGCGCAGGTTGCAGACATAGCTCTGATCTGGCATTGCTGTGCCTGTGGTGTAGGCTGGCAGCTGTAGCTCCCATTCAACCCCTAGCCTGGGAACCTCCATACATCATGGATGCGGCCCTTAAAAAAAAAAAAAAAAAAATTTAAAGCGCAGAGGATGAAATCGTGTTTTTTAATCTCATACAGGTAGGTGCCTTCCTGCAGAAACTTTGGGCAAGAGAAAAGAAACGTTTCAGTCCACACAATAAAGCAACTTAACACCTAACCCTGACTTCTTAGAGGCTAAGTGTCTATACCACCTTCCATTCTCCCAACCGGCCCTTTTTGAATCCTGGAACGACCTTCCAATGGAGATTATTGTCCCCGCAATTTTTCCAGATGAGGAGATGGAGGCCAAAGAAAGAAAGGGATTTCCCCTGGTGGCAGAGTAAATAGCAGAGCGGAGACTTAAACCTATCTGAAGTCAAGGTCAGTCTGAATTGGTCACACAGCCCCTCCAAGGTTTGCACAGTGCCCTGGGCTACCCCAGGCACCACGTCTTTCAGCTAAGGATAGCAAGATCCCTCATCAGGAGAGAATTATCACCTTCTTGAAAACTTGGAAACCGACACTTCCAAAAGCAAATATATTTCTAAACTTTGGGTTAATGATAAAGCTGGGGAAACGCAAAAGGCTCACTGTTCCCTCTCTCCCTTTATCAATATGTGACTTAGATTTGGGTGCCAAGTCAAATTTCTCCCGCTCTAGATCCTTCATGGTAACTTATTAAAAAGTAAATCAAAGTTTGCTTTAACAGAAAAGTAAATACACCCAACTTTCCATCCCACGCCGGACCCTGAGTCCACTTCCTGGTTCCACTGCTGACTCAGGCTGTAATTGGAGATAAGCGCCTGCACAGCTGTCCGGGGTGTGAGTCCCCCATATCCACACGCCCCTCCTCCCTTGGGATGCTGGAAATGGAACTGCCATCCCCAGGGGAGGCTGCGGGCTTAGCAGGGAAAGGGAGACCAAAGGCAATGCAAAGAAGCTCCGCGCACAAGTAACAGCCACTGGTGTCTCGAGCCTCCCAGGGTGAGGAAAGGGGCCGCTCGCTCCTTTGTCACATGGCCAATAAAATCCTGCCGTTCTTTGACTCTGAACTCACCCATAATTATTGGGAGTGAGGTGGGAAGGGCTGCACTTTGGGACTCAGATGGCAGGAGGATAAGAAGAAAGTTGACAAAGAGTCAACTCTAATCACACCGTGAGCGTGTTCAAGGAAACAAATAAAAATAGCCAGAAGTGGGTCAGCAACTGACACCAAGGTTAGAGACAGGAAATTGGGGCAGAGTCTTGGGTAGATGGATAAAAAGTTCTACTTTACGAATACAAATTCAGACTCTCTTTCCCGTCTGATTCCCCATTTTCCCCTTTTTTCTTCTCCTGGCTTTTGGATACACAGGAAACATACACGCAGACACACACTGAAAAGGAACAGCATGATATTAAACCCTTGATCCGTCAATTCCCAAAAGTCTTTCCTTTTTCCTGAGGCTGGAGAAAAAAAGATACTTAAAAAGAACTTACTGGAGAGGCAGGCAGGAAGGAGAAATATTACAGATCTTTTACTTGTCTTTCAGGTTTTCAACATTTTGGTGCATGTTGCTGACAGGGGAAAGAGCAGCAAACCAGAAGAAAAGCATTTCTGTACTGAAGTGACGGACCTGCTTCCAAGCAGGTGCACACATAACAGCATCCTTGCCACCACTGTCCCCAGGGGTCTGTGTCATTCCGTAGGTCACACACACGGTAGACAGGCGTGTGTGTGCTCATACAGACAGAGATGAGGCACAGGCACACTCACACATCTGCCCAGGCTCATGGACACACACAGCACATAAATACACACATAGCACACACACACACACAACGACCCAGAAAGTAGTTCTTGCTCTCACTGTAACCTTTAGACTTTGGCAGTTCCTAGCAGGATCACATTTCCCTGTGGCCTGAGTGACATGACTGGGGCAGATTTATTGGGCTTACCAGAGAGAGAGAGACAGAAAGCAGAAAGTCTGATTGATGTGCCATGATCCCAGTCAGATCATCAGGGCCAAGACAGAAGAATCAGCAAGATGGGTTCATTTGGTGGGAAGGGGACCCGTAATTTGCTGCAGCACTGAAACAGACACTTCTTCCAAATGTTATCTCCTTTGAATTCATAGAAAAATAAAAAGGAATTTGAGGCTGAGCCCCCAAACATGGATGACACACCAATATGCATGCATGCTTGCAGACATATATACTTACAAACATGCATGACCAGAACCCACAGGGACCCTGGGAGGAATCCAGGTGCGGAGGTGGATTCCCTTGCTCTGCCCTCTCTCTCCGCGGCAGAGCCCAAGAAGCAGCCCCCTAAAGGCAGTTTCGAGCCTCCAGGCCATCACACTCAAAGCCTCTGCAAGGTAGCCAGGAAAGCAGAAGCCCCACTGTGAAGTCTAGTTCTCATGTAGATTGTTTTCAAGGCCAAAACAGCCCCCACACCCAGTCTACAGAACTTTCTGTGCGGCGGTCAGTTAGATGTGTCACACCAGAATGGCATCTGTTTTCATTTATTTCAGAACATGCGCCTGGGTCCTGGGAACACTTGTCCAACTGAGCCTCCCGGTGGCTGTGAGGGAGAGGGTTATGTTTCCAGACCCAAGTCCAATCTACCTGGCCTTTCAATTCCCCCAAAGGCCCAGGAGATGGAGAGGTTCCAGAATGGGTTTTCCAAATCATGCAGCTTTTAAAGATCTGCTTATTATGGATATGGTGGGAATGAGCAGATGGATCAAACACTGATCAAACATAGACCCACCGAAAAATCTGCAAGTCTAGACGATTTTTTTTTAGCTTGGGGTTTTCAGGGTGGGATTTTTGGGGAGTGGGAGGGAAGCTATCCAGTTAAGATAAGTTCCTTAAGAGCATGGGCAAAATTCCCTCTTCAATTAGCAGTTTTGTGTGTGCGTGTGTTTTTTAAATGACAAAGTCACACAAGAGAGGAAATGAAAAGGGAAATTTTTAGACTTCTCATCCGTCCAGAAAGCCCCGGGGCCTGTTTCAGAACCTGTCGGGGTAACAGGGTAGCTGTGGCCTGTGGTCAGGGCACTGCAATCCCAGGAGGCCTTGCGTCACCGGCCATTATATCAATAAGGAAGTACAATCACCAAACCACAAGCGAGCTTCTTTTCTGAGCCCACGTGTTGCTTGAGAGGGTTTCTGAACAAGAGACTTTCCTGTTTTTGAAACCCGTGAATCCACAGGTCTTACAGGTTACTCAAATTATCTTATCACTTGCAGCAACCACTGGCCTGGATTTCAAAACTGCTTACTCCAGCCCTCCCCTCCCCGGGCTCCACAGACAGCCATTTACTCACCAGAATCCTTATTTACAGGATCGTGTTGCCAACTGCTGACACAGAAGAAAAACATACTAGTTATACATTAAGCTGTACGGTTAAAGTATCTGTGCCAGACCCTATCCAAATGCCATTTATCTACTGACCGGAAGGCAGGCGAACCCTGCCTCTCTTCTCCCCTGCCACCCCCCCCCCCCCCCCGCAAGGAAACCCGACAGAAACCATTTTGCGGTCAGATCAGTGTTTCTTCGGTCGGCCATGCCATTATTCATGCAAACACATACACACACGGGGAAGTGTCATGTAAGAAATGGTCACAATTCATGGGAAGGTATCAAAATCATCACTGGATGTGCGGGCCCATCTCTTGGAAAATGTCAAGTCCATCCCAAGCCACCTCAAGGGGCTGCTTTGAGGAAAGTGCGGGGGCTCCACGGGGCATACGTGAGACATGAACCCCACCCTGTAAATCTTCCATCGTAGGCAACTCCGATTTGTTTTTCTCTTGAGCAAATAGAAAGACTCTGATTACAGAGTGCACTCTAGAGCCATGAGCTAAATCCACAAATAAACGTCCCTCTTTCCTGCTCAGCACAGCAGCTCAAGGGAGATATGCCAAACCTAACAAGCACACTCGATAGCCATCTCCTGGTGTAACTTCTACCCTGGCGGGGGGCCACTTGGCGTTGCTCAAGCGTTGTTTGGAGAATCCATCCTGAGCTCTCTCGTGCTAGAAGCGTCGACTCTCAGAGCAGGGAGGCAAGGCGGGTGGGGTGGGGGGAATCTGAAGTTACCGGAGGGCTTCTGGAAGGTGCAAGTTTTGCCTTCAGTTAACCCAATCAGAACAAGGATGAACAATAAAAAATAATTCTGCAGCCCCAACCGGTGACCTCTTAAGCTGACTTCACAGAACCCACAGGACAATAATGAATCTAGCAGACACTTACCTAACCTGACACTTCTCGGTCTTCATGGGTTAGAATCAACACTTAGCTCATCACACACACACACACACACACACACACACACACACACACACACACACCCTTCCAAAAAGAACCTGCTTTGGGTTTGAGCACGCTGGTATTTTTGCTGATCTTATTTTGTTTTTCTGCATATTCCAATAAATGTGCTAGCACTGAAATGCTGGGATGGGCTGTGATTTTCACGTTGGAAAGAGGATTTTTCAAAACATTCAAAATCCTCTCCCTTATGAAATGTTGAGTATGAATGAGGCGACACTGAAAAGTGTCAGAAGTAAATTTCTTGATCATTAGGACCAGTCTGCTGTGGTCTAGCACAGTGTGTCCTCAGGGGGAAAGACAATAAAAATAAAAAGAATTCCGGAGAATTCTAGACTTCCCACACAGACCTGAGGAGATCGTTTTTACTGTAATGTGCTTCAGCAAGTAGTCTACTACATTTCATGGAAACCATCCTCTTCTTCAAACATGTTTTTAAAATAGCAGCTCTTTCTTTCTCCCCTGGAAAAGCCATTGCTACATGACTAACATCAACGCTGAACAGTTTTCCGATCCCTTCAGACTGCGGTAATTTAGGGTCCTTAGACCCAAAGAGTCTTGCCTGACTTAGAGCCTACTGGACAATTACCCAACCTCTCTCTCTTTTGGCTGGGTGGACCAGAGCTCTGTGCCCTCTCTCTAGGGGATAAACATTGCCCAGTAAGGAAGATGTTGCCTCTCCCCCTTGACATCACCACTGACATCCCATCCCCAGGCTGGTGCCACCAGGCCTGTCTCCAGGACTGTATGTTCCCTACTATCCTGGGCCTTCCAGCTCAGATGCCAAGGAGGGCACTAGGTAATGGGGATTTTTGACAAAGGACACTGCAGGAGGTCTTCCTATTATTTATGGGAGTTCTTCGTCTAGGGCCATTAGCATATGGAGATTCCCAGGCTAGAGGTCCAATCAGAGCTACAGATGCCCGCCTACACCACAGCCACAGCAACACGGGATCCAAGCCACATCTTCGACCTACACCACAGCTCACGGCAACGCCAGATCCTTAACCCACTGAGCGAGGCCAGAGATCAAACCCGCAACCTCATGGTTCCTAGTCAGATTCGTTTCCGCAGCACGACTCCTGGTTTTTTTTTTTTTAATCAAAGAAACGTGAAAGTTTTTATAGTTATTCTCGAGGGTGTGACCTCTAACTGAAAGTATTAGATAGTGTAAGTGAGTCTTTTAAAGCCTATTTTTAAAATGTGTATTATGAAAAATTTTAATATTTCAAAAGAAGAGCATAGAGTAAAATGAAGTTCCATATACCCATCACTCAGATTCTTAGTTGCCCCGGTTTTTCCACATTTGCTTTTTGCTTCACTGGTCCTTATTTTTGTCTTTTGTCTTTTTCTCTTTGCTGAACTATCCCAAAGAAAATCCCAGACCCCATGTCATATTATCCCTTCATACTGAAGTGTGGGTCTTTAAAATGCATGAATATTACCTTTCCTAGCCACAACCACATAAAGATCCCTTTTAAAAGCAGTACAAGAAGTTAGCCTTATGGACATCACATACAGTGCGTGGATACTGAGCTTGAGATAACATTTCTGGTGACCAAGACATACAGACTCAAAAATACTTGGGCAGAAGCAACGCAGTGTGTTCTGGAAGATGAAGTGAGATCACTTAAAAGTGGGCTCGAGAGATGATAAAGAGTCTGAATAACGGGTTAAAAAAAAAGGCAACATTCTAAATAAGCCTATTGACACATATTTTAAATGTGATTAAATCAATAAATTTTATAACTAGAAATCCGACTGTTCCACTTGCATCATTAAAAGTGTACATATTCAAGCCAGCTAAGAAAACACACACACACACCAGACTTTTGTAACTTGCTCATTGGGAAATAGGGCATTGCCTCATATCTGGAGTTGCATATATTATATCTTCAACCCATCGCCTGCCCAGCTCTGCCAAGACCACTCTCCTTAATGAGAGCATTTCTACTAGTGTCTATTAGATGCCAAGCACCAGGCCCAGCCCTGAATACATATGTCCTTTACGTGCGTGCCAGCCCTCCGGGGCATCCTGCTGGTCCCTCACTTTCACAGGGAAGAAAACTGAGGCTTCCAGAAAGTGAGGTACTCTCTCCAGGAGAAAAAGATGGAACGTAGGTCTGACGCAGTCCGTTTTACGCCCTTGCCTCTGCCAGCTCTTTCTTCTCTCCCTCTCCCACTTTAGATCCACTCTGAACCATGTGGTAATATCAAGATTTCTATCATGTATTCAAATGAAGGGGAACTAGGAGGATCGGATGAGGGTCAGAGCCAGCATGATTCAGTTTAGCCATCGCTCCATTTCGTTGCCGCTGAATCACCCTTTCTGGCTATAAGTCTGGTGACACCACCAAATGGTCTTACTAATTCCCCTAAGACAGCAACACCAGCCGAGGCATCTGCAGAAAGGCTTGGCTGGATGGGCAGCTGGATGTTCTCAAGCTTCCATCATCCTCTTCCTGTGCTTTCCTTGCTTTTCCCATTTGCTAAGACATCTTCCCATCCAGAGGATCCTGGCCTAGCATCATTGTTTAACTGTGGGGTGATCCCTAGCAAGTCATTTAACCCTTCTTTACTGCAGTTTCTTTATCATTAAAATGTGATATTTGAGGACCATGGCTGAAATGGCCAAATATTATCCAATTAAGATGAAAAGCACCGTAGAAAGGCTACAGAGGCTAGGACTTAAATAGTCACATATGGTTTCATGAAAAGCACTCCAGTGCATCAGCTAACAGTTAAAACGTGCAGGAGTGAAATGATCTGGCTGGAAATGAACTGCAAATTGATAAACATTTAGTTGCTAATGCCGTGTTTATTATTTTTTACTAGGATAAAAATTAACTTGTGCGGCCTTGGCCAGAAAACAGATTGAACTCTACCATCTGGGTAGCGGAAATGGTATTTCTTTAGCCTCAAGTTACATACAGGTTACCTCTGCCAGCTCCGATTTTATTTGTAAATAGTCCCTGGCTGTCCAGACAACAGAACTGTGGGAGGCTTCTGGGAAGCACAATCAACCCAGCCAACGTACTAAAAAGGGTGACTCTCTGGAGGGAGCTTAGGAAACAGGGCCGCCCCCATCATCCTCGGTGTTGTGCATTTCCCAAGAAAGAGGTTGCCACAGGGGCCGGGGAATTGCCTTCACCCTCAGAAGCCAGCGCGGGGTGCAAGGCTGTGGCCTGCGGGCAGAGCAGGCGGCACACGTGGGGCGCGGGCGCCCGGGGGCGGGAGGGGGGCGGTTCCGGGGGCGGGGCCACGTGACTGCGCCCGCCGCGGGCCCCAGCTGCAGCTGCGGTCCCCTCCCGCGGGCACTTTTCCATCAGCCTGCAAGCAGCTGGATCAATTTACTCGGGCCCCAGCGCCCTGCTCCAGCGCGGGCTGAATTATTACTCATGGAAATCCCCTCTGTTTCAGGAAATCAGGTAGCTTTCAAACTGCCAGCAATTAATGGCCTTCTTGGTCCAGGGAGAATAGCAAAACAAAACAAAACAAAATAACAGACTGCAGGCTACAGGTTTCCAAACAGGCCGTTTGGTTTCTAGTAAATTAGAGGGAGTGGGCGGTCGAGGTACTAAGTAATGTTATCCTGTGGAGTGTGGTCTTCTTTGACGTCAGCAAGATGTTTCTCTCCCCCACTCTCCCCCTCCTTTCCTTCCTCTGTCTCCTTTGCCCGTCCACCCCCTCGCCTTTTTCCTCCCTCCGCCTTCCCTCTTTATGTCAAGGAGACAGATGACAGAGGGTAGCTCTGGAAAATCGCTCAGTGTTGTGCAACAGAGCTCCGAAAATTCCTACATTTTCAAAAATGAAGGCTATGGCGTGGGGTGGGGGGTGGAGACTCAGCCACCGTCTCAATTAGCCAGCCAAAACTCCATGTGACTCGGGAAAGGAGGGGAAAGGCTGCTGGAAAGGCAGCGGTCACCACCGCCGGCTGTACATTCCTCTTTTCATCTCGCCCGATTAGCAGTTCTGTCTGAGGGAACATTCTTCCTGTGGCAAAGAATACATTCTTGCCTCCAGTCCGCCTGAAATAGAATCCTGGAGAGCAGGCTACGGCGCCCTGTTCCTGCATCCGGGGGCCCTGCCCGGGCTGCTGTGCCATGATTCCCCCCCACCCCCAGACCTCTGCCCACCCAATTGTTTCTCCTCTCCTCACCGAAGGCAGCAACAGCTGCCCCGATGTTGACACAGAACTCTCTTGAAAAAGCATCCCAAGGTTGGGTAAGAAGCTGTATGTAGCCTGATCCTGCTATCTTTCTATTGCCCCTTTAAATTGCTTTCGTGGGCCCCATTGTTTCAACAGGGCTGCGGTGGACACTCCATGCCGGGTGCTGCCCGCAGTCACGTGGTGAGTGTTGGTTAGAGCAGGCGGTTCCCTACGTGGCTCTTAATTGTCATGTAGCCTCAGCGAGACTGCTTGGTTTCTAGAGTAACCGGACTCGCCTTCTTTGTCCAGGCAGCTCTTTAAAAGCAGAAATCTGTCCCAGAATTCACATCAGGAAGCAGGCAGGATGGGGTAGGGAGCAGACCCGGGGTGCACGGGGAAGGTGGGACCGCTGGTTTTCTACCTCTGGCACGTGGTGGCTCCTCCTTCATACCTTCTCAGATCTGTCCAGCCAGGGTCTCAGAGGACCTCAGAACAGGGAGTGCTTTCTAAACAGAGCCTCCGAACTGCTCTCTGCAGGCATTGAGTTCCTAATGAAGAATGTATTGGCGTTGAAAAAATACATGCACACGAAAAAAGCGGAGGTCATCTGAATCTATTCAGAAATTAAGACATGGAAACTGAAAGACTAAAGAAACTTTCCTGTGTGTATTGGGGGGGGTGCATGGGAGTGTCATAAGCAGGTGACAGCACTTTGGTAAGGGCACAGGCCCAGCACACAGATCTCTTTAGTGTAAGTTTTGAGAGGAGGGGTGAATGAGCAAGGGAATGAGTAAGAGGCATGAATTTGTTTGGAACACAAAGCAAAAAGGAGCCCAGACTTCCTGGGAGGTGAGGAGGATGGGGTGGGGCAGGTCTGCCAGAAAGAACCATTTGGTTTGAAGGAGAATGGACTTCTAAAGTGTAAACTAGGAGCCCAACATAATGACAGGTGACACTAACGACATTAGATGATGGATTAAACAGATCCGTGAAGCGGATATGGCAAGTGCATAAAGCAGCACTGCCTAGTCCTCGCGGCACCCTCCCTAGGTGGGAACCATCTGAAGAGCCTGTCAGCTCCTTGGGGCATAAGGAAGAGACTCCTGGACCCCCAGGTTTCAGGCAGACTTGAAGCAGATACAGCCCACACAGATCTTCAAGGGCGGTCCATCCACGTGGGCTCTTTGGCGGCCCTGCCAGTCTGGTCTCACCTCCACTGTAGTTTCTGCCACTGCCGAGAGAGAGGGAGCCTGCTCTCCTGCTGACTTGACCGTGGAGACCCTCAAGGGAGGACTGAGATCTGATCTCCAGGCAGCAAAGTCCTGCCTGCCTCGGCTGGCTCGGCTGCTCCTTCTTGCCAGCAGAAGCATAGCTTCCAAGGATGCCTCTGAGACTCGATGGCACTCCCCCTGGGAACACTTCTGGCCCTAACCTTGCTGGGTGACCTCTGGGCTCTCAGGGAAGCATCCTCCCGCCTCCTGGGATATTAAGGGATCCAGGTAGGCAGAAGTGATGCCCAGGGGCCTCTCTCCCCAGGTCTCTCTCAGCTTTGAGAGAGGAGCAAGGAACAGAGGTTTCTCCCAATCGGCATGATTATCCTAGACATTCTAGTTGATGACGCACAAGCAAGTTCTCCATTCAGCGACGTCACAAGGGTCCTTTTCTCCACTTCACGTTTCCACTCTGGGAACCACACCTTCACTTTGGGCCACTTCAGGGGATGTTTCCCTCCTTCACGATCTCCACATGGGCCTACAGGTTGCTTCTTTTTTCTTCCAGACAGGCCTTAGAGTCCTGGAGTCACAGGCACTTGATAATGCCGTCCTGCGAGGGCAAATTTGAAATCTCGGGGACAGTATTCTGAGGGAGGTGAGTTGGAGCTGCTGGGAGGGCCCTTGGAGGAGGAACTTTTGGTCACCAAGACAGAGCAAAGTGACTGTCCACTTGAGTGTCCTTCTCACTGCTCAGGCACCCTAGGCCCCCCCCCCCAACAGATTGGATTCCTGCCACCCACCCAGTGACATTCCATTTAAAAATTTGGACTATCAACAGGTTCCGGAACATTGCTCCCTAACTTGGCAGATGTGTAATCTACCTGAACAAAAGGACAGAACACTTAGCCACTGCCAGGTGGTTAAGCAAGGGCTTGGCGAAGCTCTTTGGCTAATAGCACACAGACCAGTCTGTGCTTGTGTAATGGGGCAAAGGTGAAGTAGATGCCCCAGGGTCCTCCTGACACAGCAAGTTGCCAGCCTCCACTGAACACACACACACACAAAACCCCCAGTGTGCCTGAAAGATGGCACAGGGTGTGCTTCCCACAGCCAGAGCCACTGGTTCCACTTCCAGCTAGCTGCCTTCCTGGGCCTTGGGCTCCTCTTCTATAAAATGAGGGACTAATTCCATGTATATAAAACTTTAGACTTAGAGTAAACCCTTAATAACCTGAATCCAGAACAATCCAAAATTGTCAGTAGCAAGTGTTCGCCGTGGCTTGGTGCTAAAGACCAGAAGAGCTACAGATGACTGCGCAGGTTTTGAGCCATAAAATGTGTGTTAAACACAGTATCTCCTCTCAATTCACACTAGCCTTGCCAAGTAGGTATTGTCATCCTCATTTTACAAATAAGGAATCTGAGGCTCAGAGAAGTGAAGTAACTTGTGCAGAGTCACACAGCCAGTTAGTGGCAAAGAGATGACTTACGTCAAGGTAATGCACGCTTCACTGCATGCCAGCCCTAAGGCGTGCTCCCTTCACAGGGCTGCGAGGCCTCTTGATGCAGTCAGAGCTCTGCCGTCTTTATAGGGCAACACAGAGTAAATGTCAAGTGATTATGCAGAGGGCTGCAGCCTTGTGTGGTGTGTGCACACGCACGCACACACATGCACACTCGCGCGTGCGCGTACACACACACACACACACACAGCCTCGGCCAGTGGCCCCACTGTCAGCCAGCATACCCAGTGTGCCAAAGCCCCATGTTCAAGTCCCGCCTATTGAAAAGCTCATCTCTGATTTGGCAGGAGAGTGCCTCAGCCCCGAGCAAACATGGGAAATAAACAAGGGCCATTTCAAAGGACTGTGATTCAAGTAAAACTCAATAAACGAAACAGCAGCCGAGGCCTGCAGAGAGCAGCAGTAGACAATCTGGTAATGATACATTTATCTTAAGTGGTTAGAAAGGGAGAGCGAGAGGGAAATCAGTTTCTATGTGGGCAGAGATTCACGCTGTCCCCTCTCTGCAGGCAGTGCCGACAAGCCCACAAGGGTTCACTTGAACAGGGAGATCACCCCCTGGAGAGCCGCAGGCACCCATAGATGAACTGCACCGGAAATGCGCCCACAAGACAAGCAGGTTTTAACACACAGGCTCTGAAGGGCGCTCCCTGCTGCTCTTTTTCCCTCCACACCCGTTTCAGCTTCCCAAAGATGGAGACGCCTTTTGAGCTTTTCCTTTCTCAGCAGAGCCACGCTTGTCGTCAAGCCAGTATCCTAGAAACTGAAGTGGCCTTGGGTGTCATTCTCTGTTTCAGCAGACCAAACTTCCCTTGCTGAATCAGACCCCATAATGTATCAACCATGAGTCACACACAAGCAAATGAGCCACTATTAGGAAGAGAGAGAATGCGGTGATATTTATCAGTGGCTGAATCTTAGCAAATGCCAAGCGTTGCCTAATCACTGGGCATAGTCATATACATTACCTTCCAGATCATTGCTTGGTAGCTCTCAGGCTGGTTTCTAACTGCCAATATTTACAGAACCAGGCACTCAACAACACA
Organism: Phacochoerus africanus; assembly: GCF_016906955.1. Taxonomy (NCBI): domain Eukaryota; kingdom Metazoa; phylum Chordata; class Mammalia; order Artiodactyla; family Suidae; genus Phacochoerus; species Phacochoerus africanus. The sequence continues at coordinate 56,991,737 of NC_062558.1, read as the reverse complement.
GGCCAAGGGGATGGATGTCTCCAAGGCTGAGTCATGCCAAATGAAGCCTTCTATCTCAGGGTCCCTGCTCCATCTTCATTGGCTAGAGCGGCCTGGAAGTCATCCACTTGTTGAAAAGCACCTGCAGGGTTGCAGGTTCTGTTCAGTTCTCTGGAGGAACCAACATTTATGAAACTGAAGCATGAGAGGAGAGGCGGGTGAGTTTGAAAACATGTAGAGCTGTCTTTTTTTTTTTTTTTAATTTGCTAGCTAAGAAGTACAGCTCTGGAGCTAGGGGGAAGTAGCAGAGAGATGGCCTAAGTCCATCTCCACTTACAGCAAGACAAAGGATAAATACCAGTGAGTGACATTGTGGCCTTGGCTGGTGAAGGAAAAGCTACTTGCTTCCCGCCCAACACACACCAAGGAAGAGGGTGCCACCAGGCTTAGATCCAGACTGACCACTGGTCTGGTTTTTTCAATAAGCAAGGTAGGAGTTCCCACTGTGGCGAAACAGAATTGGGGGATGTCTTGGGAGTGCTGGGGCGCAGGTTCAATCCCTGACCCAGCATAATGGGTTAAGGATCCAGCGTTGCCACAGCTGTGGCTTAGGTCACTACTGTGACTCAGATCTGATCCCCAGCCCGGGAACTACGTATGCTTCGGGGCGGCCAATGAATGAATGAATAAATAAATAAATAAATAAATAAATAAATAAATAAATAAATAAGCAAAGTAGGCCCATCTGCCCAACCAGCCCACATAGAAACCCTTGGCTCCACTAAAGCAGTGGAAGCTCATTTCTTCGGGGTTTGAAAGCTTAGGGGTTCAGGAGTCACTCGGTGAAAATGCAGGTAATCTCTGGAGTTGCACACACCAGAGATCTCCTCCGTCAAGGGTTACTGTGCTTGATGAGAAGCAGGAAGCAAGAGGAAGAGGGCAGGAATGGAGGGCCAGCCACGGACAGTTGTGCAGGAGGAAGTGGGGTGGGGAAGCACTCTTGCTGGGCCTGTGCCCAGACTACCCTGGGATCTCCTTTATCTGTATGTGGAAAAGAAAGGAAGCTTGTTTTCACATCAACATGAAGTAAAGAAATGGCACCACACTTCAGAAACCCACAAGCAGGAGTTCCCGTGGTGGCTTAATGGTAATGAACCCAACTAGTATCCATTAGGATGTGGGTTCGATCCCTGGCCTCTCTCACTGGGTTGGGGATCCAGCATTGCCGTGAGCTGTGGTGTAGGTTGCAGACACGGCTAGGATCCCACATTGCTGTGGCTGTGGTATAGACCGGCACCTGCAGCTCCAGTTCAACCCATAGACTGAAAACCTCCCTGTGCCGCAGGTACAGCCCTAAAAAGCAAAAAAAAAAAAAAAAAAGGAAAAAAGAAACCCCAAGCAGCACAAATGACCATGATGTGCAAACTTCCCTCCCCAGCATGCACCCAGAAGCTGATTACAACCACATGGACAGTAATATCTTTGCCAAACTCCCCCAAGGACCCAGAACTACGCAACATGGGATCCGTTGGTCAACACTGAGCTCCTGGAATCCCAGTTCCCTTTAAAATCAATGAGCTGAGCCAGGATTGCGAAAGGTCCCATCAGGGGAACAGGATGGTTACTGAACTATATGGGGCAAGACGTCTTTGATCCAAAATGGTAGACACCACGGAAGGTGAGAAAGAGCAAGGCTTCCTGGACACACTGTCATAGGAGCCCGATAGCGTCTCAGTAGGCCCGGCAAGATTGAAGGCTCAGCACTGTTCACAGAGATCCCACGATTATTCCATGAGGACCTGAGCTCCTGGTTCATGCAGACAAAGAGATCACAGCCCACAGCCATTGGCAGGGGCTATAAACCAAAGAACAGTCCTTCTGTAGCAGTTGTGTGAAAACGTGACACTGGTCTCATCTTTAGTCACCAAGGGCAACAGGGACTGTCATTCCTGGCCCACAGAAAGGTTTGACTGTGGCCCTTTGCAGCCACCATGGGCCTTAAAGCTGAGGCTGCCGAGCACCCTGGGGAAGGCAGTAGCAACAGCACGTTCACTGGGTGTCCACAACCACTGCAGGCCCTGTCCCCACCTTCCATACACACACACACACACACACACACACACACACGCTGGCCATGTACATTCATACACATGCGCCAAAGAAGAACTGAGTGCCAGAAAACAAAAACAAACTCAGAACACTTCTGGTGCTACGTTAAAGGGTTTCATTCTATTCCAGAGCTGCCATAAGATGGCATCGGCTCGGGGGGCCCTCTGGTTCAATTCCCCCTTCTGCTTTTCCACTTCCTGGTGGGGGTCGACGTAAGGAGGGGCTGAGCAGAGGGGGGTGGGTTAGTGGGGAGAAAGATGCAGAGAGGACAGGCCCCTGGCTCTTCCTCTTTCCCTGTATGCCCTTCTCGGCTTTGGCGCCACACCTCCTGGAACATCTTGCCCCTGGTCCGTGCTCAGTGACTGCATCTCGAGGCTGCATCCCTTTGCTGGGGCTGCCATAACAAAGCACCAGCCCTGCAGCTTAAACAACAGGCATTTATTTCCTCAATTTGGAGGCTGGGACAGGGATCAAGGCAGGGGCAGGGCTGGTTCCTTCAGAGGGCCGTGAGGGAAGAACCAGTTGCAGGCCTCTCTCCTTGGCTTACAGACAGCCATCTTCTCCCTGTGTCTTCACATGGTCTTCCCACTGTGTGCGTCTGGCTCTTAATACCCCCCCCCCTTTCTTTCTTTCTTTTTTTTTTTTTTCTGTCTTTTTAGGGCTGCACCTTTGGCATATGAGAGTTCCTGGGCTAGGGGTCCATTCGGCGCTGCAGTTGCAGGCCTACACCACAGTCACAGCAACTCAAGATCTGAGCCGAATCTGTGACCTACACTGCAGCTCACAGCAATGCCAGATCCTTAACCCACTGAGCAAGGCCAGGGATCGAACCCTCATATTCAAGGATACTAGTTGGGTTCTTAAACCCCACTGAGCCACAAGGGGAGTTCTTTATCTCCTCTTCTGATATGGACACCCATCAGACTAGATTAGAGCCTCATTTTAACTGAAAATGACCTCATTTTAACTTCATTCCCTCTTGAGGGCCCCTGCATCCAAATGCAGTCACAGTCTGAGGCCCCCAGGGGTTAGGATTTCCACCAGTTTAAGGCAGGAGAGGAAGTCAGCCAACGTGTGCAGCCCTACCGTGGGCTTGGCACCGAGCCAGATGGCAGGGACAAAAGAAGAGTCGCTCTCATTGTGGATGAGGGACTAAATGACAGCCCCAGTAGTGAGCAAGTTGATGGATCAATGCCGAGTGAATGGAATGCACAGACATCAAAACTGCTCGCAGAGCCCAGAGGGCCGATCAGACATAACCATACTGAGTCCAGAGCCCGCAGCCCACTCCCACCTCCATCTACAAAGGGGTCTCAGGGATAATTAGGGACATCAGGCAACAAAGGGGCCACCCTTCCCTGCCCAGGGGAGCCTGGCCAGCTCTGAAAACTGAACAGAACCAGCGTGCACAGAGATGGTCCTGGATGAAAACCCAGACTTTTCTTCATGCTCAGCCTGCGCCTGGGAGACCTAGGGAGACACCCACGCTGTGGGTCCCAGTGGCCCCACAAGTTAGACGGAAAGCCCCCACGCCACCGCCCCCCCTGCCCCTGCCCCACCCTGAGCGGCATCTCAGATTAGCCGGGGCCGGGAGGGAGGGCCACCTGCAAGGGGCCGCACCAGCTGTTGTGGGATGACGGGTGGTGCACCATCCCTGAGATGTTGTCACACCCGTGAAATGAGAGTGAAAGTCGCCACATCCTCAATGCCATCCCCTGAAAACGCGCTCTGTGCCCCAAACGGCGCACATCAGTGAGGAAGCCAAGTTAGAGGAACAGAAAAGGCACCATTCCTGTCCCCGTCCTGCCCAGCTCCCTGCTCTCCCCACTGCAAGCATGCCAGCATCGTCACTCGGTTATTATTATCCGTGCTGCAGCTGTTTACTTCATCGGACTTCAAAGAGATTTCCAAATGGGAATGTTTGTGACCCTGTGAGGTCAGAGTTCCCTGGACCATCAATCAGAGCCAGCAGGGGGCAGGCCAGCTGCCCGTCATCCGATGGCGGCCGCTGTGCACAGACTTTGAACCAGTTCCTGTGGCCTGTCTCTGCCCGGCTCCCTGTGAACCATGGTCGCCGGTCAGTTTCTGAATTGCAGCAACGCACCACGCGAACACACACCCCAACCGCCCTCCCCTCCCTGCTCAGATGACCCCCTTATGTTATTTTCCAGCAGGTTCTCCCTCCAGCCCAGATGGGATCACGTCAGAAGGGCTGGTCCACACATCTCTCCTTTATTACTGAATCTGCGGCTCAGAAGCCTCGAGCTGGTATTTCCTCTGCCCTACTAGGGATTTTTATGGGGTTTTTATTTGGTTTCATTTTTGCCATGCTTCTGAGAATGGTTCCTTTGTTCTGCCTCACTCGCTGCTTAGAGCCTCCAAGGCCCCAGAAGATCACACAGCCGTACCCTCAGACATGACCTGCACCCCCACACACACCAGTGTAGTTTGAGGAAACCCTCATCTTTTATGGATTTTCAAGCAATACAGTGATGGGCTCCGGGGGCTGTAGAGGCAGCTCCCACAGGCCAGGCCCCTCACTGCAGCCCCAGGAAGCAGAGATGAGGCAGCCAAGGGTCCCAGCCTTCGGTGTCCAGGGTTAGTGGGCCTAGTGCCTGCCCACTGAGGACAAGCGCCCCGTCTTTAGAAAACACTGCCTCCTCTGCACTAATCATGGCATCCAAATGCAAGCAGCCACCTGCTCAGAGGTCCCCTCCCCCCACCACCACCCACCGACACTGAGCCAGGGGTGGTCACCGGACCCCAGCCAAGGCCCTCAAGGCCTCTCTGGGACTTTTGAACTCTTGGTCCCTCTCTAGCGGTGAACCTGGGAGGCGTGATAAGCAGAAGCTGTCATCCTGTGCCTCCCCTGCAGGGCTGAGAAAGCTTATCAGTGGGATTGGAGTCGAGATTGGGTGGGAGATGATGCAGGGGGTCAGGTCCCGTGGCAGGCATTTTCAGAGCCCCTTTTTGGAAGCCCCAGGGGGTCTGAGTTGCATTTCTTCTGCATGTGACTGATAATAGAGTCCCCATGGGACTCACCAGGGGTTGGATTCTAGCCATTCAGCCTAAGCCAGACTGGCTGGCCTCTGCTTTGGCCATGGGAACAGGAGAGGATGGAGGGGGAGAAAGAGACCCTTATCCAAGGTTGTTTAGGATGTGAAAATACAGAACCCCCGTGGCCACTTTGAGAGGACTTCAAAATCTTTATCAAGTCAATACTTTCAGGATTATATGCTCTCAGGCAGAGGGAATTATCTGGATCATTGAAGTGATCTTAGAAAAAGTGACAGCGTTTAGTCAGCACACTAAGGACAGGTCCTTGGGAAAATTGTGCACTGGGATAAATGGCCAGTTTTGACTCTTCTCCTAGAAGGGAGCTGCTGAGCTCCTGGCCCTCTCCTGTGTGTCTGTGGCTAGATGGACAGATGGATTCCAGGAGGCATAGTTCAACTGCCACCTCCATCAGTCGAACCCCCGCCAAGGCTGAGGCCCACAGAACCCAGCTGCTCCCCCAAACATGACTCCCAGATCCAAGGAGGCCACTGAGAGGGGCACAGGCTCCCCACCTCCCTGGTCTCCCTGCGGAACCCACAGGACGGCCTCAGTCACAAGGAGGGAGGGAGGCAGAGTCCAGCCTAATCCCCTTACTCATCCAGAGGGTCGAAGGAGGGCCAGCAACCACAGGGGTCACAGCCTCCGTTTTGACTCCAAGTTCAAAGACTCTAGCTGAAGCAGCACAGGGCCCCCTGGCACCAGCCTACAAAACGGATCCAGCCCTGAGTCAGAGAGGAAGCCGACACTCACTGAATCACCCGTCCACTTCCTTCTGCCCAAAGCCGCCTCGGCCAAAACCAGCAGCCGCTTCCGAGGGGCAGCTCGGCGACCGACGCTCAGAAAAGCTGAGGCCCTGAAGGAGGGCCAGCAGGGCTGCACTCATGCGGCCCAAACCATCACAATAGTGTCAAGGTGGTGCCCCCGCCCCCTGCATTTTCCAAAGCAAAGCTTCGCATCATGTGACACCGTGTCCTGCACTGTCCTTGGCAGGGTTCTTTTTCACTTCCCTGTTCGGAACACAGCCACACTTTCCAAATGCCATGAATCATCACCACTGAGCAACGGCCATTCAGCAAGACAGGAAACCACTGAGCGGCAGGCCGGCAAGGAACAGCCCTCTCTGGCCCCGGCTGGACCTGAGGCCACAGCAGCAGCTGCCACTCCAGGCACCCCTTCCCCACTGTCATCCCTGGTGGCTGTCCTCTGCCCTCTGATCCACCCTTGCACCGGGTCCCAGGCGGCAGTAGGGTTTCTGACTTGGTTCTAACAGCTCTCTCGTTGCATTGGCTAAAGCGAAGCTGTCATCTGCCAATCCTGGGAGGGAGATCCAGCCAAGACCCAGGGAGCTGAGCTCAGGGGGACGTGGTGCAGAGCAGACCCACCAACAGAATATGGGGCATTGGCTCCCTGCCTGCAGGTGGCCTTGCAAGGATGGTTCACATGCCCTCCTTGTCATCCAGGCCTCTTTGTGACCAGAACCACGTGGCCTTGTAGATGCCTTTCAGCAAGTGCCCGAATCCAGTCACCAGTGAGTTGCTGAAAAAATATCAATGAAAGAGTCTCATCCACAGCGAGTATCAGACTCTCCTGTGCTGAGTTCCTGGCTCCCCTGATAATATGTCTGCCTTCACGCCAGTCTTAGGTTTTCCTGGAGTAGGGGAACCTCATACAAATCATTGCGTTTGCCTCTATTTAATCATAGACAGTGCCATTCAAAAGGAAAGCAATCTAGGAGTTCCCTGGTGGCTCAGCAGGTTATGGATCCCTCATCATCATTGCTGTGGCACGGGTCACTGCTGTGGCAGGGATTCGATCCCTGGCCTGGAAATTTCCACATGCCATGGGCGCAGCCAAAGAAAAAAAATGGCAACAGCTAGTGTTGGCCAGGGGGTGGGAAATAGGCACACTTTCTCTACTGTTGGTGGACAGGGAGTGTTACATGTTTTCTGGAGGCAGTTTGATCCTGTTAACGATAATTATTAATGAGTAACTTTGACTCCTTGGCTTCAAGACTAGGGATGTATGGTCAACTGAACAACCAGGAAAATGCACCAAAATGTAAGTATGAAGAAAGTCATCACAGTGTGAGAAAGAGAAAAGGCAGGGAAGGAAGAGGGGAGGGAGACAGGAAGGAAGGAAGAAAGAAATTGGAGTTCCCGTGTGGCTCAGCAGGTTAAGAACGCAATACAGTATCCACGAGGATACAGGTTCAATCCCTGGCCTTGTTCGGTAGGTTAAGGATCTGGTGTTGCCACGAGCTGCAGCGTAGGTTGAAGATGTAGCTCAGCTCTCACCTTGCTCTGGCTGTGGTGTTGGCCTCAGTTGCAGCTTTGAGTCAACCCCTAGCCGGCGAACCTCCATATGCCATGGGTGTGACCCTAAAAAGAAAATAAATAAATAAACAACAACCTGGATGTGATTGAGCCAGTACGTTTAATGAAAAACTCTGCAACCGTTGAAAATAATGTTGGAAATCTACATCCAAAGCCCTCAAACAATATTCACCTGGATCATTTTGATAAAAAGTAGGAGACAAAACATGTGGCCCCCGTGCGTGCAAGTGTTGATGGTGCCTGGGCCCAAAAGAGACACTTGCAAGATGTATCAAGTTGTGAGCAGCGCTCACACCTGCGGAGGTGGATTTCAAGGTGATTTTCATCATCTCCATATTTTCTGCATTTCTTAAAATTTCTTATAAGAAACGGTGAAGCATTTTTATGCCTAGAGAAAAGTATATATCTGTTTTCCTTTTTAAGCCAAAAGTAACACAAATGCAAAAGTTGTATGACTCCCTGACAGACTGTGTCTGTGCAAGATAAATTGCGTGTCCTCGTTCTGATAGAAGGTGTTACTGGACCATTCTGCCAGGAGGCCTTGGGCCCTGAGTTGTTTCTCTTGAGGTGTTTGTTTTTTTATTTTATTTTATTTTATTTTTGTCTTTTTGCCATTTCTAGGGCTGCTCCTGCAGCATATGGAGGTTCCCAGGCTAGGGGTCCAATCGGAGCAATAGCCACCAGCCTACACCAGAGCCACAGCAACACAGGATCCAAGACTCGTCTGCAACCTACACCACAACTCATGGCAATGCCGGATCCTTTACCCACGGAGCAAGGCCAGAGATTGAACCCGCAACCTCATGGTTCCTAGTTGGATTGGTTAACCACTGCGCCACGATGGGAACTCCTGTTTGTTGTTTGTTTTAATGGTCACATGCACAGCATGTGGAATATGGAAGTTCCCAGGCTAGGAGCCACATCTGTGACCTTGGCCGCAGCTGAGGCAATGCCAGATCCTTAACCCACTGCACCAGTCCAGGGGCCCAACCCACACCTCCACAGCAACCCAGGCCACTGAAGTCAGAGTCTTAACTCACTGTGCCACAGTGGAAACTCCATATTTCTGATGGACTCAACTGATTTTCCCCTGCTCTCTTAAGCAGCCCCTGTGTGGCACTTCCATTTATCAGGATGGCTGACCCGGGTCGGGGTGGAGACTGAAATATGGCCAGGTTTTCTCCCATAGATGCCACATATGCTATTCAGTCGTCAATCCCAGGTTTCAGTGCTTGGAATTAACCAAATTAATAAACGCAGACCTATCTGGGTGGCCAAGCAGATTCAGATGTTTTGAAAAATATATGTATCACAACTCCCAGAAATAAATTCCAGACCCTTGAAGATCATAGACTCTAAAGCCAGACAGATCTTTTAGAAATAATCTCTTCTGGACCTCTCATCTGACAGAGGGAATCAAGGCACAGAGAAGTCAAGTGACTTGCTTAAAGTCACACACTTTATGGGTGACAGAGCCCAGAATAGAACTGGTGTCTCCTGACCTGCAATTTGAGGTTCTTTCTGCTTTACCACAACTGGGACCTGTGCAGTGGGTAGAGGTGGGAGCCATGGCAGAAAATGTCCTTCCAACCCTCAGGAAACTTCTCCTGTGAGAGGTCCAGAATATATTACAATGGCCCCAGCCTTTGTAGGGGGGTCTCGTAGAGTTTCAGGTAAGCATATTCTTGACCAAGAGCTCATCTGTTTTTCTGAAAGGGGATTACAGAGCTTTCATCATATTTCCAAAGGGATCCCACGGCACAACAAAAACTAAGAACCAATGAACTGGAACAAAAGAAAAAAGAGAAAAGAAAAGGAAGGAAGGAAGGAAGGATGGAAGGGAGGGAGGGAGGGAGGAAGGAAGGAAGGAATCAATGAACTAGCGCATGAGTTGTAAACTTGCTTTATAGAAAATAAATATTTTGGCTTTGCAGACCATATGGTCTCTGTCCAAACTGACTCAACTCTACCCTTGAACTGTGAAAGCCGGCACAGATATTCCACCAACAAATGGGCATGGCTGAGTTCCAATAAAACTTTATTTACAAAAAGAGGCTGTGGGCCAGATTTGGCCCCAGGCAGTGGTGTGCCAAACCCCTGGACTTCAAACCACCTTTTCCCTCATTTCAGATCCTGCTTCCAGTTTTGAACCAAATGACAGCCCTGTTCCTGCCTAGGGACCCTCTTCGCCAGGGACCACCAAAGAAGTGGGGAAACACATGAAAGGAATTTGTTGCACTTTTTCATTAAACAACAACTTCTTTGAATTCCTAATTGGAAACTTTCACACATGAATTGAGGTTGCTGCAACTCATTTCCTGTAGTCCTGCTTGCTGTCCCGCTGTCCCGTTTATTTTGAGCAACGTAATTGTTGAACGGGAAGAGCGACCTCTGACCTCTGGTGGCCGCCTGCAGTATACTTGACCGGCTCATTTGCATATAGGGTGTCAGAAACACGCTGGCACATTCTTCCCTTTTCGCATAAAATTCTGTCTCCCTCGATCAGCTAGAGACTCAAACAAGATCTCAAGACAACACGGGGCCAGGCAGGATCTAGAGTTTTTCGTTGTATGTTTTCTTTTTTTTCTTCTCCCGTTGTTGGCAAAAAAACCTCTTCGGCTCAACTCAAGAAGCATAAATCCTACGTAGCACTAAGGCAAGCCCTTCGAGGGCCACTGCCCAGAGTGTGGGATCAGGATCTGAGGCCTCCTCTGCTCTTGCACAAAAGATGAGATTTACAAACAACAAGGAATCTTTCCCCCATTGGACCCTCACCCAGGACCTGTCCCTCCCCCACCCCACAGACCCTCACTCATCCACTCCTTAGAAGGCAGAGCTGGATGGAGAAGGCAAGGTGCTACTCCAGGGGAGTCTACTTCTGCCCGGGTTGGGAGAGGGAGGAAGGGGCAGAATTAAAGCTGAAAAAGGACAGCAGACAGCTCTCCCCAGCCTCACACAGCCCCTTGCAAATTCTGGTAGCAAACTGAGTCATTTAGTCTTAAAAGTGAGAGGCAGGTAACACATGGGTTTTTCCGTCATAAGGTAACCAAGTAGGGCCTTGTGGGGCTCCTGGGCACACAAGCTTTCTGTCTCCCCCATTTCTTGTTTTTAGGGAATAAGCTTCAGCCTCCATGACCTTCCCTGAGTCCCAAAGGGCAGGTTCAAACAGTGGTTGGTCTGGGAAGGGAGAGGATGCAGAGACTAGGGAGGAGCAGTCAAGAGACCACAGTGCAGCCTTGGGGCAGGGTCCTGGTCCTTCCTCAAGAAATATAGATAACTATATCTTTGAGCCCTTCTGCAGAACTCAAACCCCCAACAAATGGAAGATGTTAACTCCCTGATGGAGCCGCCTTCTTTCCAGAAAGAAGGACCACTGGAACCAGTCCTGGGGCCACTAAACACCAGCTTGGAAAAAGAATGCAAGCTTGCCTCTGCCCTGATTCTTATCTGTGGCCCTATTTTCCACTCCCCCAACTATAAAACTACCTCCTAACTTCTCTCAAAGGAAGGCACAGTCTTTAAGGCCTTAGCCTGCTGTGGCTTCCTTTGCCTGGCAAAGCAGTAAAGCTATCTTTTTCTCCTTCACCTAAGACTCTGTCTCCATGTTTTCTATTCAGCACCAGTGGACAGAGGCCGAGTTTTGGCAACAATATGACAGCTGAGCTAAGCACCAGGTGTCCACATACTCAGAATTATCCTTTGGGGGGGTCCTTGCTTAGAAGCAGGGAGGGGTTTCTGGATTCTTTCAGGCCCTTTTCCCACTTCAGCATTAGGACCCACAGGACAACTTTAAGGGGCACAAGAGGTGATGAAGTCTCCTTAGCAGAGAACAGAAGGCAGCATGAGACCTGGGGACAGGCCAAGGATGAGCCAGTGCTGAGTCTAGGGCCTTGGCTTCCTATCTGGCTGTCTTCCAATGAACTGGCTCCCCTGAGAACTCAATTTCTCACCACCTCAAGCAGCTTCCAGAAGTTTCAGAGGTGCCCCTTTTTTCCTTTTTCTCTTTAAAGATCCGGACAGGCTTCCCCGCCTTCCCATGGAAAATCCCTGAGCCCCCGCCCCCCCCAGCCGGCCACTTCCTGTTTTTGTTTTGTTCTCCTCTCCCTCCCCCCACCACGTCCCCTTTGACCTTTTGTCCTTTGTCTCAAACGGGGAAAGAATCCCCGGCTCCAAGCAGTTTGCTGGCGACTGGAGATTTCTATCTATCTCAGCTCTGCTCACTCCCTGCGTGGGTTTAAATAAGTCCTCGCTCTTAATGGTCCTCTGAGTGGCTTCCTCGCTCCAAAAAAAGGATGCTCCGGAGATGAAGAGGTTTGTTTGGGGAGCTGTTTGCCCAGTAATAAATGTTTTTCAGTTCTGATCCACTTTTATGTGGGGCAAGGAGTCTCCTTTTGCTTTGTTTTGACGACGAGACTGGCTGGGAGGGTGCCCTAGTGACAGGCCGTGCTCTTTCCTTCTTTCCGCTGTTTTGTCCCCTTCCTCTGAGCCCTGCATTCCTGGCATATTTGGAGAGAGTAGGAGCTGGCCTGAGGCCACTTTTCTAAGTATCTTCTCAGCACTGCAGTCCTGTTTGCAACACAGTCTCTGTGCTTTGTTTATTCTCTGTGTCCGACTTGGGGCAAGTACCATATGTGAACAGGCCCAGGAAAGAGGCCTCCCCAACACCAGCCAGTGGCTCCAGATTGGGCTGGCTGGAAACTCCCGGGGCCCCACCATCTCCAGGGGGAAACGTGTGAAACGGTCTAAGGAGGTGTTAACCATGCGCCAGTCTTGGGGGGAATTTCCCCAAACACATCTGACACATACAAAGAAAAAAGGAAGAAAGAGCCAAACAGTAAACCACCACCACCTTTGAGAGTTTGCTCGTGGAGCAGGTGTTTGCGATAGTCCTGAAGGCTCTAGGCTGAGATGGCTCTAGGCTGAGATGGCTCCGGGCCTCGGCTTTCCTCTCCCTGGAGATGCTGCAAGAGGCTGTACAAGCGCATGAGAGCTGGGCGCTTCCAGCTGGAACAAGCGATGAAATCAGAGGGTGAAATCCGGTGACACTAGTGGCTCCATCATTGTCTGTGGAGCCCAGCTAAGGCTCCTTTAAATCTTACCTCGAGGCAAGTTCAACCCAATTCATAGCACAGGAAAATCTCAGGTTTATGCTAGTCTCCAAATTGTTTTCAATTTCCCATGAGAGAAAGAGATTGATTCATTCTGTTAATAAGCAAAGGTCTTATTTTTCCACCTTCGGTCGTATAAACGTCCAAGGGGTGGGGGGAAGGGCTTCATGTTCAATCAAAAAAATAGTTTCAGCATTTGAAAAAAGTCAAGTGGAGATTAAACAGATGACCCTCCAGGAAAAAAAAAAAAAGTTAACCTTAACTCCCAAACCATAAAACTTTAAATATCTAATGTTTAACTCCCTCAATGAAAGCCTCATAGAAATGGGAAAGAATAGTTCAAAGCCTAGACTGTGTGGGAGGAACAGCCTAGATGATTCCTGCTTTCTTGTACCCTTAGTTGAATCAAACCACTGGACTAAGAAAGCAGAAGATGATGAGGGAATGTGTGAGTCAAGCCATAATATAAAATATTCTGAGTACTGATTGCATACTTGTGTTCTTAGCAGCATCATTCACATTACCCAGGGGTCCATCAGTGGATGAATGGATAAAATGACTGTGGTAAGTCCATTCAGTGGAATATTATACAGCCTTTAAAAGGAGGGAAAATTCTGACACAGGCTACGACATGGATGAACCTTGAGGAGATGATGTTACATGAACAAAGCCAGTCTCAAGAGAAGAACTACTATAGGAGTCCGCTTCTGTGAGGTCCATAGCGGAGTCAGATTCATAGAAACAGAAAGTGGAATGGTGGACACCAGGGGCTGAAGCAGGGAGGGGGAGGAATAAGTAGTTTAATGGGGATAAAGTTTCAGTTGGGGATGATGAAGAAGTTCTGGAGATGGATGGGGATGGTGGTTGCCCCCCAACATGAATTTACTCAGAGCCACTTGACCTGTAAACTTAGAAATGGCTAAGACGGTAAGTTTTGTTATGTGCTTTTTGTGACAAATTAAAAATATCTTTCATTAAAAATTGTTTAAATTCAGGGAGTTCCCATTGTGGCTCAGCAGTAACAAACCCAACTAGTATCCCTGAGGACACAGGTTTGATCCCTGGCCTTGCTCAGTGTTAAGGATCCGGCATTGTCATGAGCTATGGTGTAGGTCGCAGATGCAACTTGGATCTGGTGTTGCTGTGGCTGTGGTGTAGGCCAGCAGCTGCAGCTCCAACTCAACCCCTAGCCTGGGAACTTCCGTATGTAGCAGGTATGGCCATAAAAAATTTTATTTGCTCAAGTTCAGAGTTCTGCATAGTCTTGAGTGACAAAATCTGCCCCCCTTTAGATGCACCCATACCAGCTCTTCTCAGAGAAACACACTGATTGTACCTCTAATTTGGAACCCATGCAGAGTCATGAATGCACTCACCCATGTTTCTGCCTCAGAACCAAGCTGGAGCTGCCACATCCACATCCAGGGGCCAGAGAAAGGGCAGCTCTTTGAGTAATGGAAAAACCAAGGGTAGTGGAGGTTCCATAACTAGCTCAAGGTCACACAGCTCACAGGCTTTGCCTCTGTTAAAAGCTCCTGGTGAGTAGCAGCAGAAATGAATCCGACTAGGAACCATGAGGTTGCGGGTTCGATCCCTGGCCTTGCTCAGGGGGTTAAGGATCCGGTGTTGCCATGAGCTGTGGTGTAGGTTGCAGACGCGGCTCGGATCTCACATTGCTGTGGCTGTGGCATGGTATAGGCTGGTGGCAACAGCTCCATTAGACCCCTAGCCTGGGAACCTCCATATACCACAGGTGCGGCCCCATAAAGACAAAAGACAAAAAACAAAAAAAAAACAGCTCCTGATGAAGAAGTTTCCTTGTGGTGCAATGGGTTAAGGATCCAGAGTTGTCAGTGCAGCAGCTCAGGTCACTGTTGTGTGTGTGTGGTGGCGGGGGCAGGGAGGGGGGGGGGAGCGGGGGGGCTATCCCTGGCCTGGGAACTTCCATATGCCACAGGTGGGACCAAAAAAAATTTCCTGGTGTCACTGCTTCCAGACTTATAGCCCCCAAAGTATTGAGAAGACAAGAGACAAAACCACCCTTGGTTTGTGGAGACATAGGAACCTGCCAGGACCATTTTCCAAAATGGGTTCTAAAACCAGTGCCATGTGCACAAAAGCAATCCAGAGGACTTGGCATTCAAAGCGTGCTCATGGAGCCCCTCCATGGCTGGGCTCTCTGCTAGAGGCTCAGCATCCTGAATCCTGGTCCCTCCCAGGGCCCTGGGCAGTGGAGGATGCAGGATGCAAGCCTCCCAAGAGCAATCATGAAACAGGGTGGGAAGTGCAGAGATGGGAAAATTGGTGAGTATAGCTGAAACATGAAGGAGAGTCCCAGGACCCTCAGAGCAACCATGCGTCCAGCTGAGGCCTGGGCAGGTGGACAGGCCCTGGAGAGAAAGCATTTTAATTTATTTTTATTTTTAACTTATTTATTCTATTTAGGGCCACACCTGTGGCATATGGAAGTTCCCAGGCTAGAGGAACTCAGTGGGAGATGCAGCTGCCATCCTACATTACAGCCATAGCAACACCAGATCAGAGCTTCATCTGTGACCTACCCCACAGCTGACGGCAATGTCGGACCCTGTAACCCACTGAACGAGGCCAGGGATTGAATCTACATCCTCATGGATCCTGGTAGATTTGTTTCCGCTGAAATCTCAATCCTGCCTAGTTGATTTACAATACCGTATTAGTTTTGGATTACAACACAATGATTCAATATTTTTATAGATCATATTCCATTTATCAGCTATTACAAACCAATGGCTATATTTCCCTGTGCTGTACAATATATTCTTGCCACTTATTTTTTTCTATTTGAACATAATAGTTTGTATCTCTTAACCCTTTACCTCATATATCCCTCGCCCCTCCCTCTCCCCACTGGTAACCAGTAGTTTTTTTCTCTATGTCTGTGAGTCTGCTTCTGTTTTGTTATATTCATTCATTTGTTTTATTTTTTCTACTTTTTTCAAATTAAAGTATAGGTGATTTACAATGTTGTGCCAATTTCTGCTGTACAGAAAAGTGACCCAGTCATTCATATACACATACATACATTTATTTTCTCATATTATCTTCCCATTTGTTTTATTTTTTAGATTCCATGTATAAGCGATAACATAGAGTATTCATCTTTCTCTGTCTGAATTATTACACCAAGTATAATATTCTCTAGGTCCATCAAAGTTGCTACAAATGGCAGTATTTCATTCTTTTTAAGGCTGAATAATATTCCATTGCATGTGTGTGTATCACATCTTCTTTATCCATTCATCTGTTGATGGGCACTTTGGGTGTTTCCATTTCTTGGCTATCGTAGATAATGCTGCCATGAACACTGGGGTCCCCATATCTTTTGGAATTAGTTTTTTTCATTTTCCTTGGATATATACCCAGCGGTGAGATTGCTGGATCATATGGTGGTTCTTTTTATAGTTTTTTGCAGAAACTCTATATTGTTTTCCATCGCTGTTTTGCTGCACCAACTTACATCCCCACCAACAGGGTAGGAGGGTTCCCTTTTCTCCACACCCTCTCCAACATTTGTTTTTGGTAGACTCTTTAACCATGGCCATTCTGACAGGTGAGAGGTGATATCTCACTGTGGTTTTGATTTGCATTTCTCTGATGATTAGTGACATTGAATCTGCTTTCCTTTGTAGTACAAGCTCTCAAAAGTCATCTAGACTCAGGGTGCCAAACTTGGGGCCAAATGCTCTCATTCTGTAGTCTGAAATGTCATCTCTTCCGGCAGTTCCCTGGTGGTCTAGCAGTTAGGATTCAATGTCGTCTCTGTCTGATGATCCTCAAATTTGGATCTCCAGCCTAAACCTCACCCCAGAACTTCATACGCAGACGCCCCAATCTCCACTTCAGTCAATGACTCTCTTATTCAGGGCAAAGCCCATCGTCATCCTTAACCAGCCCCTTCCCCCTCACGCTTGCCATCACCCAGGATGGCTTCAGCTTCAGCTTCTGATACCTCTCCTGGCCCCCTCCTCACCATCACCTCTCCTATGGAGCACTAACTGCTCTCTCCCCTGCACCCAGGTGCTCAGTCCCCACACAGCAGCCTGGGATCACAGGAATGGATTCTGAATCCACCCACAGAAGTTATCCGTGATGCGAGCAAGAGGGCCCCATTCCAACAAGCCCAGCCTCAGCATGCCTTGCGTCCCCAGACAGCCCCTGAGGACGCCGGGATTAGCTCCAGACCAAGTCACTGCCCCTGGGTCTTACTGCCTCATTCTGGGGCTCCTCTGGAGCTGCACCACTGGCCTGTCTCTGGAGCACAGTGGCCCTTCCATAGGCCTGGAAAACAAACTCCAATGTGTGGTTTTTTTTTTTTTTTTGGTCTTTTTAGCGCCACACCTACAGCATATGGAGGTTCCCAGGCTAGGGTCGAATCGGAGCTATAGCTACCACCCTATGCCAGAGCCACAGCATAACCAGATCTGAGCAGCATCTGTGACCTACACCACAACTCACAGCAATGCCAGATCCTTAACCCACTGAGTGAGGCCAGGGATCGAACCCATGTCCTCATGGATGCTAGTCAGGTTCGTTAACCACTGAGCCACAACGGGAACTCCTCAGACGCGTTCTTCATCAAAATTCACATCTTCCAAGACATGAGCCCACTGTGTTGTTCCGCCTCTCTGTAGCCTCCTGCCCATTCCACCCCCACCCCCAACACACACCTCCCATGGGAGCACATGAGACATGGGACTGAGCCACGGCCACCCTCGCCTCTCACTGCATGGCCGGACCTGATCTGCCACAAGGTCTATCTTCAACATTCCCCAGAGGCCTTCAAATCTGGGCCTGCCAGTTCCCAAGGTGAACTGACTACAAGCCCCACATCCTCTTGTCTGGTCTCCACCCCAGCTGCTAGTAATGGTTTCAAACACTAAAGAAAAACTTTTTTCTTTTTTTTTTTTTTTGTCTTTTTGCCATTTCTTGGGCCGCTCTTGCGGCATATGGAGGTTCTCAGGCTAGGGGTCGAATCAGAGCTGTAGCTGCCAGCCCATGCCAGAGCAACAGCGACAAGGGATCCGAGCTGCGACCTACACCACAGCTCACAGCAACGCTACATCCTTGACCCACTGAGCAAGGCCAGGGATCGAACCCTCAACCTCATCATTCCTCGTCAGATTCGTTAACCACTGCCCCATGCTGGGAACTCCCAAAACACACTTTCTATCAAGACCTGGTCTGATGCATTCATTAGAGAAATCAGATGGGAGCATAGAAGGGCAAACATAGAAGCCACAGCTGGTTTACAACCTTCCCTCTGAAACCCCAGCAAAAATTCATGCTATAATTTATCCCAGGCCTGCCATCAGACAAGGAGATATATAGATGATACAGACATAGATAAAGATATATATATGTATAGATATAGACACAGATATAGACATATAGATGGATTCTCTGTGTGTGTACTGAAACCACCCAGGACTTTATTTTGTAAATAAAGTTTTATTGGAACACAGCCACACCTGTTCATTTACACATTCTACATATTGCCTTTGACCTCTTTGGAGCCCTAACTGCCAAGCTGAGTAGCTGTAACAGAGACCATATGGCCCACAAAACCAAAAACAGCTACTATCCAGTCCTTTTCAGAAAGTTTACTGACCCCTAGGTTAAATTATGACTCTTCTTCTTTTTTTTTTTTTTGTCTTTTTGATATTTCTTGGGCCGCTCCCACGGCATATGGAGGTTCCCAGGCTAGGGGTCCAATCGGAGCTGTAGCCACCGGCCTACGCCAGAGCCACAGCAACGCGGGATCCGAGCCGCGTCTGCAACCTACACCATAGCTCACGGCAACGCCGGATCGTTAACCCACTGAGCAAGGGCAGGGACCAAACCCGCAACCTCATGGTTCCTAGTCGGATTCGTTAACCACTGCGCCACGACGGGAACTCCAATTATGGCTCTTCTATACGCAGCTATTACAATGACTATGTAAGGAGTTCCCATTGTGGGCTCAGCTGGTTAAGAATCCAACTAGAGTGTGGGTCCACTCTAGTGGCTCACTCAGTGGGTTCACGTATCCAGCACTGCTGTGAGCTGTGGTGTAGGTCGCAGACAAGGCTCGGATCTGGTGCTGCTGCTTCTATTCAACCCCAGCCTGGGAACTTTCATATGCCACAGGTGCAGCTGTAAAAAAGACAAAAAATTAAAATTAAAATTAAATTACAATAAAATGATGGTGTAAGCCTGTAACTATGGCCCAGAAAATTGTTGTGCTATATGACTAAGTAGGGAAATCAGTTGGAAAATGTTGATTTCATCCCATTCTTACTAAAGGAAAACGTATTCAACTAAATGTGCACATTTTCGTAGAAAAATACATCCATTTCCTCTAGAACGTTAGGGAAGGAGGGAGATAACAGGCGATTGCTTAATTACTTATTTGTACTTTTCTTTTTATGTTTGATTTTTAAAAAATAATAAGTACATCTTACTTTTTCATTTAAAAACTAAGTTTTTTTCATCTTGGGTAAAACTGCTCACATGCCCCACCCCACTGATAGCTGATGAGAAGTGTCAGCACTCAGGGGCGCTGGGCCTGGGTTGTTCTGGCTTTGGGAGCAGGGAGAGCCAGCAAAGGGCCTAGAGAGATGCCCCTCAGAGAGTGGACCCCACTGACACCCTTGGGGTCAGGCCAGCTGCAGGCCTGAGCAGCTTCTGCTTCCAGGCTCCTTCCTCTGCTACAACCCCCAGCCTTCGGCCAAGGTCCAGGGCTGCGATGGGGAGACGCATCCCCAAAAAGACACATCCTCAAGCACCAGCTCCATTGCACCCGACCTGGGAGAAAAAGAGGCAAGAGAGGAGTTCCGGTTGTAGCTCATCTGCTTAAGAACCCGACTAGTATCCATAAGGATGCAGGTTCCATCCCTGGCCTCGCTCAGTGGGTTAAGGATTAAGGACCCAGCATTGCCTTAGCTGTGGCATAGACCAGCAGCTGCAGCTCCAATTCAACCCCTAGCCTGGGACTTTCCATATTCCTCGAGTGCAGCCCTAAAAAGAAAAAAGAAAAAAATTAAAGAGGCAAGAGAGACTTCTTCCCACAAAGGGCACCAATGGAGTTGGCTTGGCGCAAAGTGCCAGGTCTCTATGGTGTCCAAACATGAATGGCTTATTTTTAGAAAAGTCCTTGTGGGTCCCCCACCCCCGCCTGTCCTGGTCCCACTCCAGGGTGAGCAGTGCCATTCCCTCTGACTCAACTCCCCAAACTGACCAGTTCAGAGAATCAAGGGAGCCCCCCCCAACCCCTCCTGGCAGGAGCTGCAGGTGGTCCTTGGGGAAAAGCTCTCAGGTCCAAATCCTCACATGCCTGTGTGCAGTCTGCTTCTAGAAAGAGCACAACCATCCCCTTAACAGTCTGCGTTTTGGAAGATGGCAGAACCCTAAGCACTGAATCTCCCGGATCCCCACATTCCCAGCAAATATGTGAGTGACCATCAGCCCTCCTCTGTGGGTCCTCAGCCCCTCCACCCCCCAACCCCAGCCCCCCGGGCTCCATCAGATGCAAGTCCAGAACTCGAGGGCTGCGCACACCACTTCCTCCTCGCCTGGGGTCTGTTTCACAGGCATTTCTCCATCTCTTTCAACAGCCCCCACACTACATCTAGTGAACTAAAGAAAGGAAGGGAGACGTTAACAGGAGAACCCATGCTCTGCTGTCATTCCTTATGTAGGTTTCAGTATCATCAATGTCAAGGAAAATAGTCCCAGCACAGAGTTCTTACCAGGGAGGATCATGGGCCTGGAAAGTTTGGGGGTCAGGGGAGGTGGAGAATAAATTATTTCCCTTGCCAGGCAGGGAAATGTTGATTTCATCCCATTCTTATTAAAGGAAAGTATTTAATAAGAAAATGTCCGAGGCAGTGTTTCCAACATTCCAGAGGTAGCAAGGACACAGCTGTCCCTCCCCTGTTGTCCCTGCACGATCCGAGTTGCGGACATTAGTCGTCTCAAAGCAGATCCATGGGAAGAAAAGGACTTAGTTCTCCTGGGCTGGTGCCCGGGTTTCTCCTTTGCTGCCGTCTCCTTCATTCTGCCTCCTCCATCCTGAGCCAATGAGCAGCCCTGGCCCCGCCTCTCTGGGTGAGGTCAAGAGCGTGCACTGCCCCTTATTTTGTTAGCAAGCATCATGCATCAGCCTTTATTCGCGCCCTATAAAGCCACAGCCTTTAACCATAGTCTTGACCACACCCAGGGCTGTCCACCAGAGTGCGCTGTTGTGGAGAAGGAGCCCTCCAGCAGACAGCAGCAGCGAGTCACGTGTTCCTTGTGGGCCCGCCCACCCAGGAGGGGTCTGTGTCATGTGCTTCTCGTGGCCCCGCCAACCCAGGAGGAGTGGTCTTTAAGAGCGTGTTGGATTCTGTGGGACTTGGAAGAGGTGCGTGAACTTCCCTGTGCTTTTGAAGTCAAGGGACTCCTCCCAGTGATTAGGAGCAGTGGAACCGTCCGGATCCCGCCCTTGGTCCATGACTTTGGCCTTTGGTCATGTAGTGGCGGCCCTTTGGGCTCTGCCATTTGTGTTTCAGATCATCAGTTCTGCTATTTGAATGGGCAGGACTCTCCATCGCCTTGGCAAGACAAGGTGCTCCTCGTCCAGAAAGTGTTAGGAGTCCTAGGAGCCAGCTCCTCCCATGGGATGTGGGCTCCCGATGGAGGACAGTCTCTTCAGGGCCCTCCTGGGCTACTGAAATGGTCCAAGAAAACCCTTCAAGTTGACTGCCCTTCTCTAATATTCAATTTTCTTGTCCATCCAGTGGAAGAGTTGGAGTTGATACTTGATCCATTTCAGCTCTAACTTACTAAAGTCTGTGATGGCTCTGGACCTTCACGTTTCAGGACCAGGCCTGGTCCTTCTTAGCTCTCACACTGAAGCCTCAGAACCAGCCTCACTTGGAGGGTGGTCTTCAGCTCCCAGCCAAAAGCCTCGCTTGAACCTCCTCACACTTCAAAGACAAGGATGGTACCCGCATGCCACTCAGCCCTTGGAAGGGAGAAACAGTTTGGCAAAGGCCACAGAATGGACCTTGTCTCCTTACACCGAGCCCAGGGCTCCATTCAGCAGCCACCTTTCCACCCCCACCCCCATCCCTTCCCCTCACCCCGATATGCATCTACATGGCTGCAAACAAGAGCAGCCAAGTGTAGGACCTCCACCCACTGCCATCAGCAGACACTCAAGTGGACAGGCTGGACTGGAGAACAAGAACAAGAAAGGTAAAAAGCCATCTTTTTTTCTTCTTCTTTTCGTTTTTTCTTCTTTTTTTTTTTGTGGTTGTTGTTGTCTTTTGTCTTTTTAGGGCCACATCTGAGGCATATGGAGGTTCCCAGGCTAGGGGTCAAATCAGAGGTATAGCTGTTGGCCTACACCACAGCTCGTGGCAACTCAGGATCCTTAACTCACTGAGCGAGGCCAGGGATCAAACCTGCGTCCTCATAGATGCTAGTCAGATTGTTTCCGCTGAGCCATGATGGGAACTCCCTTTTTTTTTAAATTGAAGTATAGTTGGTTTACAATGCTGTATGAGTTTCAGGCGTATAGCAGAGTGATTCAGTTATAAGGAAGGCCTGTATCTCCTCCATTTTGGTGAACAGGGGTTCACACAGGTTGCATTCATACCCAACACCTGACAATCCCTCAGTTCTCTCCATTCTTATCCTCCTTTTCAGGCATCCAATGGCCACAGGGCTCTGTTCTGAGGATGCTTCCAGGCTGTCCATTTGGGTCAGACATGCAGAGTTTAAAATTCACAAAGCAGCCTGAGGTCAGCCCCATCCCCACCTGAAAAGGCCAAAGGAACAGTCATGGTATAAATCATTGTTTGGGTTTCAACTGGGCATCTCCTCTAGCCCCCTGTGCCGTGTTAGCACGGGCCAGAATCAGGGAGAAAGGAGCCAGAAGCTGAGTGTCTATTGAAGGTGCCAAGAGATGTGGGGCCTGAGGAGGGAGAGGGGTATCTGTGTCTTGTCAGAGTTAGAAATTGCCCAGGACATCAGCCTGCATCATCCATCCTTTATCCACAGATCCCTCGGTGTCTGCAATGGCTCAAACTTGAAAAGACAGAGCCTTCTCCAAACATTTACATTTCTGCCAGGTGAAGATTCATGGGACTTTGAATCCCAAAATATACAGGTTTTCATGGGAAGATTCAAAGGGGATCCTGCTCATTTTGTGACAATTTAATCAGTCTTGCCAATGTCACTGAAGAACAAGAGAATAAAGTGCCTGTTGTGGCTCAGCAGAAACAAACCCAACTGGTATCCATGAGGACGCAGGTTCAGTCTCTGGTCTTGTTCAGTGGGTTAAGGATCCACCGTTGCCATGAGGTGTGGTGTAGGTCACAGACCTGGCTTGGATCTGGTGTGGCTGTGGCTGTGATGGAAGCTGGCAGCTGCAGCTCTGATTCAGCCCCTACCCTGGGCACTTCCATATGCCACAGGTGAGGCCCTAAAAAGCAAAAAAAGAAAAAAGTAAAAAGCATCTTTGCCAGACCCACGTGGGTTTTATTTCTGGGATCCTACATGTATCAGTTTAATAAATTCACAAACAACGTTTGGTTGGAGTTTAATTAAAAGGAATGAGAGCCATGTTGACCTTAGTCCCCATTTCTACAGAGAGTGCAGAAGAAGGTCACCAGGGGCTTGAAATAGATTGACCAGACTTGACAGTGGGACCACGACTCATAAAAGGGTGTTGTGAAGCCAGATCAACTCAATGACCCCCAAAGAAACTGCGGACTTCAAGAAACTCGCGTGACTTCAGCTTCAGAAATACTCTTCCATGATGTAGAAAACACACCGCCTCCAATACCCTGCCCACAGTGGGATTCCTTATTCTGTCCTTCACGTGCCAGAAGAACGACCTTCAGTGCTTCTACCCTTTAAACACTTTTGCCAGAAACCCGAATTCATGAAAAGCGTATTTATCTCTTCACAATTTTACCTATTTTGTTAAATGTGAAAGTCAGAACAAAGCATCAAAATACATCTATAGAGCTCCTGTCATGGCTCAGGGGTTAATGAATCCACCTAGGAACCATGAGGTTGCAGGTTCGATCCCTGGCCTCACTCAGTGGGTTAAGGATCCAGTGTTGCCGTGAGCTGTGGTGTAGGTCGCAGATGCGGCTTGGATCTGGCGTTGCTGTGGCTCTGGTGTAGACCGGTGGCTACAGCTCCGATTCAGCCCCTAGGCGAGGAACCTCCATATGCCACAGGTGCTGCTGCCCTAGAAAGAAAAAAAAAAAAGTGTATAACATTAATGAATACTTTTGTACCATTAGCCCTCACCTTGAAACATCGTTAGAAATTTTCGTCTTTGTTTTTAACCAGAAAGAAGAGCTGAGAGATTCTGTTTGGGTTCTGATTACTGTTCATCACAAATGTGATAATGAGGATGACCTCCGTTAAGACGGGTCTCATCTGACTGATGGGTGAGGGATGTTGAGAGGAGGCTGGACCTGGAGCAGAGGGTGGGGGGTGGGGAGAAGGGCATGAGATGCTGCGAGCCAGCCACATTGCATGGCTACTCAACCAGCCCCTCTGCCTCCCAACAGCTGGAGTTAATATTTAATGAAAACACGTAAATTCAGAGTTGCAAAATTTTCTTTAACCCTGAATTAGAATATGCTACTGGTATTTCTCAAGACCTGCCAGGAACAGGCATTCCACCTATTAATGTGAATTATGACCATCTGAGTTGTCCCTGTGTATAGGAGAGTGGGGTCTCTAAATAGAGCTGAGAGGGCCTAAGACACAGCCCACGCTGCTATCCCACTCCACCAATGCAGCCCTTGCCTCAGCTGCCTCATTAAATATCCTCAATGGCTTTTTTGTTGGTTTTGTTGTTGTTGTTGTTCGTTTTTTTGGTTTTTTTGCTTTTTAGGGCCGCACCCGTGGCATATGGAGGCTCCCAGGCTAGGGACTACTCCAAACTGGAACTACAGCTGCAGGCCTACACCACAGCCACAGCAACGCAGGATCCGAGCTGCATCTGTGACCTACACCACAGCTCATGGCAGCACAAGATCCTTCACCCACTGAGCAAGGCCAGGGATGGAACCTGCAATCTCATGGTTCCTAGTCGGATACATTTCCACTGCACCATGATGGGAACTCCTTTAATGGCATTTTGAGGGTGTGTTTTTAAATATCCTCAATAATGGACTAAAGAATTGGTGGCCCAGCAGTTAAGGGATCTGTCATTGTCACTGCTGTGGCTCGGGTTTGATCCCTGGCCTGGGAACTTCCACTTGCCCACAACGTGGCCAAGATAAAGGAAGAAATACTTATTTTTTAATGGTGGCCATGATGTGGAGAGGCAACCAGCAAGAGTTTTCTTTTTAGGGCTGCACCTGCAGCATATGGAAGTTCCCAGGCTAGGGGTCGAATTGGAGCTATAGCTGCCAGCCTACGCCTCAGCCACAGCAACGCCACATCCAAGCCATATCTTCAACCTACACGACAACTCACAGAAATGCTGGATCTTTAACCCACTGAGGGGGGCCAGGGATCGAACCACATCCTCATGGATATTAGTTGGCTTTGTTACTGCTGAGCCACAGTGGGAACTCACAGCCAGAGCTCTTTCTGAGTAGTGGTCAGCATCACTGGAATAAATCAAAACCTGCACATGGCAGGTTCAGTCCCTCCCTGTGATGGAGGGACTGGCCGTGTGCCAGAGAAGAGGAGGAGCACAGATACGCAAGCACAACCAAAGGAGGGGGCCACCCTGCCCTGGTCAGACCCATGCCCCAAATGGGACCAAGAGGCAGGGAAGCCCGTGACACTTCTAAAGCCATATGTCGGCTTTGACAACTGCTTGACAACCCAGTACCCAGATGCCTCAAATATGCACGCTTGGGGGTGGGTGTACATATTTTTCCTAAAACCCCACTCATCATCTTCACTCCTTCTTTTGAGGCTGCCCAGAGTTCTACTCAAGGTCTCCTTCCTGGGCCCTGGGCACCCACCACCCCAGGCAGTGCTGTGGCCCCACCTTGGTGATGGTTGTAATGCAAACCCCTTTTCTTCCCGGTATGAGCAGTCTCCATTGTTCTTCTGTGACCCAAATCATGCAAAGAACCAGGTGGTTGCTTTACATTACATCTCGGGAGCTCAGCTGGCGTGAAGCACACCTATCTGAATTTTTCCCTATATGTGTACTTTCCGTTCTGGTTTTTTGGTGCCGACTGGTTATTACTTTTATATGTCATGCTCACTTGACCCCTCATCAATTTGCTATATTATGGGTATAAAAGATCTCTGAATATGTATCCAAGAAACACAGGGGTGGCCTCTGGGGAATGGAACCAGGTGGCTGTGGGCCGGTCTGGGAGGGAGACTTTTGGCGGGTTTAATGTTGAACCACGTGAGCAAATACCTAATCAAAAAGCCCTTTTTCACATAGGAATTTACAGCAGTGAAAATACTCTGCATGATATTGTAATGATGATATGTGTCATTTTGTATTTGTCCAAACCCACAGAATATACAACACCTTGACTGAATCCCACAGTGTAGACTGTGGATTTTGGGGGATGGTGGCGAGTCACTGTAAGTTCATCACTTGTAATAAATGTACCCCCTGGTAGGGAGTATTGATAATGGGGCAGGCTGCGTATGGGGGCCAGGGGCAGCGGATATCTGTACATTCTTCACAATTTTTCTGTGAACCTAAAACTCTTAAAAAAGAAAGTTTTTTTATGACTCGATGAATTTATGACATTTATAGTTGTATAATGATCTTCACAATCCAGACAGTCTATTTTTAAGCCAGGAAAAAAAAAATACTTGCAACAATAAATAATGAAAAGGATGAGAAGACGAGCAGGGAGCTCTCTTGGTGAGGAAGAGAGCACTGGAAGAGGAGCCACCTGCCACCAGAAGTGGAAGGAGAGATGCTCAAAGAACATTTTTAGAAATATTTGTGGTATAATATGGAATGGAATCACCTCCCTCCAACCTCCACCAAGGAATGGGCAGTAAAAGTCTACAAAACCCATCCAAATGTGAGGAAATTGGAACCTTGTTCACCTTTGCTGGGAGTGTCCAATGTTATAGCTGTTCCAGAAACCAGTATGACAACTTCTCCAAAAAATGAACACAGAATTACCAAATGATCCAGAAATTCCTCTGGTACCTACCAAAAAGAATTGGGAGCAGAGGCATTCTTGCTGTGCCTCAGCCCATTAAGAACCTGACTAGCATCCACAAAAATGCTGGTTTGACTCTGGCCTTGCTCAGTGCACTGAGCATTCATAGCACGGTATTCATGATAGCCAAAAGGTAGAAGAAACACAAGTGTCTATCCATGATGCACGGATAAGCCACATATGATCTCTCCGTACAATGGAATGTTATTCGGTCCTAAAAAAGAAAGGAATTGGGAACAGACCATTCCATGGATGAAGCTTAAGGACATTGATATTGTATGATTCCACTTAGATGAGGTACCTAGGCTATTCGCATCCATGGAGATCGAGAGTAGAATGGTGGTTTCCAAGGGTGAAGGCGAGGGTGGGGAGGAGTGGGGAGTCATTGTTTGACAGGCACACAGAGTTTCAGTTTTGCAGGATAAGAAAGAGTTCTGGAGATGGAGGGTGAAGATGGTTGCATAGCAACGCGAGTGTACTTAACACTGTGGAACTGCCTACTTAGACATGATCCTGCCAAGTTTTACATTATGTGTACTTTACCACTATTAAAGGTTTTACGTTTCTTTAGAAATACTTAGTCAGGGTTGTGTGTTTCAGTGCTGGGTCACATGGAGAATGGCGGAGGCAAGACCATGGGCTAAACCTAGATTCAAGGCCAGGGCAAGATGGACCAGCATCTTTTGTGGGAAATCTCTAGGGTGGGCCCCTGGCCAGTGATGAGCAACGCTCAGGTGATATGGCTCCAGATGTATCCCAGCCTCCTCCAACAGTGGTGTCAACTCCTGGCGTCCGTGGACAACATGTGACAAGACTTCCAACCTTTTCCTTCTTTTCCTGGAGTGAAGTTTTCCTCACTTCCTTTTCCACGTCTGCTCAGCCATTTAGCCAGCAAATATGCACTGCTGCATACCAGGGGCCAAGCTCTGTGCCACATGGTAGAGACCAAGAGGTGAGCCAGCAGAGGCAGTGCCTAGAGGAGACTCCCACTCCACCGGGGAAGACAGACCAGCAGACGAGCCCCTGCAAGGAAGCTTGAGGTGAGATGATGGGCAGGCACTGGGAATGAGGGGACCACATAGCCTTGAGTGGCCAACCTCCTGGAGGTCCTGTAGAGCATCCTCAGAGACAGTGACATTTGCACTCCAGCCGAGATCCCAGATCCAACAGAAAATCGGGAGTTATCCTCGCAGGAGTTTGTGAGGGGTGGGCTATGAGAAATGAAGATGGGGCTATGCAGGTGGAGACGAATACTTTGAAGCAAGAGAAGGCATATGGTGTGTTTGAGGAACCAAGAGGAATGAATGTGCAGAAGCTGAGAGCACAAGGAGAAGTTGAGAGGAGGCCTCCAGAGAGGTAGGCAGGGGCTGAGGGTCACCTTAGCCTGACTGGAGCTCTTGGTCACTGTGCCAGGGACAATGGGGCACAACTGAAAGTACCCAAACAAGAGGGCACGATCCAATTTGCATGTTTATTTTGGTTTGATTTGTTGTTTGTTTTTGTCTTTTTGTCTTTTTGCCTTTTCTAGGGCCACACCCACAGCACATGGAGGTTCCCAAGCTAGGGGTCGAATCGGAGCTGTAGCCACCAGCCTACACCACAGCTCACGGCAACGCCAGATCCTTAACCCACTGAGCAAGACCAGAGATCGAACCTGCAACCTCATGGTTCCTAGTCAGATTTGTTAACCACTGAGCCACGACGGGAACTCCCCAATTTGCATGTTTAAAACACACTGGAACTGTATTGAGGAAAAGGAGTGAAAGGCTGGATGTACAGAGACCAGGGTGTTTATTTCCTACGGCTTCTGTAGCAAGTTACTGCAAATTCCGTAGCTTGAAACAAATGAAAAGTTAATTATTTTACAGTTCTGTAGGATGGAAGTTTGAAATCAGTTTCACGGGCTGAAATCAAGATGTCAGGAGGCTGTGCTCTCTCCAGAGGCTCTCGAGGAGAAGCGACTCCTGAACTCCTCCAGTTTCTGGTGGCTTCCAGCTCATCAGCTTACAGCCCCATCACTCCAGCCTCCACCTTTATCCTCCCATCACCATCACTGTGTCTAAACGACCTCTGCCTTTTTCCTACAAGGACATTTTTGAAGGCACTTAGAACCTAGACTAATCTGGGATCTTCTCCTCATCATAAAATTCTTAAACTCTTACTGTTGATGAGAAGGTAAAATGGTGCCATCGCTATGGAAAACAGTATGGAGAGTCCTCAAAAAATTAGGCAGAGTTCCTTTTTGGTCCAGGAATTTCACTTCTGGGTGTATACCCAAAAGAATTGAAAACAGGGACTCAAACGCTCATGGTCACGGCAGCATGATTCACAATGGCCAAGGGGTGGAAGCAGCGCGAGTGTCCAGCAGTGGATGAATGGATAAATGAAATGTGGTCTGGCTATACAACGAAATATCCTTCAGCCTTAAAAAGGAAGGAAATTCTAACACAGGTTACAATGTAAATGAACTTTGAGGACATTATGTTAAGTGACATAAACCACTCACAGAAGGACAAATACTAAAACGATTCCACTTATATGAGATACCTGGAATGGTCACATTTATAGAGACAGAAGTAGAATGGCCATGACCGGGGGTTGGAGTGGGGACTGGGGGACACAGGGAGTTTAATGGTTCAGGGTTTCAGTTCTGCAAGATGAAAAGAGTTCCATGGATAGGTGGTGGTGCTGGTTGCACAACAATGCGAATGTCCTTAATGCCGCCAAACTGGACAGTTGTAAATGATTAAAATGGTAAATTTCTTTCTCTTTTTATCTCTCTCCTTTTTTTTTTTTTTTTGGCATATGGAGGTTCCCAGGCCATGGGTTGAATCGGAGTTGTAGCTGTTGGCCTATGTCACAGCCACGGCAACACAGGATCCAAGCCACATCTGTGACCTAAACCACAGCTTGTGGCAACGCCGGATCCTTAACCCATTGAGCAAGGCCAGGGATTGAACCTGCATCCTCATGGATGCTAGTCAGATTGTTTTTGCTGAGCCATGACAGGAACTTCCCTAAAATGGTAAATTTCGTATTGTGTATTTTACCATAATTTACATTTTTAAAAATCTTTATCACAGCTTCAAACATGTTCCCACCCATTGTAGAAGACAAGAGCACAGATCCCAGGGGCTGGGACCTGATAATTATGGGGCCACCATTCAGGCCACTACCTCCAGTTAGGAAACTACTGCAGTTGTGGTGCAGAGATGATATGCTATGGCCTGGACTGGACTATAGGCCATGGGGATCAAACCTAGAGCTGCTTGGAGGCACTGTCACTGGGACTTGGGGCCAGCGTGGGGGGTATTCAAGCTGGCCCCCTGTGTTCCCAGGTGGGCAACTCACAGCCAGCTGTTCAGAGTGTGGTGAGCTGAGTTTTAGACACATTTGCAAATATTGACCAAAATCTGGGCCACTGGTCAAAGACCTGCCAAAATCTTTTTCTTTTTTTTTTTTCTTTTGCTTTTTAGGGCTGCACCTGTGGCATATGGAAATTCCCAGGCTAGGGATCGAACTGGAGTCGCAGCTGCAGGTCTATGCCACAGCCACAGAAAGACCAGATCTGAGCTGTATGTGCAACCTATGCTGCAGCTTACAGCAACACAGGATCCTTAACCCAATGAGCAAGGCCAGGGATCAAACCTGCATCATCATGGATACTAGTCAGGTTTGTAACCCAATGAGCCACAATGGGAACTCCGACCTGCCCAAATCTTAACATTCCACACAAAAGTCTTTGCTCCAAATGGATAGAAGAGAGCCTGGGTCACGCTCTAGGTCACTGGTATCAAGGGCCCCACAGAAGCGTGACTGGAGAAACCCCCCCCGCCAGGCAAGTACTGGGCCTGCCACTGACTCACTCCTCCTCCTTAGCTATGTTTGCTCCTCTGTAAAAGTGAAGGAAAGAAATTGAACAAATCCACACAGCACTGATCATGTGCCCAGCGCTGTTCTTTGTGCTTCACAAAGAGTAACGACTTTAATGCCCAGAAAACTCTGAGATGGCATTTGTACTGTCATCCCCATTTTAGGGAGGAGAAAACCAAAGCACAGAGAGGTTAGGTCACTTGCCCAAGGTCACACAGCCCCATAAAAGCAGAACCTGGATCTGACTCTGACCTCAGATTCTGCACTCTTAGCCAATACCCCATGCTGCCTCCCCAGATCTACCCCAAAGCCAACAGCAAAGACCCCGATGATTAACTCAGCTGAAGTAAATTACCTGAACATGGGCCAGGCGATGCTTCTGCTGAGCACTGAGATACAGACTCCCAGGGATCAAGACCCTCTTCCTGCCTGTGGCCATTTGCCTCCAGGTGCACCTAAGGAGGAGAGGTGAGCAAGGACCAGGAAAGAGCAGGTTATTGATCAGATCCCTTCCTTCAACCCCAAAGTCCAGTCCAACAGCCTAGACACCTCCCAGGGAGAAGGGGGAAAGCTATCAGGAATGATGGCCACGGGGACAGTGCTGGGGAAGCTTCCTGGAAGGTCCCTTGGTGTGGGAGCCGATGGAAGCAACTAGAAGTGGGTTGAGCCACAGCAGAGGAAGGTAGCCGGGGAGGAGTGAGCTGTGGCCTCAGCCCAGAGCAGGCCTGGGGAGCCACAGACAGAGGGCTCGGCCATGGGGCAAAGAGGGAGAGGAGTTGAGGCAAAGAGGTGAGGACCATGGTGATGCCTCAGGAAGGGGCTGGGCAGTTGCATCACTGAGACTGGGAGGACCAGGATCGTGGGCAGGAGGACCAGGCCTAACCGTAGATCCCAAATGACCTCTCCCCCAGACAGCCAGGCCATCTGGGATGAAACCATGAGTGAGTGCGCTGAGCCACTCTGAGCCTCACTCCCAATCTCATGCCTATTTCCCATGTGACCAGAGCCTGGGTATCAGAAGCCTCTGGAGAGAAGACCCATCAGAGGAGCGAGGGATGGCAATGGGACCCAAATGGTCAGGTCACACGTCCTGAAACTTCAGGACGACAACCCCCCAAATTGGCGAAGACAGTTCCAAATGGCTGCAACGATATGGTGGTTTCCCACAAGCAGCTGAGACCTCCGGTGGGGGGTTCATCCAGGTCAGATGCAACTGTACCTTGTCAGGGTCTTTCCACTGAAGTTTCCAGCATCACTTAACCGTTTGGGGGTTTTATTTTATTTTATTTTTTTTCTTTCACCAAGGAAATAGGGGATGCCCAAGTTCAGGTCCCCAAACCAGAAAGACTGTGGGTGCCTCAAATAAAGCAGGGGGTTTTAGTGCAGTCCCCGAGGGGGACTCACTTCACCCTTGGTGCTGCCCCCCACCCCCACCCCACCCCCGCCCTGGCCTCTTCCTCTCTCCTTACGCTCCCATTCACAGAGAGGGCCGCCCACAATTCTCATCTCTCTCCTGCCCAAAATCAGGGCTCTCAGCTTTACTGTGTCTAAAAATCTCCAGAGCAACCTGTCAAAGCCCCACCCTCCAATGAGTGGGATGAGGCCCCAGGAATCTGCATTTTGCACCAGCATCTCAGCTGGTCCTCATACGCTGGAGTAGAATCTCCCAGAAGGCAGACACCCTGTCTTTCATGGATCACTCGTGTGCCCAGCATACGCTCGCGCTGGCTCATTCTGACACGCACACACTCACACCCAGAAGGCTGCAGGATGCACAGCAAGTATCCGAGCCTCTGTGGGTCAAGTTCTGAAGCACTGGGAGCCGGGGAAGGCATGTGTCACTGTGTTCCGGTCCCTCTGAAGCCCTCACCTGCTCTCTGACAGCTTCCCATCCTGAAACCACACGGTACAGTAAAAAACAGAAAAAAGAAAGCCGTTAGACCCCAGTGAATGTTATTTTTAATGAAAGTGGTGCGTTTTGACTCACAATATTGAAACCAGATTATAAATGAGTCATCCGTGAATCAACCACAAAGAGCCAGTGTGAAGGTGATTTACAGGCGGGCGCTGACGTCTGCTGTCCCTTCACCCACTTCGTGGAGAGTCTGTCAGGCTTGGAGTGGGTCTGGGGCATCTGTTGCCACGTCAGCTCAAAAGGATGTTGTGTTGTCACCAATGGGATTCCCCAGCCTGGCGGCATCGCGGTCCCACCCACAGAGCAAAGGCAGCCTTCACCGGACAAGGTGGTTACATCATAGCTGCTAGCTTCCAGGTAGTGACTGGTATGTACTGGAGAGAGACCTGTGCCATCTGTTCCTCCCATGCTCCCAGTCACCTCCGTAAAGCCCACATCCTCCCACCTGGTCTTCGAGAGGCAGCCTACGAGAGGGCAGAAAGGTGGGACTTAAAAGTGGGCTTGAGGAGTTCCCACTGTGGCTCAGCGGTAACAAACCCAACTAGTATCCATGAGGATGCAGGTTTAATCCCTGGCCTAGCTCAGTGGGTCAAGGATCCAGCATTGCCATGAGCTGTGGTGTAGGTCAAAGACATGACTTGGATTCCGCATTGCTGTGGCTGTGACGTAGGCCAGCAGCTGCAGCTCCAATTGAACCCCTACCCTGGGAACTTCATATGCTGCAAGTGCAGCCCTAAAAAGAAAAAAAAAGAAAAGTGTGCTTGAGGAGTTCCCATTGTGGTGCAACAGTATCAGCACCATCTCTGCAGTGCCAGAATGCAGGTTTGATCCCCTGTCTGGTGCAGTTGGGTTAAGGATCTTGTGTTGCCGCAGTCAACACAACTGCAGCTTGGAACTGATCCCTGGCCAGGGAGCTCCATATGCCCCCAGGAAGGAAGGAAGGAAGGGAGAAAGAGGGGGGGGGGGAGGGAGGGAGAGGGAGAAAGAAAAAGAAAGAGAAAGAAAGGAAAAAGAAAAGTGGGCTTGAGTCCCAGCTCTAGCAGGGCAGCTGCAGAGAGTCAGGCAACAGCCTCCTGTTTCTCATGGCCTGAAATGTCAACATTACCACCTGCCCACCTCCCTTGCGGAAATGTTGCAAGGTTATCCTGGCCCATTCCAGGATAAGAAGTCGGTAGAGGACTGAAAACCTACTGTCTGAATGTGTCCTGCTGCTAAACCACAGCCCCAAGCTCTCCAGGACTCTCCAGGACATCTGGAGAATGCAGCTGGGCTCCCAGCTTCCAGATGCCTTCTCAAAGTGGCCTCCATCAGGGCAGGAATCTACAGCAAAGAAACCCCTCTGACAACACCAGGGACAGCAGGGTCAGTCTGGTAGGACAATGAACCATTGACCAATCCAGCAGGTCAGCTGGGAACACCATGTCTACAAATCAGGATACACCATGAGCAAAACTATGGTCCACGAACAGTAACTACTCAGTAAATGCTATTAAACATATGACCAAGAAAACATCCACAAAGAAGGTGAAAAATTCATTAAATCTGCATAAGAGAGAGAGAGGGCAGGGGAGAAGGAAAAAACTGTTCGGTAGAGGGAGTTCCCTCTGTGGCTCAGCAGGTTAAGAACCCAACTAGTATCCATGAGATGGGGGTTCGATCCCTAGTCTCGCTGAGTGGGTTAAGGATCTGGTGTTGCCATGAGCTGTGGTTTAGGTTGCAGATGCAACTTGGATCCTGAGTTGCTGTGGCTGTGTTGTAGGCTGGAAGCTGCAGCTCAGATTTGACCACTAGCCTGGGAACTTCCATATGCTGCGGGTATGGCCCTAAAAAGATAAAAATAAATGAATGAATAAATAAAACTGTTTGGCAGAGCCACCTGAAGTCCTCTTCTATACACTGCGGATGCACAACAGAATCAGCATTAAAGAGGAAGAGGGCACAGGCAAGGCTTTTAGGGTCAGGCGAATCTCAACTTGCATGCCAGCCTTCTTCTCCCTGGTCCTGGGTCCTTGGGGAGGGTGTATATTGTCATGGGGACTCCATTTTTCCAGTGGCCTTCCTCCCAGGCTCGTGTGAGGATTAAGCAGCATCGTGTGTGTGTCATACTTAGGCAGTGCCTGGAACATAGGTAACACTCAATGAATGTTGGTTTCTTCCTGTGGAAGATGGCAAAATATGACCACAAATTCCTTCCTATCTTGGCAAGCATGCCCCTTGACAATGACTTAGCTGCTCTCCCATCAAGAGTTAGTCTGGGGAGTTCCCTGGTGGTCTAATAGTTAGGATTCAGCGTTTTCACCACTGTGGCCCAGGTTCAATTCCTGGTCTGAGAACTGAGATTCCACATCAAGCTAATGCATGCTATGACAAAAAAAAAAAAAAAAGTTAAAACCTGTTTCCCTTCTCCCTTGAATCTGTGACTTGCTTTAGCCAATAGAATTTAGCAGAAGTAACAGTGTGTGACTTACATGGCTAGCCATTTCAGCTTCCTCATTTGCCCTCTTGAAATGCTGCCGTGGCCTTGGGACCCCTATGGAAGGAAGCTGGTCTAGCCTGCTGAAAAGGACAGGCCATGGGAGAAGTGAGGTCCCCAACTTGCCTGCCAGCACCAGCTGCCAGACATGTGACCCTCCTGAAGTGACCTTTCAGCCTTTGGCTGAATGAAGCCACATGAGTGAGCCCAGGCAAAATCAGCAGAGAAACTGCCTCCCTCACCCCTAAAATCAGGAAAAATAATAATCTCTGCTGTGTGAAGTCACTGAGCCTTAGGCCAATCTATTATGCAGCAAATTTTACTGACACTCCCTTCTTATCCACTACCTCCAACAAATCTTCTCCCTTGGGTAACCTTGAATTTCCCCTAGCTACACCTGGCAGATTATTCAGTGAAATACTAACTGAGAATTTATTGGGACCAGGAGCTGTGATCGGCCTGTCATGAAGTCATTTTCATGTACACATGTTATAATAGTTCATCAATCAAACAATTAAATAGCACCTACCAACCTAAGCTGATAATTAGCAAGTAGGCTTGTTCAACATTTAAAGTAGATCATGGAGAGCTCCCGCTGTGGTGCAGTGGGTTAAGAATCTCACAGCAGCAGCTTGGGTTGCTGTGAAAGTGAAGATTCGATCCCCAGCCTGGCACAGTGGTATAGAGGATCCACCGTTGCCAAAGCTACGGCATTGCCGTAGGTTGCACCTGTGGCTTGCATTTAGTCCCTGGCCCGGAAACTTCCATGGGTGCAGCCAAAAAAGGGAAAAAAACAGATCACAAATTCAGCTATTTATCCCCAATTCCACTACATTCTCTTGCCTGGATCACAGTAATATCCTCCTCATCTGTCTCTCCCTTTGAATTCTGTCACCCTACACATTGCCTTTCTCCACAGAGAGATTTTTGAAATATAGTCACTCGTTCTGCAAAAATTTAGTTTTGAGCAGAAATATCTACCTCCACAGAATTTACATTCTAGTTGACATTTTTAAAATGAATAGGTAAATTAATAAATAAAATATGTGGTGATAAGTGTTAAGAAAAAGAATTCCATCATGGCACAGCAGAAACGAATCTGACTGGCACCCATAAGGACGCAGTTTCGATCCCTGGCCTCGCTTAGTGGGTTAAGGATCCAGTGTTGCCGTGAGCTGTGGTGTAGGTCGCAGATGTAGCTTGGATCCCACATTGCTGTGGCTGTGGCATAGGATAGCAGCTGTAGCTCCAATTTGACCCCTAGCCTGGGAACCTCCATATGCCTAGAGTGTGGCCCTAAAAAGCAAAAAAAAACAAAAAGACAAACAAACAAAAACAGGTGTTAAGAAAAAAATAAAGTAGAAAAGGTGAAGGGGAATAAGCAATATTGGGAGGGGTTACAATTTTTTCTTCTTTTTTGGTCCCCCAGCAGCTTGTGGAATTTCCTGAGCCAGGGATCAAATCTGAGCCGGAGCTGTGACCTATGCCGCAGCGGCTGCAACACTGGATCCTTAACCCTCCGTGCAGGGCCGGGGATGGAACTGTCACCTCCATAGAGACAAGCTGGAGCACTGACCCTCCACACCACAGTAGGAACTCCAGGGGCTGGAATTTTAGATAGGATAATCTCTCCGACCAGGAGAGATTTCAATGAGAGACAGTGACATTGAATAAAGTTCCCACTGTTTCACAGTGGGTTAAGAATCCAACTACCATAGCTCGGGTTGCTGAGGAGACACGGGTTCAATCCCTGGCCTGGCACAGTGTGTTAAAGGATCCAGCATTGCCCGATTCAATCCCCTGGCCCAAGAACTTCCATATGCCTAGGAAGAAAAAAGACCAGTGGGAACACCAAGAATAAAGACCCCAAAGCAGAGCCCTTCCTGACAAACATCAGAAATAGTAAGGAGGCGAGTGTGGCTGTAGTTTAATAAGCAAGGAAGTGAGTAATGTGAGATGAGTTCATAGAGGTAACAGGGAGGTAAAGAAAAATCAGACTCCATAGCACCTTATAAGTCATATACGGACTTAGCCTTTTCCTCTAAAGACATAGAAAGAAACAGAAGCTTTTTTTTTTTTTTTTTTTTTTTAACAGCTGCAACCTGCGGCATATGGAAGTTCCCAGGCTAGGTGTCGAATAGGAGCTACAACTGCCAGCCTACGCCACAGCCACAGCAACACCGGATCCAATCCTCGTCTGCAAACAATGCCACAGCTTGCAGCAATGTCGGATCCTTAACCCACTGAGGGAGGCCAGGGATCAAACCCGCATCCTCATGGATACAAGTCAGGTTCTAAACCCGCTGAGCCACGACAAGAACTCCCAGAAGCATTTTTTTTTTTGTCTTTTTGCCTTTTCTAGGGCCGCTCCCACGGCATATGGAGGTTTCCAGGCTAGGGGTCTAATCGGAGCTGTAGCCACCAGCCTATGCCAGAGCCACAGCAACACGGGATCCGAGCCGCGTCTGCAACCTACACCACAGCTCAGGGCAACGCCAGATCTTTAACCCACTAAGCAAGGGCAGGGATCGAACCCGCAATCTCATGGTTCCTAGTCGGATTCATTAACCACTGCGCCACAACAGGAACTCCCTCCCAAAAGCATTTTTATCAAAGATCATAGTGACACGTTCTGATATATACCTTCATGTTAGCTTCTGAATAGTGTATTGAACAGAGGCTGAAGAGGGGCATCTTTTTTTTTTTTTTTTTTGCTGCACTTGTGGCATGTGGAAGTTCCTAGGCCAGGGGTCAAACCCATGCCATAGCAGTGACCCAAACCACAGTGGTGACAATGCCAGATCCTTAATCCTCTGCACCACCCAGGCAACTCCAACATGGCATAGTTTTCGAATCATCCTAAATTCCGCCATGAAAAGATAGTAAAAGTAGTACAAAATAGCAAAAACAAAAACTCATGGATAATGTGTACCCCAAAACTAACCCATGATCCCCAAAATATAAGTGGGTAAGGACAAACTACCACAGCTGCAAGACCTGAGTAGGGTTTTCATCTGCACGAGAGGCAACAGAGAGAAGAAGGGATCTAACAAAGATGGAAATCCCAAAATACCCACCAGACGCTTAATGGGAAGCTGAGAGAGCCAATCTGAGAACAGAGGCTAAAACTGGAAGGGTTTTCCCCACTCAAGAAATGGGTGAGCCCAAGGGGTAAAGGTCTGAAAGGGCTAGAGGTGTCTGGGACAAAGAAAGGGGACAAGTGAAAAGGCTATTTAAAAAGGGTGAGGGGCACCCCAGAAAGTAAGCCAACATATTCTTTTTTTTTTTTTTTTTCCTATTTTGGGGCCGAAACTGCCACATATGAAAGTTCCCAGGCTAGGAGTCAAATCAGAGTTGCAGCTGCCAGCCATAGCCACTGCCACAGCCACACCAGGTCTGAGGTCTGTCTAAAACTTAGACCACAGCTCATGGCAACACTGGATCCTTAACCCACTGAGTGAGGCCAGGGATTGAACTCACGTCCTCATGGATACTAGTCAGATTGGTTACCACTGAGCCACGATGGGAACGCCCAGCCAACATATTCTTGAGCACTACAGGCAGACAGCAGAAGAGGAAAATTTAGAGCAATGAAGTGAGAGAAGCCAAGTGGAATATGTTAACCAGAGAGTCAGAAAAAAATGATTTCATATACAGATGTTCAACAATGACAAACAAAAAAAAACATAAAAGTTATTTAGGAAAAATGGTAACAGCTACAGAATCATACCCTTATTAGACTATTAGACATGCCAGAGAGACACATCCACAAAACGGATGGAATCTACAACTTATTTCCCAAAAAGCTAAAAGAGGAGTTTCCTGATGACCTAGTGGTTATAGATCCGGTGTTGTCGCTGCTGTGGTCTGAGTCACTGCTATGGCACCAGTTTGATCCCTAGTCCAGGAACTTTCACATGCCACAGGTGTGGCCAAAAAAAAAAAGAAGCAGAAGAAGAAAGAAAGAAATTTAGAAGACAAGTGTAATGACATTGTGATATAATTATATTTGTTTGGTCTTCATCTTCTTCTTGGCACAGAGCTTCTAAAACCTTTGTAATTTCCTGAGTGACAGGGGTGAGAGGGAATGTCATTCATCTCAAGACCCTTTCAACCATACTCAAATTTATGCTAATGAGGTGACTCCTGGAGTGAATCACCAACAGCTGATGATTTCATTGCTTCTGCTTATGCACTGGAACCTCCATAAAAACCTAAACCAAAGTGTTCAAAGAGCTCTGGGTTGGAGCACCCTGGTGGTACAGCCAGTTGAGGATCTGACATTGTCACTGCTGTAGCTTGGGTTCCATCCCTGGCCTGGGAACTTCGATGTGTTGCATGTGTGGCCAGAATAAATAAATAAAACATTAAAAAAAAAAAAAAGAGCTTCCAGGTTATTGAAAACATCCGTGTACCGAGAGAGTGGTGCACTGCAAACTTCTCAAAGACAGGCTCCTGTGCTTGAGACCTTTCCAGACCTTGTCCTGTGCACCCTTCACCTGGCTGTTCAGTGTCTCCCTTGGTTCCACAAACCATTACAACAAACGTTAAATATGAGGAGAGGCTTGTGCAAATCCCCACCTTGTCACCAAATCAGACAGAAGGGTGGGTGGGCGGGACCCACTACTTTGATTGACATCTGAAGTGGGAAGCAGTCTTGTGGGACTAAGCCCTTAACCTGTGAGATCCGTACTAACTCCAGGTGGTTAGTGTCGGAAGGAATTAAATTGCAAGACACTTGATTGATGTCCAGAGAGAACTGGAGAATTGTTTGGTGTGGAAAACTCACACATGTGGTCAGAAGTGTTGTGAGAAGAAACAGATTATTTTGTAAAGAGTACACGCATCCAGCAGGTCATGCCTTAAGAGAAACAAAATGTAAAGGAAAAAATTTAAATCAAAAGCCATGAAGAAAGAATGAAAAGAGGAGTTCCCATTGTGGCACAGTGGAAATGAATCTCACTACTATCCATGGGGATTCGGGTTCAATCCCTGGCCTCACTCAGTGGGTTGGGGAGCTGACATTGCTGTGAGCTGTGGTGTAGTTTACAGATAAGGCTCAGATCTGGTGTTGCTATGGCTGTGGCTGTAGCTTCAATTAAACCCTTAGCCTGTGAACCTTCATATGCCGAAGGTACAGCCCTAAAGAGCAAAAAAAAAAAAAAATAATGAAAAGGGATTTTAGAGAAAGTAACAAATATAGAAAGTAGACAAAGAAGATCCTACATTGTATAATGGGAATCCCTAAATCAGACAGCCCAAGCAAGGAGCAGAACCAAAACTAAAAATTATAACTCAAGAAAACTTTTCTGAAATAAATATCAAAAATTTGAAATTAGGAGTTTCTGTTGTGGCTCAGCAGGTTAAGAACCCGACTAGAATCTATGAGGATGTGGGTTCGATCCCTGGCCTCGCTCAGTGGGTTGGGAATCCAGTGTTGCAGTGAACTGTGGTGTAGGTTGCAGATGTGGCTCGGATCCTGCATTGCTATGACTGTGGTTTAGGCCAGCAGCAGCAGCTCCAACTTGACCCCTAGCCTGGGAACTTCTGTATGCCACAGGTGCAGCCCTAAAAGGAAAAAAAAATAAAAATAGAAATTAAAGCGAAAATCAACCCAGGACAAGCAATACCAAAATATACTCTGATAAAGTTTCTAGACTTATAAATATGTAAAATCCCATATGACTGGGTCACTGAGTCACATACAGCAGAAATTGACAGAACATTGTAAATCAACTATAATTTAAAAAAAAGTTTAAAGAAAAAAAATATGTGAAATCCCTTGGACCTCTGGGCAAAAAGAGCAAGCTACTAATAAGGGACAGAAAATCAGATTGTCATCAGAATTTTCAACAGGCACACCTTGAACCAGGCACCTAGATGGAAAGAAGGTGAGGATGGAAGCAGGGAGAACAGATAGGAAGTAGAACCACCAGGATTTAGTGATGGATCAGACAGGAAGGTGAAGGATAGAACAGAGTGGAGGATGGACCCACTGGAAAGATGGCGTTGCCATTTGATGATGCTGAGGAGACTGTGGGAGGAGGAGGTTTGGGGCAGGAAACAAGCTAATAGTTTGTACATATAACATACTAAATATGGAGAGTTCTTGTAGTGGCTCAGTGGTTAACAAATCCAACTAGGAACCATGAGGTTGAAGGTTTGATCCCTGGCCTTGCTCAGTGGGTTAAGGATCTGGCATTGCCGTGAGCTGTGGTGTAGGTTGCAGATGCAGCTCGGATCCAGCGTGGCTATGGCTGTGGTGTAGGCCGGTGGCTGACGCTTGGATTGAACCCCTAGCCTGGGAACCTTCATAGCTGTGGATGCGGCCCTAAAAAGACAAAAAAAAAAAAATTAGCATACTAAATATGTGATGAGTATGTTACCAGTAAATATGTTATTTATAGAAGGTGTATAATGTTTATTATATGTTATTACTAAATATTTATATTATGTTTACTATATATGTTGTATTAAATAATATATTATTAATAAATGTTACTTATGCTTATTGTATGTTATGTCGATATATATGTTATGAATACATTATGAATCATCCATGTGGAGATCTGAGCAAGCAGCTGTATAAAGAATCCGGAATTCAGAACTGAGGTCTGGGTTAGAAACATATATTTAGAAAGCATTAGCATAGAGAAGCTATTTGGAGTCAGGAGACTGGATAAAATCAATGAGGAAGGAGTTCCCGCTGTGGCTCAGTGGGTTAGGAGTGGGTGAGGAGGAAGGTTGGATCCCTGGCCTCGCTCAGTGAGGTAAGCCTGGAAACGTCCATATGTCGCACCTGTGGCCCTAAAAAATAAAAAAAGAGTAATAATTTTGAGGCTGTGGAGCCACACTGGCAGGCTCTTCTCCCCAAGCCTTCTCCCAGCTGCCTGTTGAAAGAATTGTCTCCTCAATGTTCCTCTGTTGACCTGTGAATATCTTGCTCCGCCTCCCTCTACCCCTAGCCGTCTGAATTCTCAGCTGCTCCACCATCTATCAAGAAGTCTTCATTGGATAGAAGACCCTGATTCCACTGGGCGGAATGCACAGCGTCTCCCCTGTCACAGCAAGGCTTCTAAATCTGTCAACAGCCCCTCCTCCGTGATGGATGGTCCATCTCCAATTTACAACCTGGTCCCTGTTAATCCTCTGAAAATTCTTGTCCAAACTCCTTAAAGGAATGAAACACTCCTCTGAACAATGGGAAAAAACAAACAAACAAAACAGAAGGGTTATTAAACAAGCTCGCAGGGGCTTCTTCACAATGCCATTTGGCTGAAAAGAATTGGGCAGAAAAAATTAATTCCAGACTGAACCGAGGAGTTATTTTCCTAAATGGAAAGACATGCTTTTCCTTCCACCATCAAAGCCTCTAAAAAAATGCCACCAAGATGGTTGAACAACACTAACTTGAGACAGGAAACCAAAGGACTGGAAATCCAGCTGCCCCTGGTTTATTCATGTTTACGCCTAAAGAGTTACCCTTTGGCTTCAGCACACTTGACTCACAGAAGACTGCCATGTGCCTGAACACCTAGCCCTGGATGTGAGAAGCTTCCCATGGTGCTGACCAGCGAGGGTTTCTCCAGGAGGACACCTGAGGCTGGTCGCGGCATTGTGGGAAACGATGGGATGGAAAGAGAGGCAGGGACCGCATCCCAGAGGGAGACGGGATGAAACAGAACAGAGGAAGAGAAGCACCAGACCCAAACCCAGACCCCACACACAGGCCAGGACACGGCTTGGGTCGTCTGGGAAGCAGTTCCCAGACAGAAACCTCAGTGCGATGAATCAGTTTCCTTGGACGCCGAGAGGATAAAGAGTCCGCTGTAGAGACAGCGTATTTATCCAAGGAAAGGCTGTGAGAACTGGCCCTGGGGTACGGGGGAGACGTGGAGTATGTGGTGGGGAAAAGCCACCAGGAATCCCCAGTCTAGACACTGAGCCCATAACGTCCAGGGAGGAGCAAACTATCCAAAAGAAAGGGCATATTTGAGAGAAGCCAGTTGAACCTGGCTCCAAAGTGGCTGGTTGTGATACCAGAGTCAGACTTTGCAGGCAAGTATTTAAAAATCATAGAGAGGGGAAAAATAGAGATGAATTCAAGACAGATATGAATAGGAGCAGATATTAATAGGAGTCTTTTTTCCATCCTGTAAATCAAATTCCATTGCAAACAGTGCCATAAAAAATTGTCTGCAGGAGTTCCTGTTGTGGCTCTGAGAGTTAAGAAACCAATGAGTATCCATGAGGAAGTGGGTTGGATCCCTGGCCTCACTCAGTGGGTTAAGGATCCAGCATTGCCATGACCTGTGGTGTAGGCAAGAAACATGTTTTTGTTCGGGTTTTTTTTTTTTTTTTATCTTTTTAGGGCCGAACCCGCAGTATATGGAGATTCACAGGCTAAGGGTCTAATTGGAGCTACAGCTGCCAGCCTGCACCCCAGATGCAAGTGGGAAGGCAAGGAAGCTCTGTCGGAGGATCTGGTAGGCCACAGTTTTTTCATCCAAGAGATGTGAGAGTTAGAAAGGCCCGACTTCTTCCTTTCTTTTCTTTTATCTTTTTGCCTTTTCTGGGGCTGCTCCTGTGGCATATGGAGGTTCCCAGGCTAGAGGTGTAATCGGAGCTGTAGCCTCCGGCCTACACCACAGCCACAGCAACACAGGATCTGAGCCACATCTGCGACCTACACCACAGCTCACAGAAACGCCGGATCCTTAACCCACTGAGCAAGGGCAGGGCTCGAATCCACAACCTCATGTTTCCTAGTCGAATTCGTTAACCACTGAGCCATGACGGGAACTCCCCTTTCTAGGAGTAGTAGCTCCTCCTTAGTATCCAGTAAAGTGTGTATTCAAATCAGCTGAAAGGCAGTCTTCAAACTCTTGCCTTTGGTCTGAATCTCAGTGCCAGCCTCATCCCATCCCCCATGCAATGACCTGAGGCAATTCTCCTCTTGCACCTCCACTAGTTAAGCAAGTCTGTCTTATTCTGAAGCCTTTCTTGAACTTATAGTGGTCTCCCAACACCCCCCAGCTTTCCCTCCTTATCTATGATCCTGTATTGGGACTTCTACAACCACCTATGCCTACTCTAGCCCTATCAGGACTGGGAACCCCCCAGCAAGGATGGGAGGAGGTGTCCTCACTCCTGTTCTTGGGGGCCAGACAGGCACCCTGGAGACCCGCCCCAAGCCAGGGACAGATGGGAGTGGACGCCACCATCGCCATCATCATTATCCCGTTTTTCACTGGTAAGTCGTTAAGGTTCAAAA
Source organism: Phacochoerus africanus (assembly GCF_016906955.1). Lineage (NCBI taxonomy): Eukaryota > Metazoa > Chordata > Mammalia > Artiodactyla > Suidae > Phacochoerus > Phacochoerus africanus. Next base: position 56,947,424 of record NC_062558.1, on the reverse strand, counting down.
AACTTAAAGGATTGCCAGGATCTCACAGCTGGTGAGGGAAAACGCCACTTACACTGACTCTAGGGCCCTGATTATTTTACTGTACCATTGTCCTGCTCCGAGGATAAACAGCCCCAACCACTGCGTCCACTCGTCCCATGAGGGAGGCCCTGTGTACTTACGCCCCATGCCCCACCGCCCCGGCCCCTCAGATCTGCCCTGGGGCCCTGCCTTGGAACAGGTCAGCTTGCTCCCCGCATCGCTCCAGCAGAACAAGCAGCATCCCTTTGAATGCCCTTGGCCTCTTCTCAACACTGTTTCCTCTATCCCTGTCCCAGGCCCGCTTTATAAGGTGAGAGACCTCTTTTGCATAATGCAGCCCTTTTAATACTAAAAAAAAAAAAAAAAAAAAAAAATCAACCCTTTACTTGGAAAGGGTCCCAAACAGACACAGCTTATACAGAGTTCCCCGGAAGCCGGGAGTGTTTCCGCTCAGCCCCAGCTGCAGTCACCCGAGGACGTGCTTTGGCCAAGAGGGGCTATTTTGTGACCAGAGAGAAGAGGCCTCTTCTGTCCGATGCCTGGGAAAGTAGCAGCTGGGCTGTGCTCCTCTGTCCAGGAAACCAGCGAACAACTCAGAGAAAATTCCTGAGAAAAGCCGCAAAGATGATTAATGAGCTAGAAAAGAGAGCGATGGCCTTGGGGGGGCACCCCAAGGGGGCAGAGCTGGATGCATCCTGGGCATGTGACAGGGAGCGGGGGCCCCAAAGAGAAAGGAATATTCAGCTGGGCTGCAGGGAGTGATGGGAATGAGATGGAGAGAAGAGGAAGATGTCAGCGGAATATCAGGGACAAATGCCTCACGCAGGGCACGCGATCGGGAGGGAAAGTGATTACTTTGGCTGCATCGGGGAAGGTCAGGAAGGAAAGTCAGTCAGGCTGGCAAAGCCCCACAGAGCTGGTGAGCCCAGGGCCCCTAAGAGGTACAGCAGGGTATGGCAGCCCCCGTGGGGAATCCTTCGAAGCTCTGGGCAGAAAGGCTGGTCAGGAGGCCCCACAGCAGCTCCCACACCACCCGGCCCCCGGACATGCCTGGAGCCAGCTTCCCTCCAAGGCCCAGTGCTCCTGCAGCCCGCACCCTAAGTGTCATTGCTATTTCCGGGCTCACCGCCCTCCCCAACCAGGAGACCAGAAAAGTCTCCTTTCTTGGGTTGCTGAAGTCACTGGAACCCATTAGTGACTAGTGAAGTTTCAGCCTTCATCATGCTGCGTGACCCCCAAACAAGTGAGGAGGTTTGTTTTGAATCTCCTTAGAGGAAGAAGGCAGAGATGCAAACACAGCCTTTGTGCCTATTGTCCCAGGGCTCGCACCAGCCCTGGCCTCTGTTCTTCTGCGGAAACGGCCAAGGCCAGAGGGCTCTTTGGGGCCTTGCAGCAAAAGGGCAGGAGGGGTGGCCCAGAGGCTGCAGCCACAGAGGGAGGCTGCTGTTAAATCAGGCAGACTGACTTGTGGCCACCCGCTGGACCCGGGTGCAGGGTCAAATTTGCAGAAGCCTCTGACCCCAGACACCCTGCTCTCTCCTCTGCAACCATTCTCGGTAATTACCTGCCCTGGACAGAACCCCAGCTCTGGCCCTCTCATTCCCCACTGCACCCTCTTTCCCTCTGTGCCACTCTCTCCCCTCTCTCTTCCCCTCCCCTTCCCCCTCCCCTCCCCCTCCCACTTCCCCTCCCCCTCCTCCTTTCTCCTCCTCCCCCACCCTTCTCCACCACTTCCCCTCCCCTCTGCCACCCCATTCCCCTCTCCTTCTCCCTCACTTCTGAAAGCCAGTAGGCAACAGCAGGAAGGGATTTTTATTTCTACCCACACCAAACTTTCACACTTAACAGTATCCTTACATCAAGAAATACTTCCTGGAACTCCCATCGGAAACCTTAGTGCTGGCCTCTCAGGGATTCTGTTGCCATCCCTCTGTCCCTCTGGGGAGATGTGCTTGGTCCCAGTGATGATGCCCAAAGCTGCGGGACCCCCTCACACCACCGCCTCCACCTGGCTCTTTAGAAGCCACTTCAGGAGTTCCTGTTGTGGCGCAGCGGAAACGAATACGACCCGTATCCATGAGGATGTGGGTTCGACCCCTGTCCTCTCTCAGTGGGTTAAGGATCTGGCATTGCTATGAGCTGTGGTGTAGGTCGCTGTGGTGTAGGACAGCGGCTACAGCTCCATTTCAAGCCTTAGCCCGGGAACTTCTGTATGCCACAGGTGCAGCTGTAAAAAGAAAAAAAGAAATAAAAATGGAAATAAATACAAATACTGGACCCAGGGCCAGCCCAGCCCACCCCTCCTGCCTTCTCCTCAGCCTCCTCCCCGCAAACCATACCCCTCCCGAATTGCCCTCCAGCCCCACCTGTCCTTCTCCATCAGGGCTCCACTGACCTCCCCCTGCTGAGAGAAGGGGTCAGACACCTTTGCATTCTCGCCATGTCCTGGACTGGCCATGGCCATAGCCCATGTCACAGTGGGTCATGTCACCAGCTTACATGCCTGTCTTCCCCACGAGGTCTTGGGGTTAAGACCAAGTACTTAGCACATAGTAGGTGCTCAATACATATCTATAAGGAAAAACAAGCTTTTGGGGAGATCAAAGAAATCATTTTGTATAATGCCCATTGATTATTTTATATGAATTGCAGGAAAATGACTCCACTAATGACTAACTTGAATTTCAAAATACATTTTTTCAAAGTCAAAAATCATATGATCATCTCAATAGACGCAGAAAAAGCATTTGACAAAGTCCAACATCCATTCATGATCAAGACCCTCACCAAAGTGGGTATAGAGCGAACATTCCTGAATATAATCAAAGCCATTTATGAGAAACCCACAGCAAATATAATACTCAATGGGGAAAAACTGAACGCCTTCTCACTCAAATCTGGAACAAGACAGGGATGCCCACTCTCACCACTGCTCTTCAACATAGTTTTGGAAGTCCTAGCCACAGCAATTAGACAAACAAAAGAAATAAAAGGCATCCATATAGGAAGGGAAGAGATCAAACTGTCACTGTATGCAGAGGACATGATACTATACATAGAAAACCCTAAGGACTCAACCCCAAAACTACTTGAACTGATTCATAAATTCAGCAAAGTAGCAGGATATAAGATTAACATTCAGAAGTCAGTTGCATTTCTGTATACCAGCAATGAAATATTAGAAAAGGAATACAAAAATATAATACCTTTTAAAATTGCACCTCACAAAATCAAATACCTCAGAATACACCTGACCAAGGAGGTAAAGGACCTATATGCCGAGAACTATAAAACTTTAATCAAAGAAATCAAAGAAGATTTAGAGAAATGGAAAGATATTCCATGTTCCTGGATTGGGAAAATCAATATTGTAAAAATGGCCATACTACCCAAAGCAATCTACAGATTCAATGCAATCCCTATCAAATTACCCATGACATTTTTCACGGAACTAGAACAAACAATCCAAACATTTATATGGAACAACAAAAGACCCAGAATCGCCAAAGCAATCCTGAGAAACAAAAACCAAGCAGGAGGCATCACTCTCCCAGACTTCAAGAAATACTACAAAGCCACAGTCATCAAAACAGTGTGGGACTGGTATCAAAACAGACAGACAGACCAATGGAACAGAATAGAGAATCCGGAAATAAACCCTGCCACCTATGGTCCATTAATCTTTGACAAGGGAGGCAAGAACATAAAATGGGAAAAAGAAAGTCTATTCAGCAAGCATTGCTGGGAAACCTGGACAGCTGCATGCAAAGCAATGAAATTAGAACACACCCTCACACCATGCACAAAAATAAACTCAAAATGGCTGAAAGACTTAAATATAGGACAGGACACCATCAAACTCCTAGAAAAAAACATAGGCAAAACACTCTCTGACATCAACATCATGAATATTTTCTCAGGTCAGTCTCCCAAAGCAATAGAAATTAGAGCAAAAATAAACCCATGGGACCTCATCAAACTGAAAAGCTTTTGCACAGCAAAGGAAACCCAAAAGAAAACAAAAAGACAACTTACAGAATGGGAGAAAATAGTTTCAAATGATGCAACCAACAAGGGCTTAATCTCTAGAATATATAAACAACTTATACAACCCAACAGCAAAAAAGCCAATCAACCAATGGAAAAATGGGCAAAAGACCTGAATAGACTGTTCTCCAAGGAAGATATACAGATGGCCAGCAAACACATGAAAAAATGCTCAACATCGCTGATTATAAGAGAAATGCAAATCAAAACTACCATGAGATATCACCTCACACCAGTCAGAATGGCCATCATTAATAAATCCACAAATAACAAGTGCTGGAGGGGGTGTGGAGAAAAGGGAACCCTCCTACACTGTTGGTGGGAATGTAAACTGGTACAGCCACTATGGAGAACAGTCTGGAGATACCTTAGAAATCTATACATAGAACTTCCATATGACCCCGCAATCCCACTCTTGGGCATCTATCCGGACAAAACTCTACTTAAAAGAGACACGTGCACCCGCATGTTCATTGCAGCACTATTCACAATAGCCAAGACATGGAAACAACCCAAATGTCCATCGACAGAGGATTGGATTTGGAAGAGGTGGTGTATATACACAATGGAATACTACTCAGCCATAAAAAAGAATGACATAATGCCATTTGCAACAACATGGATGGAGCTAGAGAATCTCATACTGAGTGAAATGAGCCAGAAAGGCAAAGACAAATACCATATGATATCACTTATAACTGGAATCTAATATCCAGCACAAATGAACATCTCCTCAGAAAAGAAAATCATGGACTTGGAGAAGAGACTTGTGGCTGCCTGATGGGAGGGGGAGGGAGTGGGAGGGATCGGGAGCTTGGGCTTATCAGACACAACTTAGAATAGATTTACAAGGAGATCCTGCTGAATAGCATTGAGAACTTTGTCTAGATACTCATGTTGCAACAGAAGAAAGGGTGGGGGAAAAATGTAATTGTAATGTATACATGTAAGGACAACCTGACCCCCTTGCTGTACAGTGGAAAAAGAAAAAAAAAAAGAAAAAAGAAAAAAATACATTTTTTCAGGGGAGATCTATTTGTTATAACCAACTCCAAAAAAAGGGCTATTCCAAAGTCTATTTGATTGCAGCTCTGATATACTATTCCTCTAATTTCTTATTCAACTGATACAGCTTAAAAATAATACTAATAGGGAGTTCCCGTCGTGGCTCAGAGGAAACATATCCGACTAGTATCCATGAAGACGCAGATTCCATCCCTGGCCTCACTCAGTGGGATAAGGATCCAGCGTTGCTGTGAGCTGTGGTGTAGGTTGCAGACATGGCTCGGATTCCAAGTTGTTGTGGCTCTGGCTTAGGCCGGTGGCTACAGCTCTGATTAGACCCCTAGCCTGGGAACTTCTGTATGCTACAGGTGTGGCCCTAAAAAGCAAACATACATACATACATATATACATAAATAATCGTTTGTGGTGGGTGTACTAAAAATTAAATTGATCACATTAGATTTTACCCTATTTTGTTACTAATATTCTCAGCAATTATTTTAAAAGGAAATAATAGGAGTTCCCGTCGTGGCGCAGTGGTTAACTAATCCAACTAGGAACCATGAGGTTGCAGGTCAATCCTTGGCCTTGCTGATTGGGTTGAGGATCCGGTGTGAGCTGTGGTGTAGGTTGCAGACGCGGCTCGGATCCCAAGTTGCTGTGGCTCTGGCGTAGGCCGGTGGCTACAGCTCCGATTCAACCCCTAGCCTGGGAACCTCCATATGCCATGGGAGCGGCCCAAGAAATAGCAACAACAACAGCAACAACAACAACAAAAAGACAAAAAAAATAATAATAAAATAAAAGGAAATAGTAAGCATGTGACAAACATCATATGATATTACTCATCTGTAGAATCTTTAAAAAAAAAATGATACAAATGAACTTATTTACAAAACAGAAACAGACTCACAGACTTCAAAAACCAACCAGGGATTTCCCGTTGTGGCACTGTGGAAAACGAACCCGGCTAGTATCCATGAGGATGCAAGTTCAATCCCTGGCCTTGCTCATTGCCATGAGCTGTGGTGTAGGTCAAAGCTGCTGCTCGTAGCAGTGGCTATGGCTGGCAGCTATAGCTCCAATTCGACCCCTAGCCCAGGAACTTCCATATGCTGCTAGTGCAGCCCTAAAAAGCAAATTTAAAAAAAAAAAAAAAAAAAAAAAACCCAATGGTGACTAAAGGGGAAAGATAAAGGGAGGGATAAACTAGGAGTTTGGGATGAACAGATACACACCACTATGTATAAAATAATCAACAAAGACCTACTATATAGTACAGGGAATGCCACTTAATATTCCGTAATAACCTATCTGGAAAAAAATGGATATATGTATATGTATAACTGATTGACTTTGCTATACACTTGAAACTAATGCAACTTGGTAAATCAAACATATTCAAATATAAAATAAAAATTAAAGGATTTCCCACTGTGGCACAAAGTGTTAAGGATCCGCATTTTTTCCATCTTCCCCACGAGGTGCAGGTTCAATCCCCAGGCCAGCACAGAGGGTTAAGAATTCAGCTGTGACCACGACATAGGTCACAACTGTGGCTCAGATTTAATGCCTGGCCGGGGAACTTCCAAATGCCTCCGGTGCAGCCAAAAAAATAATAAAATTAAATTAAAATTCAATAAAAAATAGTAAAAAGGGGGGAAAATAAAAATAAAATGTTTCCAAACAGACCTCAGGGGAGTCTCCCACATGCTGGGCGTGAAGTTAATTCTACCTTATTGGTTAGGAGAGAAGCCCCCTACACACACACACAAACTTACACACTCGAACACACCCCTTGCCCAATCTACCACCATTCCTTATTCTCATGCTTTCAATCCGACAAACTTTGTTTACAAGCTTCTTAGATAGCAAGCCCTGTGCCTCCATCTCTCCGTTCAGCATTTAAGGAAATTGTTTGGTGGCTAAGACATCTTCCCTCAAACGTCATTTGTTGAAATCCTAGCCCTGAGCTCCTCAGAATATGACTGTCTTTGGCGCTGCAGTCTTGAAAGACATAAGGAAGTGAAAATAAGGTCCCGAGGGTGGGCCCTGATGTGTTCTGGGCAGTGTCCTTATAAGAAAAGGCGATCAGGACACAGACACCACAGAGGGACAAGCCAGGGATGGAGGCCCCAAAAGAAACCAACCCCCACACCTTGATCTCAGGCTTCTGGCCTCCTGAGCTGTGAGAAAATTTGTTTCTGTTGTAGAACCCCCAAACTTCTGCCAACCGCAGCACTTCGTTAAGGCAGTCAGCAAACTCACATGATGTACTTTCTGAGACAAGGATAAGCCTGTGGGTGCCTGAGGTTAATGGCAACAGCAAAGCCCTCCTCTGGCTCAAAATGCCTGCCCACCTGTCTCAGTCAGCATGGCCGAGGGGTTTACACAACAGGTATTTATTTCTCACAGTGCTGGAGGCTGGAAGTCCATGACCAAGTTGCCAGCATGGTCTGGACCTGGAAAGGGCTCCCTTCCTGGCTCGCAGACGGCTGCCTTCTCCCTGTGCCTTTATGCTGCGGAGTGAGAGGCCGCTCCGGTGAGATAAGAACCCTTCTTATAAGGATGCTAATCCCATGCTGGGCGCTCCAGCCACATGATGAAGTCACCTCCCCAAAGCTCCACTTCCCGATACCATCTTATTGGGGGTTAGGGTTTCAGTATGTGATTTTTGGGGACACAAGCCTGCAGTCCCTTGCACCAGCTGACTTGAAACTCTTTTAAAGAGAAGCCAGCCTCTTATTCCATGGATAACATCAAGCTGAAATGCAAATGAACCTACGCAAGATAGTGACCGTCCCTGAACAGCAAGGAGCAAAAGTCCATTGGGAGGGCTTGCCTGTGAAGAAAGGACAGCATAAGGGCAGCTTTGCAGGGGCTGAAGGGCCTGGGGCTGCACACGGCAGAATGGCAGGGCCCCTGGGGCCGAGCAAAGCTCTGCCTACTTCCCTGATGTACTTCCTTCAATCGCCTCTAAGGATGGGGACCCAGTGACAAGGAGACACACCTGCTCCTTGCACCCTTCACAAGAGCTGTCTGCTCAGCCACTCTTGAATGTGGGCAGTAGAGCCCACCTGCGGTGCTTGACTTCTTGGGGGAGCTCGTTGTCATCAGTTGAACAGGAGCAGCAAGGGTGGCACCTCTACCCCAGGGGAGATGAGCACCAGCAGGCCTGGAAGCAACAGGGGACCGGTCAGGACATCAGGACAGGGTGACGTCATGGGCACCCATACCACTGGGGTCCTTCCGGACAATGCTGCTCAAAGCAGAAGGAGAGTCTCGTTCCTCTGGGGCTAATGGTTAAATGGCCATTTTCAGAAAGAAGCAAAAGGACAAAACTCGGGCCTGTGAAAGCCAAATTAGTGGCCCGTCTAACAGGTTCATGGTCCTGGGGAGCAATGGCCATGAGAAGAGCAGCAGGTCGGCACAAGGCCCATGAGAACACCGCTCCACCTAAAGCCAGCCTCAGCAGGGACGATGAGCAGTTATTGGGCACCACTGTGTACCTCTTTGGAACACAGTCCCTTCCAGCCTCAAACCTTCACTCCTTCTACCCAGGTTTTCATCTGCCCTCAAGTCCCCACAAGCCCTGTCCATTTTACCCACTGGACGGCCCTCACTTCTAACCCCTCGTCTACACACCAGCCTCTAGACCCTGCAACCACTCTTCTCTTCCAATTCCCCTCCCACACTGAAGCCTGAGTTACCCCTAGTCACATGACCCCTGGTCCCCCCACACATATCTCTTGCCTCACCTCCTCACCCTCTTCCTGCCCTGCAGCCTCCATGGCCTTTCTCTGCTTCCTCCAGTCATCCGTGAACCCCTGGCACCTCATGGCCTTTGCACACACTGGGCTTTCCCCTGTCCCAGCCTCTGTATGCAGCTCAGCTCTGGGGACTCCCAGGTGCTAAAAAAAAGTGCTACCCTAAATATAGAGTGAGGATTGGGAGGGTTTCCAATGTGCCAATCACTGAATTAAGCACTCTATGACTTTTTATTTTGGACACGCCAATAACATGTAAAAGCTCATGGACCTGGAATCCAACTCAGACCACAGGGCAACCAAAGCCACAGCAGCGACAACACCAGATCCCCAACCCGCTGAGCCACCAGGGAGCTCCTATATGGCTTTTTCATTCTAGTGTCACCAAGATTTTTTGGGTGAATATTTACAAGACCCTCTCCCACAAACATACGGATATCTGGCAAGCCCATAGGTGTATACTACATCAAATTTCCAAAAAAGCAAAAATATAATATAAATGTAATTAAATATACACACACACACACACACACACATACATGCACAGTATATGCAGCACCTGCACTGCACATATTATCTGTCCTGGGCTTTGCAAACTAATCTGGTCTCCACCTGCTTTTGTAAATAAAGGGATTTTTCTTTTCTTTTTTCTTTCCTTTTCTTTTTTTTTTTTCTTTTTAGGGCTGCGCCCGCAGCATATGGAAGTTCCCAGGCTAGGGGTCTAATCAGAGCTGTAGCCGCCAGCCTACACCACAGCCACAGCCATGCGGGATACGAGCCACGTCTGCGACCTACACCACAGCTCATGGCAACGCCGGATCCTCAATCCACTGAGCCAGGCCAGGAATCAAACCCACAACCTTATGGTTCCTGGTTGGATTGGTTTCCGCTGTGCCATGACGGGAACTCCTTCTTTTCTTTTTTTTTTTTTCTTTGTTTTTTTCTTTTTTATTTGGCCATGGCACACAACAGCTTGATGTGGGATCTCAGTTCCCAGACCAGACTGGGAATAGAACCCAGGCCACAGTGGGGAAAGCACCAAGTCCTCACCCCTGGGCCACCAGGGAACCCCCATAAGTAAAGATTTATGGGTAATTCTCTCCATTTTACAGGTGAGGAGGACCAGTTCAAGAAGGGGAGGGAACTCTCCCAGAGTCACAGAGCTCAGGTGGCAGAGCCAGAGCTGCTCCCCAGGGGCGTCGACCTCCAAGCCCACATTCCTAACCATCCTAAGCCATGTGCCCTCCCTGGGTTTGGGTGAAGCACACAGGGCGTGGCACCCTTCACTACCACGGCACATGCAAAGTATGGATGCGCCACCCGGAAGGAGCCAGTGAGGAAAAGAGCCTCAAGTATAGAGACACCCACTTTGTTGCCTATGGCAGGCCCTGCAAATACCACAAATAACACATCAGTGTGTTCTTCCATCATTACCAACAAATTCTGAAATGCCGTCTACCCAGACCAGAGTCATGACTTTACAGAAATCAGTTTGTGATGAACTTCCCAAGGGATGCATTGCTTAACAAATTCCTTCTGCTTGCTTTATAAGAAAATCGGGTTCCAGTTCATATGCAGAAGCTTCTGAAACCTATAACTGACAGGCGCTGGGTGTCAAGCACACAGCTGGTGCTCATCAGAGCTAGGCTTCCACTCAGGCATTTGTTATGAATTTTCTTTTTGAGTCCTCCTGAGCCATCAATGCCCTGGTTAGATATAAAGAGATTTTAAGTTATTTACATAATAACAGCTTACATTTATATAGTGCTTTGCCATTTTCAAAGTCTTTCCATATATCTTTTTCACCAGGATATCAGGAATTAAATATGGGTTAAATATTTACAGGTAAATATCTTGACTGCTTAAGGTCTAAAAAAATATATTGTTTATTTCATTATCACCTCCAAACACTGTCTTAAATAATACAAATTAGGAGTTCCCGTAGTGGCGCAGTGGTTAACGAATCCGACTGGGAACCATGAGGTAGCAGGTTCAGTCCCTGCCCTTGCTCAGTGGGTTAACGATCCGGCATTGCCGTGAGCTGTGGTGTAGGTTGCAGACGCGGCTCGGATCCCACGTTGCTGTGGCTCTGGCGTAGGCTGGTGGCTACAGCTCCGATTTGACCCCTAGCCTGGGAACCTCCATATGCCACGGGAGCAGCCCAAGAAATAGCAACAACAACAAGACAAAAGACAAAAATAAATAAATAAATAAAATAAAATAAAATAAATAATACAAATTAAATAAATTTAAAGAAAAGTTCCCATCATGGTTCGGCTGTTAACAAACCCAACTAGTATCCATGAGGATGCAGGTTAAATCTCTGGCCTCTCTCAGTGGGTTAAGGATCCAGTGTTGCCATGAGCTGTGGTGTGGGCCAGCAGCTACAGCTCCAATTCGACCCTTAGCCTGGGAACTTCCGTATACTGCAGGTACGGCCCTCAAAATAAACAAATAAACAAACCAGTTGCAGAAGTTCCTTTGCGGTGCAGCAGGCTAAGGATCCAGCATTGTCCCTGTAGCAGCCTCAGTCACTGTTGTGGCTCGCAGGTTGGATCCCTGGCGTGGGAACTTCCAAGTGCAGCAGGTATGGCCAAAAAAAATTAAGACCAGTTGCATTTTTATACACCAGCAACAAAAAGAAAATGTAGTTTTAAAAAATCCCCAAAGTATGAAAAAATACAAGGCTTAGAACTACCAAATAACAAAAATGGACAACTCTTTATGGAAGAAAATTATGAGCCTCTATTGAAAGATATTAACTAAACAAATGAAGAGAGAGGTCATGTCCATGGATGAGGAGACCCAATATTGCAAAGCTTTTCCCTAAATTAGCACACGGGGACCCCAGGTTCAGAGAACTCTGGGGAGAGCAGCTCATCAGGGAACTTCTGAAAGACCCAAGAAAGTGACCACAACTGAGAGTCAGGTTTCATCTTTTTCCAGGGTGCTGATTTCTTAAGTGATTTTTTTTTTTTTTTTGGCAGGGGGCTGCACCCGAGGCATATGGAGGTTCCCAGGCTAGGGGTGGAATAGGAGCTACAGCCACAGCAACACAGGATCCTTAACCCACTGATCGAGGGCAGGGATCAAACCCACAACCTCACGGTTCCCAGTCGGATTTGTTTCTGCTGCGCCATGATGGGAAATCCTTTTAGGTGATTTTTTAAGGTGCTTTTGGTTTAAGGTGCCACATGTGTTTCTAAGATGGCCCTTGGCTCCCCCTTGGTCGGGGTCTTTCATTCTCTGTCGAGCCTTTGTCCGCGTGTATCCTATCTTCAGTTTGCAGATGGCACAGGCAGAGCAGAGAGGACTAGCCCGAGGCCATTCCAGCTGCAGGCAGTAGGGACCTGAAGCCAGAAGGAAAGGAAGACAGTGGTTTATATACCTGGTGTATTCATCTGCTAGGGCTGCAATAACAATGTACACAGACTCAGGGGCTTAAACAATAGACATTATTTTCTCCCGGTTCTGGAGGCTACAAGTCTGAGGTCAGGGTTTCAGCAGGACTGGTTCCTTCTGGGGCCTCCCTCCTTGGCCTGTTGATGGCCATCTTCCCCCTGCATCCTCACATGCACCACCCTCTGTGTGTGTGTGTCCTGATCTCCTCCTCTAGTAAGGACACCACTCCCACTGTATTAGGAACCACCCTAATGACCTCGTCCTACTTTAAGCACCTCTTTAAAGGCCCCATCTCCATGGGGGGTGAGGGAGGGAAGGACTGAGAGTTTGGGGGTTAGCAGATGCAATCTAGTATATAGAGGATGGATAAACACCAGGACCTACTGTAGAGCACAGTGAACTATAGTCAATATCCTGTGATAAACTATCATGGAAGAGAATATGAAGAAGAATATATATGTGTGTGTGTGTGTGTATGTGTGAATATAGAATATATATAGAATATAATATAGAGAGCATAGAATATAGAATATAAAAATAATATATATCTTATAATATATATTGTTAAGATACATGTATAATATAATATATAGAATATGGAATATAATATATATATGATGCTTTGTTGTACAGCAGAAATTAACACAACATCGTAAATCAACTATATATCTATACACAGAGTTTTTATTTTTTGCTTTTTTTTTTCCTATTTAGGGCGCATCTGCGGCATATGGAGGTTCCCAGGCTAGGGGTCGAATGGGAGCTGCAGCTGTCAGCCTACACCACAGCCACAGCTACGCCAGATCTGAGCCTCATCTGTGACCTACACCACAGCTCGTGGCAACCTCAGATCCTTAAGCCACTCGACTATATTTTAATAAACTTAAAAAATAAATTAGTAAATAAACAACATAAAGGCCTCACCTCCAAATATAGTCCCATTCAGAGGTTCTGGGGTTAGGGCTTCAACACAGGAATTTGGGGGGGACACAATTCAGTGCATAATAGCAAGTTTCAGGCCCTTTAAATGCATCATTTCAAGTAACTTTCCCAGAAACACTAGGAGGCAAACATTCCTTCCTCACTCATATATGATGAAACTGAGGCCCAAGAAGATTTGGTAACCTGGCCAAGGCCACACGACTAATAAATGATGGAGACATGAGTCAAACCAGGTCCGTCTGCCCCCAGGCCTGTGGCCATGACACCACCCCGCCTGCTGGGACCAGGTGGCTACACGTCACGAGGGCTAGGAAGCAAAAGCGCGGTGTGTGGGAAGCTGGCACTAAAAATACTACAGAGGGTCACATGTCCAAGTGTCATCAGCCCCAAATGTTCCTACTCACCCACTGTCCAGTGCCCTTCTGTGTCCCCTTTTCTCCTAGGTCAGCCTTTGTAGTCATGTTTAATTTTTTTTTTTTCTTTTTTGGCCACCCTGCAGCATATGAAGGTTCCAAGCCAGGGATCAGATCTGAGCCACATCTGTGACCTACAAGGGATCCATTAACCCACTGTGCAGGGCCAGGGAGCAAACCTGAGTCCCGCATTGCAGAGACGCTGATGATCCCATCAGAAACTCCTTAGCTCTTTTGGCTTTTTTTGGCCTAACCCACAACATGCAGAAGTTCCCGGGCCAGGGATCAAACCCATGCCACAGCAGTAACAACACCCAGTCCTTAACCCACTGAGCCACCAGGGAACGCCTCTTCATGCTTAACTTGATTGTGATTATTGGCAGGAATTGGAGAGATCCTCCCTTCCTGGGAAGGAGGGGATCTGTGGAAAAGGTGGGTCTAAAAGGAGAAGGGAGGAGTTCCCATTGTGGCTCAGCGGGTTAAGAACCCAACCAGTATCCACGAGGATGCAGGTTCAATCCCTGGCCCCTGCTCAGTGGGTTAAGGATCCCGCTTTGCCATGAGCTGTGGTGTAGGTCACAGATGCGGCCCAGATCTGGTGTTGCTGTGTTGTAGGCCGGCAGCTACAGCTCCAATTAGACCCCTAGCCTGAGGACTTCAATATGCCACAGGACGGGTCCTAAAAATTAATTAATTAATTAATTAATAAAGCAGGGAAGGATGCTCAGAACCATGGAGAGGCCAGTCCCTGACTGAGGGCTGATTTGGGAAATAGCTTGGAGACTCGGGCAGGAATCAGGAAGAAGCCTGTGGAATTCTTCTGTGAGCAGGCAAGCGTGGCCCTACCCACCTCTTCCCCAGGGAATTCAATTCCGATCTTGTCCAGAGTGGCTGAGTTCAGATCAAGGTTCCCAAGTGTGACAAGCTGAACCGTATCCCCAAAATTGATATGTCAAAGTCCTGACCCCCTAGAAGGTCAGAAAATGAAGGTATTTGGAAAGACGTTTTTAAAGAGGTCATTTAGGTCGAGTGAGCTCATGAAGGTGGGCCCTAGTCCAACATGAATGGTGAACTGATGGAGTTCCTGTCGTGGCGCAGTGGTTAATGAATCCGACTAGGAACCACTAGGTTGCAGGTTTGATCCCTACCCTTGCTCAGGGGGTTAAGGATCCGGCATTGCCTTGAGCTGTGGTGTAGGTCGCAGACGCGGCTCGGATCCCGTGTTTCTGTAGCTCTGGTGCAGGCCAGTGGCTATAGCTCCGATTGGACCCCTAGCCTGGGAACCTCCAGGGAGCGGCCCTAGAAAAGGCAAAAAGACAAAAAATTTAAAAAATAATGAATGGTGAACTGATAAGGCAAGATTAGGATGCAGACACACACAGAGGGAAGGTCGCATGAGGACAAGGAAGGAGCCTCCATCTACAAGCCAAGGAGCGAGGCCTCAGAGGCCCAGCCCCACCCCTGAGCTCAGACTCCAGCCTCCAGAACTATCTGCTGGTTAAGCCACCCAGCTGCTGGTGCCTTGTTCTGGCTTCCCGAGCAGACTAAGGTACCAGGTAACCGGGTTCAGGCTGATCCCCCTGGAGGGAGCCTGGTTCCCTAGGCTGTCTTCACCCCCTCCTCCGTTTCCCCCCAGGACTGTCCAAATAAGAGAGCTGAGCCCACTCAGAACAGACCCCTCTCTGAGCCTCTGAGAATCAAGAAGAAGAGCTGAGGACAAATATGAGAAGACTCAGATTTTCTACTGTAAAATCTAAGGGGGTTATGGGGTGGTTAAAGGAGAGAAGGAAGAAAAAGAAATATTCATTAATGAAAATTTTTTTTAAAAAGGCACACTGATAGAGCCCTCGGCTTTTGATGATTTTGTCATTTTGAATAGCATCTTCAGTGATATCTGTCAACTTCTCCTCCAAGCTGCAATTTTCAATGTCATTCCAGGAGCCAGTGGGTTTCATGTTAAGCAGCCAACCCACCCACGTCTTTAGGAATTTAGCCCAGGTCTTTTCTGATTTTCCATTCCCTGTTCTAACAGCCAAGAGACAGGCTGCTTTTACTCACTGCTTAGGTGGAAGAAGGCAATAAAAGGAGGTATCCTAGGAACATTCCAGAATCTTCCAAACAAATCTGTTCCATTGTCTTCCCTAAAAGCTGGACCCACTTTCTGAGAGCTAGGGAACACATTTTCTTGCCAGGCCAGCTTGTCCATCTCAGCTGAGTTCACACGTGCATTTGAACCTTATCAAATGACAATCTGCTAACCTGCAGAATAGGAAATTCCTAGATCAGCAAAACAGTTGCAAACTGGAAACGCCAAGATGGAAGCAGCCTGTGTCGCTTGCCACCAGAGTTCCACGGCCACGTTGCAGCCCCGGTGTCCCTGCGCCTCCCACTGGCCAGTCCTTGGACTGTTCCAGAACTGGACACGGCCAGCACTGCAATGTGAACTGGCAAAGGGGCCCCATGTGCCCCTCAACCCCAGGTGGAGGCGTCCATGACAGACTCGCCAGGCAGATTCCAGCCCCTGCAACCCCTCCTGCAGCCACAACCTCAAAGGCCACAGATCGTCCTCACGAAGGTAACAGAGTGTTAAAAGTGACACTCTGGAGGCCAAGCTGCTTTCACTATGAAATCCCAAAGCAAGAAGTAGTCAGGGGAGATGGTCAAAGTCCTGCTGCCCTTGGCCTCCTCACCCCCCTGGAGAATATAACAAGTCAGCTCCTTGAGAGACAGGCTCCTGAAGAGAGGATTTTCTGAGAAGGGTATCTTTGGAGAAAGCTGTGCTTCCTGAAGGGCAGGTGGGGGCCGGCCTCTCACCTCAATCGCGTTGGGGGTTTCCCCAAAGTTGCTTGGAGAACTTTTCATGTGACTCCTTTTAGCTGAAAGGCAGAAAAGTCTGGGGCCCTTTCCCATCAAGGAAATAGGGGTGGGGGTCAGTGGGCTGAATAAAGGCCCAACTGAGGTCAAGTCTAATTCCTGGAACTTGTAAATGTGACTTTATTGGCAAGAGTCTTTACAGGTGGGATTAAGCACCTTATTTGGAAAAAGAGTCTCTTATTTGGAAACAGAGATGGGTTTAAACGAAGGCACTTGAGATGGGGAGTTATCCTGGATTTCCAGAGCCCTACATGCAATTGCACATATGCCCACTAGAGGGAGGCAGAGGGAGGTTTAACCACACAAGGAGGAGACGTCAAATGTCACCAGAGGGGATGGGGCCACAACCCAAGAAATGCTGGCAGCCATCAGAAGCAGGAGAGGCAACAAGATGATTCCCTCTAGAGCCTGTAGAGTGAGCTCAGCCCTCCTGACACTGGATTTCTGCCCAGTAAACTGATTTCAGCCTCCTGTCCTCCAAGGTGTGGAAGGGTATATTCCTTTCAAGCTGTCACGTCTGTGGTCATTTGTAACAGCATCCACAGGGAACTAATTCATCTGCAGCATTCTGCTTGGGGGGTGGGGCCAGGAGCAAGCTGGGGTTGGGGTCACCCTGCCTCCCGGAGTTTGTCAGGCAGAGTGATGTGTGAAGGTCAGAGCCGGATGTGGACCTCATGGAAGGGAGCCAGGATGACCTCGTCCCTATTTCTCATCTCTGCCTGGAGGGGCAGAGACTCCCCACAGCAAGAAGAGAAGGGAAAAGCTGCAAGTGACCACCCAGAAGAGGGACACCTCAGGAGAAAGGTCAGCTTCAACCACAGCGGGGTCCCACCGCACCCACTCAAGTAAGAGCTATGCTCTGCCTTCTTCTCACCCTGAACCCCAGGTCCCCACTTGGGGAGGAGTGGGAGGGGCCATCGGAGTCCAGCAGAGAAGCCCCCTTTCCCACGGAGGCTTCCAGCCCTAAGCAAGCTAAGCTGGAGCTGGGGTGAGGAATAGGATGTCAAATTTGAGGGTTTTGACTAATATCTTGGCCTGGATATTCAAATTCCAAATTGAGACTGTTTTCCATTTAAAGCGACCTTAGGACAGACTATTTCCTAAGAGGAGCAAAAAAGGCAGCGCCTGCCAGCGTTTTCATCCCGGGCCAGGAAACATTCATCTCGTTGAATCCATTTTAAAGGGGCAGCAGAAAAAAAAAAAAAAAAGAAAAAAAACCTGAAGCTGCATTCCCCTGAGACCACGAGCCCGGCTTATTCAACACACTAGTTGCAAACGCTGGTGAAAACATCTCGGTGAAACGGAGAGTCGCCGAGTTCCTGTGAAAGGAAAAAATGCAAATTTGTTTTCAGTATCACTTTTAAGCTTCCTGAGTGGAGTCTTTGGCCCGGACTGACTCGCATTGACGTCATTCCCGAGTTGGCCATATCGGAGCAGCTGTTCGCTTCCTCCCTCGGCCTCAGCCCCTGGTGCAGAAAACACGCTGGTTTTTGTTTCATGGAAGATTAAAAACATTTGCTGCTGCGTCCATAATTCACAACCCCTGCTATCACTGGGACCGGGAAGACTGGACAAGAGATGCTAGGTCCCCCTCTCCAAACCCAGGAGAAACCGACAGAGGGCCAGACACAGGATTACGCATCGGCAGGCACCCGGCCCAGACTCCAGCCCCCACACCCTTTCCCTTTCTCTTGGAACAGGAGGCAATGGATCTAACCACCGTTCAACACATGGTCATATGAACGAAGCTGCTTTGTCCTCACAGCTTCAAGGGAGACGGGACCGGGCTGCACAGCCCCGGATAAACGCCCCTTGCCTCTGGCCTCACAGCAAAGGCTCAGCAAAGCCAAGGTGAAAAGCAAGCTCCCTGGCTCCTCGAAAGATTGTTGCGGGGGTGGGTTGCGGGTGTTGATGGTGGCAATGCTGACTGACATACGGCCTGCCCTGAACCTGAGGTGGGGATCCTGACTCTACCTGGGACCTTCTGGTTCCTTCCTTCAGATGCCCAGGAAGGGACTCTGGGCAGGCAAAGTCCAGCTGACACATCTCCTGCCGTGTGGTTGGCTCTTCTCCAGAAATCCCAGGAGTCGGATCATTTGTCAAAGCTGGTAGATAATTCCACATCTTTTTTTTTTTTTTTTTTTGTCCTTTTAGAGCTGCACCTATAGCATATGGAAGTTCCCAGGCTAGGGGTCAAATTAGAGCTGCAGCTGCCAGCCTACACCACAGCCACAGCAACACAGGATCCGAGCTGCATCTGCGACCTACACCACAGCTCATGGCAATGCCGTATCCTTAACCCACTGAGCAAGGCTAGGGATTGAACTGGCATCCTCATGGATACTAGTCGTGTTCATTACCACTGAGCCGCAATGGGAACTCTATAATTCCGCATCTTTTTTTTAATTTGTTTTCCCTTTTTACAGCTGCACCTGTGGCATATGGAAGTTCCTGGACCAGGGGTCGCATTGGAACTGCAGCTGCCAGCCTATGTCACAGCCATAGCAGATCTGAGACGCATCTGTGACCTAAGCCACAGCTTGCAGCAATGATGGATTCGTAACCCACTGAGCAAGGTGATTGTTTGAACCCACATCCTCAAAGAGACAACATTTGGTCCTTCATCTGCTGAGGCACAACAGGAACTCCAATAATTCCACATCTTTCCATCGCGCTGCTCAGACACATCCCTCAAGTTACTGTTGTTTGGAGCCTCCATGAAAATGCAACAGAAGCAAGTAGATTCTTTACCCCTTTCATTTGTTGAGAGTGACCTTCCCTAACTAAGCCAGTGAGTTGGGCAAAGAGAAAAGATGTGAGAGAAAGAAGGCCGCGTGCTGGGAGAGCGCTGGAGTGCCCATCACACCTCCCTGTGCTGTTCCAGTGCCCTCAGCAGAGACCTCAAAAGACACGGGTGTGCCCCAGAGGTAACCCCAGCTCCACAGTCCCTCTGGATGCAGAGCCAGCAAAGACCTGAGTTTGAATCCTCTGCCTCCATCACTTGTTCTGGACTCAGCGGTGTCCGTCTGAGCACTGCACCAAGCTCCACTTAACGCTTGTGGTCCAGGTGCCGCCACCACCCCACTCCCAGCTCCCAGGGGTCTTCCCTGCCCCTCCCACCCTGAGGCTGTGTGGGACCCCTCATCTGAGGTCACCTCCCTCCCAAGTCACAGTTGGCTGCCATGGAGTGTGGCATTTCCCAGTTGGCTGTGAGCCACAGGAGGGCGGGGGCTCTACCCTGTCTAAACCCAGCATCTGGGAGTTCCCGTTGTGGCTCAGTGGGTTAAGAACCTGACTAGCAACGAGGATTCGGGTTCAATCCCTGGCCTCACTCAGTGGGTTAAGGATCCAGCATTGCCGTGAACTGCAGCGTAGGTCACAGCGCAGCTCAGGTCCAGCATGGCTGTGGCTGTGGTGTAGGCCAGTGGCTGCCGCTCTGACTCAACCCCTAGCCCTGGAACCTCCATATGCCGCAGGTGCAACCCTAAAAAGAAAAAGGAAAGGAAAAGAAACCTAGCGTCTAACACATAAAACACCACCTGAAGCATGCTGGCTGCAGAAAAAAATCATCAAGATGTTATTACTGCTGTGTTGTTGCCAATGTTATTTATCCACGAGTAATGATGGTTCACCCCACTTCCCTTTCTGGAACCTGAGCAGACCCACAGGGTGCTGCGGATTCCCATCACGGACTGTCTGCCTGCTCAGAGCTGCGGGACTTTTCCGGAAGAAGGCAGGCTCTGAAAGAAGGAGTGGTTTTGCTGTTGTTGCTTTTAGTCAATCTTTTATTCACAGCTGCAAACCTTTGCTCCATTACGGATGAAACATAAGAACCTTTTTGAAATGCTAATAACAGAATGGGTACCAAGTGACCAAAGTAAAAACCTAAACGCCAAGTGGGGAATGGCCTGGGGTTGTCCACTACACGCAATCCACACAGAAGCAGCGAGATGGTGGCACCAATGGGAAGGAATTTGGGAACCGCTTGTCTCCCCCAGTTGCTCAATGCTATTGACCTTTTTTTTTTTTTTTTGTCTTTTCTAGGGCCGCACCCATGGCATATGGAGGTTCCCAGGCTAGCGGTCTAATCGGAGCTATAGCTGCCACCCTACACCACAGCCACAGCAATACCAGGTCCAAGCCACATCTGCGACCTACACCACAGCTCACGGCAATACCAGATCCTTAACCCACTGAGCAAGGTCGGGGAGCGAACCCGCAACCTCATTTTTCCTAGTCGGATTCGTTAACCACTGAGCCATGATGGGAACTCCCTAAATGCTATCGAAATACTATGGGCAGAGCAAGGAAATGAGGTTCAAGGTTGGTATGATAAAGTCCGAATGCCCTCATCCCCTAAGCAAACTCTTACTGAGTCACTTCAAATGTCAGATCCCAAATGTAAGGGGATAGGCTCCTTGCTCCCGGGAGCTCTCAGCCTCCAGAAGGCAGACACTGTCACACCTGGCTGAGCCAATACTATCCAGCCAGGTCTGTCTGGAGGAGCAGCAGGTGCAAAAAGGGGATGCAGCATGGAGCCTCGGGGTAAAGGCTCAGCTCAAACACCAAGCAGACCTGGGCCAAGCCCTGGGTCCAAACCCTCTTAAATCTGGGAGCATGGCCAAGTTCCTTAATCTCTCTCAATCTGTTCATGCCCCTTCAAAAGAACCTGTTCAGTGCCTACCTCAGAGGGCTGTCATAAAGTGATTAAATAAAACATAGAGCAAAGTGGCCAAACTAGTCCATAGCTCAAAGAAAACACTCAGAGGTCTTGTTGTGGCTCAGCAGGTTAAGAACCCAAATAGTATCCATGAGGATGCAGGTTCGATCCCTGGACACACTCAGTGGGTTAAGGATCCAGTGGCTACAAGCTGTGGTGTAGGTCGAAGATGCTGCTCGGATCCTGTGTTGCTGTGGCTGTGACAAAGGCCAGCAGCTGCAGCTCCAATTCGACCCCTAGCTTGGGAACTTCCACATGCCACAGATGTGGCCCTTATAAAGAAAAAAAGAAAATACTCAGTGACTTTGACTTTCATTGACTCGTCTGATAAAGTCAGAGAAACTTCCACAGAGGAAGTAAAATTTTAGATGCATCAGGAAGGACTTGTGAAGGAGGACACAGGCTTTGGTGAAAAGAAAACATAATTCACAAAGACACCAACCCATATGTAAAGTTGTATGGTGTGTTTGGAAACCAGCAAGGGGTTCAAAGTCGTTGGCCTGAGGGAATGCCCAGGAGGGAAGAGCTGGACAAGTTGGTTTTATCCATGTTAGGGAATTGGGACTTGGTCTTGTGGGCATTTGGTCAAAGGATGATGGGTTTTAGAATCGAACAGTTCTGTTCCATCCCTCCCACACTGTGGGTGGTGAGATCAGGGGCAAGCACATGGAGATAACAACATCCAATCCAGGAGTTGCCTGGTGGCTCAGCAGGTTAAGGACCTGGTATTGACACTGCAGCAGCTCAGGTCACTGCTGTGGCGTGAGTTTGATCCATGGCCCGGGGAACTTTCACAAGCTGCTGGTGCAACCAAACAAAAAAAGAGAGAGAGAGAGAGAAAGTGAAGGAAAAGAGATAAAGAGAGAGGAAGAGAGAAAGAGAAGGAAGGGAGGAAGAAAGAAAGAAAGAAAACCTGAAATCCCCCAACATGGTGCCTCCCGTCCTTTTCATATGCCAACAGTGGGCACTTTTCCTAGATCCTTAATCTCATGACCAGTGGCTCCAAGACATTGCTAAATGATCTGAAGATTATACTGAGCTCCCCTAATCTAAGCTCTAGAGACTTACTTGCATAAAAATAATTTGCTCAACAGAGGGAGAACTGCTTTGCCAGGAGCTCGGGGTGTTTTAGTAATCAATCAATCAATCAGTCAGAGAAAACTCATTAAGCACATGGTGCTGGAGACGTTGAGAGCACTGCAGCTGCATCCAAAGGAAGAGCACGTGTTTAGGTGAAAAGTCTAAGATCTTTCCAGTTGCCTGAGATCTGCTCACTGTTTTACCATTCTAGTTGTGGGCAACCCCTAAGAGTCATATTTTCCATTTCTTAATCTGTACAATGAAGAAATTCAGCCAAATGAGGGTGCAAAGGAAAGGGAACCCTCCTACACGGTAGGAATATAAATTGGTATAACCACTACAGAAAACAGTATGGAGGTTCCTTAAAAAACTAAATATAGAACTACCATATAATCTTGCAACCCCATTCCTAGGCATATATCTGGACACAACTAAAATTTGAAAATGTACATGCACCCTTATGTTCATAGCACTATTCATAATAGCCAAGACATGGGAACAATCTAAATGTCCATTGATGGATGAATGGATTAAGAAGATGTGGTACATTTACACAATGGAATACTACTCAGCCATGAAAATAACAAAATAATGCCATTCACAGAAACATGGATGGACCTAGAGTTTATCATACTAAGCGAAGTTAGAAAGAGAAAGACAAAATACCATATGATATCACTTATATGTAGAATCTAAAATACAATACAAATCTACTTACCTATGAAACAGAAACAGATTCACAGACCTAGAGAACAGACTGTGGCTGCCAATGGAGAGGGAGGAGGGGGTGGATAGATTGGGAGTTTGGGGTTAGTAGGTGCAAACTATTATATATAGGATGGATAAACAACAAGTTCCTACTGTAGAGCACAGGGAATTATATTCAATATCCTGCCATAAATGATAACAGAAAGCAGGGGAGGAATTCAGCCCAATGGCAATGGATTTTGAGTGTGCTTCAGAGGACTTCAGTGGTGGCAAGGGCTTCATGGTGCCATCTTGAAGGAAGATGGGCTTTCAAGATCTTCCTTCCCTGATGAGTGGGCCATAAGGGTCAGGCTGGAATTCCTTGGGAGTGGGAGTAGGGGCACAGCATGAGCTGTGGGGAGAGGAGGAAACCCATGCATGAGCATCAGCTCATTGAGGAAGGGTCCGAGAAGGGAGATGCAATAAAATGGGAGAAAAGGCTGGAACCGGCACACTGAAGACTCTTGCTATTTTTGTTGTAACTACAAGGATACTTTCTGGCATATGATATAGATCAGGAATTAAAACTCAATGCAATAGATACACACACAAATAAGAAGAAGCAATTCAAACACAACATTAAAGATAGTCATCAAACCACAAGAGCAGAGAACAAAAGGGAAGAAAAAAGGCCAAGAAATAAAGGCCAGAGAAAATCAACAAAAACAAATACAAAGCAATTAACAAAAGGGCAATAAGAACATACATATCAATAATTACCTTAAATGTAAATGGACTAAATGCTCCAACCAAAAGACAAATACTGGCTGAATGGATACAAAAAAAAGACCCATATATATGCTGTATAAAAAGATGTGGTATACATATATAATGGAATATTACTCAGCCATAAAAAAGAATAAAATAATGCCATTTGCAGCAACATGATGGGATCTAGATATTATTATACTAAGTGAATTTAGACAATGAAAAACAAACATCATATGATGTCACTTATATGTGGAATCTAAAAAAGATGTACAAATGAACTTACTGCAGAACAGAAACAGACTCACAGACTTTGTTAACAAACATATGGCTACCAAAGGAGACAGGTGGGGTCAAGGGAGGGATGAACTGGGGATTTGAGATTGGCACACTCACTCTATGGTATACTGAATGACTGGCCAATGGGGACCTGCTGTGCAGCACAGGGAACTCTACCCAATCAATATTCTGTGATCATCTATATGGGAAAAGAATCTGAAAAACAATGGATGTGTGCATACACATAACCGAATCACTTTGTTGTATAGCAGAAATTATCACAATTTGTAAATCAACTATACTTCAATAAAATTTTTTAAAACAAAACCTGCAGGGTCTGGACAGGTAAAAGTGACTAAGTGCAGTGGATGGGACACACTGGAGATGCACACCTTGCCTAAGAGAGGGCCTGATCCTTAGCTCTGCATGACTGATTTCCTGTGATCTTAATGGCGCAACATGGCCGGCCTGATTTCTTTGTTGTTTGATCTTTGGCCGCCCAGTGACATGTGGCGTTCCCAGGCCAGGGATCAGATCTCAGCTGCAGTTGTCACCTAAGCCAAAGCTGTGGCAACACTGGATCCTTAATCCACTGTGCCGGGAGAGGGATCGAACCTGTGTCCCAGCACTCCCAAGATGCTGTTGATCCCGCTGCACCACAGCAGGAACTCCCTGATTTTTTGAAAGAATGACGGAGGGCCTGATTTTTTTTTTTTTTTTTTAATGGTCTCACCCATAGCAAATGGAAGTTCCTGGGCCCGTGGAGTTCCCCTCACGGCTCAGCGAAAACGAATCCCACTAGGAACCATGAGGTTGCAGGTTCAATCCCTGGCCTTGCTCGGTGGGTTAAGGATCTGGTGTCGCCCTGAGCTCTGGTGTAGGTCACAGACATGGCTCAGATCTGGCATTGTTGTGGCTGTGGTGTAGGCCGGCAGCTACAGCTGATTCGACTCCCAGCCTGGGAACTTCCATATGCCACAGGCGGGCCCTAAAAAGACAAAGACAAAAAATTGACTAAGTTGGTTTTCTTAACACCATGGCTGTTTAGATTCTTCCCAAGTTGCTAATTTGAAACTTCAGCTGTAGCTAGTGAGGCTGACTTAAGAAAGCGCTTTGAAGAGCCAGCAAAGCCGATGAGCAAAGCTGAATCGTGTCCCAGCCTCTGCACTTGGAGGCCTCCTTCAGCATGAGATCAGCTATGAGCTCCGCCTGGAACCAGCGTCACCTAGTTACAGTTCCAAGGTCCCCCCAGCTAGGTTTGAATTTTAGATAAACAAAGAATTCTTTTTTATTATTATTATTATTACTTTTTAGGGCCACATGCCAGCATATGGAAGTTCTCAGGCTAGGGGTCGAATTAGAGCTGCAGCTACCAGCCTGCACCACAGCCACAGCAACACCAGATCCCCTGACCTGAGCAAGACCAGGGATCGAATCGACGTCCTCGTGGATATTAGTCAGATTCACTTCCACTGAGCCACAAGGGGAACTCCCATCAAAGAATACTTTTTTAGCCTAAGTAAATCCCAAATATTGCAGGAGATCTACTTAGACTAAAAAAATACACATTGTTTATCTGAAATTCAGTTGAAATTTATCTAAGCATCTTGCATTTTCATTTTCAAAGCCCTGCAGCTCTCTCCGGAACCTCAGCCCTTTGCTCCAATGGGCTCAGACTCCCCCACTTCCTCTCAGAGCGGCGGGCTCCGCCCTCAAGGGCCCAGGGACATGGTCCATGATGCAGATTTCAGAGGGAAGGGAAGCAAGTCGCGTTTGAGGGCCTGAACCTTGCAGTAACATTTGGTGATCTGCACCCACTACCCTTGACGAGGGATAGATAATCTAGAGCCGTCTCAGCTCCTCTCTGGTTGTGTGTTCTTTGTCCCTCTGAGCCTCAGTTTCCTCATCTCTCTCTCTCTCTCTCTCTTTTTTTTTTGTCTTTTTTTTTTCTTTGTCTTTTTAGGGCCGCACCCATGGCATATGGAGGTTCCCAGGCCAGGGGTCCAATAGGAGCTACAGCTGCCAGCCTATGCCACAGCCACAGCAACTCAGGATCCAAGCCATGTCTGCGACCTACACCACAGCTCACAGCAACGCAGGATTCTTAACCCACTGAGCGAGGCCAGGGATCGAACCTGCAACCTCATGGTTACTACTCAGATTTGTTTCCACTGTGCCACAATGGGAACTCCAGTTTCCTCATCTCTTAACGGAGACAGGATTGTCAGAAGAATTAAATGAGAGAGATCTCAAAGAAGATAACACCAGGTCTGGCGCCGGGCAAACACGGAGCAAATTTCTGTGTGTTCAACTAAATTCTCCCAGCTTAGAATAGTGCTCCTATCACCAAGGCCAGACCTTGGGTCCCAGAGGGCCAACATGGGAAGCTGCCCCGCATCCATGGCAGGTGACGGCTCTGGGGGAGGGGGTTGGGGTTGGGTGAGCTCTTGGTGAACCACCAGGATCCCAGTTCAGGGAGATAATAAGACCCTGGCTTTCTATACTTTTCAGGGCTGGAAGCCAAGTGTGCAGAAGCCTCCTTTTATTTATTCTTTTGGCTGAAATGTATTTGACATATAACATTATATAAGTGTGTGTACAACTTATTGATTTGATACATTTATGAATTGTAATATGATTGCCATTGCGCCTCTATCGTGTCCTATAATTATCATCTCTTTTGTGGTGGGAATAATTCAGATCTAGCCTGGTAGCAAGTTTGTTGAATATAATACCTTATTAATGCCCATATGTCATTATTCACTAGGCTGTGCATTCCACCTCCCCAGACTTCTTATCTATTAGTTGCAAGTTCGTATCCTTAAATAACTCTCCTAGTTCCCCACACCCCCACCCCTGGAAAGCACCCTTTCACTCTCTATTTGTATGTGTTGGGCTTTTTTAGATTCCACCTGTAAATGATACATACCATTTGTCTCTGCCTGACTTTATGTCCTCAAGCTCCAACCATGTCCCCTATGGCAGGATGTCCTTCTTTCTCATGGCTGAAGACTATCCCATTGTGCATCTATACCACGTCTTCTTATCCATCATCTGCTGCCGTGTGACACTTAGGCTGTTTCCACACCTTAGCTGTTGTGAAGGGTGCTGCAGTACCCATGCGAGTCCACATAGGTCTTCAGCATCCTCTTTTCATTTCATTTCCCTTGTGTATATACCCAGAAATGAATTTTCTGGGTCATATGATATTTCTATTTTCATTTTTTTGAGGAACCTCAATATTGTTTTCCGTTGTGGCCAAAGCAATTTACATCCCCACCAACGGTGCACAGGGGTTCCCTTTTCTCCACAGCCTCCCCAGCACTTGTCATCTCTCATCTTCTTGATGATGGTCCTTCTAACAGGTGTAAGGTGACATCTCATTGTGGTTTTGATTTGCATTTTCCCTGATGACTAGTGATGCTGAGCATCTTTCCAGATACCCATTGACCATTTGGGTATCTTTTTTATAAAAATGTCTATTTCGTTCCTCTGCCCATTTTTTTCATCGAATTGTTGGGAGGGAGGGTGTTACTTTGGATATTAACTTTTCATCACACACACGGTTTGCAAATATTTCTCCCATTCTATATGTTGCCTTTTCATTTTTATTTTGTTGATTTTTGTTTGCTTCTGCTGTGCAGAGGCTTTTAAGTTTGGTGGGGTCCCACTTGTTGATTTTTGCTTTTGTTTTTTTGTGCTTCTGGTGTCATATCTAAAAAAAGTCATTGCCAATATCCAGTTCGAGGAGTTTCTTCATATGGTTCCTCCTGGGAGGTTTACGGTTTCAAGTCTTACATCTTTGATCTATTTTGAGGTCATTTTTGTGAGTGGTATAGGAGAGCATCCAATTTCATTTTTCTGTATGTGTTTGTCCTGTTTTCTCAGCATCAGTGTTGAAGAGACTCTCCTTTCTCCATTGGGTGTTCTTGGCTTTCTGGCAAATATTAGTGTATGCCAGTTGAGAGGGTGGTGGTTAATTCTGAGCTCAGAATCCTCCTTTTTTTTTTTTTTTTTGTCTTTTTGCTATTTCTTGGGCTGCCCCTGCGGCATATGGAGGTTCCCAGGCTAGGGGTCGAATCGGAGCCATTGCCACCGGCCTACGCCAGAGCCACAGCAACGCTGGATCCGAGCCGCGTCTGCAACCTACACCACAGCTCACGGCAACGCCGGATCGTCAACCCACTGAGCAAGGGCAGGGACCAAACCCGCAATCTCATGGTTCTTAGTCGGATTCATTAACCACTGCACCACGACGGGAACTCCAGAATCCTCCTTTTTAGTTCATGCTTTGCCACTGTTCTTCCTCAGGGCTACTGCTGCAGGTAGCACAAAGACGGTTTCTTAGTCACTCAGAATGTTCTTTGAGGGGCTCAGAGAAGCCCAGAACTAGCTCCAGCCCCTCTCCCCACCCTCCATGTTCAGGACTGAAAGTCAAACCTGAGCACAGAACAGCTGGAAAGAACCTAGAGTCTTCCAAGGCGAGAAACAGAACCAGCAGCTTGACGGTCTTTATTTTATTTTATCCTTCCCCTAGACTGTTTAGAGGATGACAAAGATCAAACACAGAGTGCAAGAGTTCCCACTGTGGCTCAGTGGGTTAAGAACCCAGCTAGTATCCATGAGGATGCAGGTTCGATCCCTAGCCTCGATCAGAAAGTAAAGATCTGTCGTTGCCATGAGCTGTGGCGTAGGTCACAGACACAGCTCAGAGCCTGTGTGGCTGTGGCTGTGGCGTAGACCAGCAGCGACAGCTCCAATTTGACCCCTAGCCTGGGAACTTCCATATGCCACAGGTGCACCCCTAAAAAGACAAAAAAAAATGCAGAGTACACATACACACACACACACACTAAAGTTCTCAGTGAGAATTTATTTAAATCTATGTCCCTTGGAAATATTGTATCAGTTTGGCAGGGCTGTGCCTTGGTCCATTCCCATTACTGTACCAAAAGTACCATCAATGCTGAGGTTTATTAACAGCAAACATCTATTTCTCACAGTATCAGAAGGTGGAAGTCCAAGATCAGGGCACCCTAGGCTTCCTAGTTCACAGACAGCCCCTTCTCACTGTGTCCTCATGGGGCAGAAGGGGTGAGGGAGCTCTCTGGGGTCTCCTCTATAAGGGCACTAGTAGCATTCGGGAGGGCTCCACCCTCTTGACCCAATCACCCCTGAAAGGCCTCACTTTCTTTTTTTTTCTTTTAAATGGCCAAACCCACTGCATATGGAAATTCCCAAGCTAGGGGTCCAATTGGAACTGCGGCCACTGGCCTACACCACAGCCACAGTGATGCCAGATCCCAGCCACATCTGTGGCTTATGTTGTGGTTTGTGGCAAATGCCAGATCCTTAACCCAGTGAGCAAGGCCAGGGATTGAACATGCATCCTCAGGAATACTATTGGGTTCTTAACCCACTGAACCACAATGGGAACTCCCCCCAAGGCCCCAGCTTCTAGTACCATCACTTTGGGGCTTAGGTTTCAACATATGGGTTTGGGGGGGACACACACATGTAGTCCGCAGCACCAGCTGACCTCTGAGAGTTGAAATTCCTATCAAGGGAAGCCAGCCCTCCATTCCATGATTAAACATAGGCTGAAATGCAAATGAAATATTTTGATACTCTTCTTTTTCTTTCTTTTTTTTTTCTTGGTCTTTTTAGGGCTGCATCTGCAGCATATGGAAGTTCCCAGGCTAGGGGTCGAATCAAAGCTGCAGCTGCTGGCCTACACCACAGCCACAGCAATGCAGGATCCCTAACCGACTGAGTGAGGCCAGGGATCAAACCCACGTCCTCATGGATCCTAGTCAGGTTTGTTACCCCTACGCCACAACAGAACTCCCTATACGCTTTTCTTTTCCTGGGAAACTCAACTCCAAAAGATAATAATTATATGTGGCGTCTGTCTTTGTGGGGTTTTTTAGGGCACCTTGAGGTATACTCCCCACACCCACACTGAGAGGACTCCCAGTGGAATCAGCCTCCTTGCACCTCATTCTGCAAACCAAAGTCAATGCTAGATTTCTAGCAGCCTGACGAGGGACTCTAGGCCCCTCAGGACTGGCCTCACTGACCCCTCCAAGCACACCCGCCAGGAAGGGAAAGGGCACAGGTGCTGGAGAGGCACGTGGGTAGGTGTTATTCAGACACAACTGCCCTGGGAGACAAGCCATCCCTGCTCTGTGCCTGGACCGCCTAATCAATGAAACCGACTTGATTTCTCTCACTGATATTCTTGAAAAGTGTTAAGAACCCATTAAAGATGTGTCTGTGCTTGATGGAAAATCAGAGTAAGCTCCAGAGGACGTGACGAGCTGAGAGCAGGAGGATTTGGTTCCAATGCGAAAAAGGATTTCTGGGGAAACTTTCTTCCCTCTGTTCTTTCCTCCTTCTTTTCTCAAATGGTTCTTGGGTCTTGAGTACCTTGTGTTCGATGCTGGGATCCAAATGACAAAAATAGGGAGTCTCCACCGTGGTGCAGGAGATTAAGAATCTCACTGACTGCAGTGGCTCAGGTCACTGCA
This sequence comes from Phacochoerus africanus, assembly GCF_016906955.1. Taxonomy (NCBI): domain Eukaryota; kingdom Metazoa; phylum Chordata; class Mammalia; order Artiodactyla; family Suidae; genus Phacochoerus; species Phacochoerus africanus. The sequence continues at coordinate 56,916,889 of NC_062558.1, read as the reverse complement.
GAGGTGCGAGTTTGATACCCGGCCTGGCACAGTGGGTTAAGAATCCACCTAGGTCACAACTGCAGCTCACATTTGATCCCTGGCCCAGAAACTTCCATATACTGCCAGTGTGGTCATTAAAAAAAAAAAAAAAAAAACAAGCAGAGGATGCACTCTCTGCCAGAACTCGGTTCACTGGGCCATACAACACCGCCCCCCCAAATAATCCCACACCCGCAGTCTCAGAGCAGCTACCCACATGCAGAAGGCCTAGGGCACAATCAAGTCCTCCAGGCACTAGAAATTGAAGCTCAGGTATTAGCCATTGGCTACAGCTCAGGCTTCCTCCGGCCCTGGGCAGGCCTCTGATTCACTGCAGTGAAGAGGATCATAGGTCCCCTGGCTGGATGAATTCTAGACGTCAGTGAGGCCAAAGCTCACCCCTGACAGATGAGGAAACTGAGGACACCCTAGTGGAAGCCAAGCTTCCCACAGTCCCTCAAAGCAGACCAGCAGGCGTCCCCATTGTGGCTCAGTGGTAACGAACCTGACTAGTATCCACGAGGACACAGGTTCAATCCCTGGCCTCGCTCAGTAGGTTAAGGATCTTGCATTGCCATGAGCTGTGGTGTAGGTCACAGACGAGGCTCAGATCTGGTGTTGCTGTGGCTGTGGTGTAGGCTGGCAGCTACAGCTCCGACTTGACCCCTAGCCTGGGAATTTCCATATGCCGCAAGTGCAGCCAAAAAATCAGCAGCCCAGCAGCCCAGGCCCTCTGTCTGAACCAAGTCTATTTTCCCTGCCTGGCAATTTAATTTATGAGGGTTTTTTTCATGGTAATGAGTTGGAACCACATGTACAGACACAAATGTAGCGCAAATCACTGTGAGAGCTGAAAAATGCTAATCTCCCTCCAACATCTCGGCACCGTCCTCCTGAAACTACCTGCTCCAGTGAGGTTCCTGCGGGTTAATTATTGCTGCAGAGGAAATGGCACTGATTTGCATCAACTTTCAATGACTGGAAACAGCCATTGTCAGTCCTGCAGGAACAGACTTAGGTTAACGAGACAGCCCCACTGCTCACAGGTGAGAGGGATGAGGCTTTGCCCCTGCAACCCTGCTTCTCTTGATGCATCACACAGATGACCCTGCCGCCTAGGGGCCCCTGAGGCGATCTGGTTACCTGTTCACCTGTACTTCGCACATCTGATAGCCCCGGAAACTTCCCACCTGCCCCTCACGGCAGCGGCAGCAGCAGCGGCATGAGGCCCCAAGCTCAGGGCCTGGTGTTTAATCGGATCTCCTTGGAAAGTTCCACTTGGATCCGGTGAGCTCATCAATAACCATCAAAGCCACCTTTCTTCCCCTCCAAGTTCCAGGTTTTTTTCCTAATGACTGGCTCCAAATGCAATTTCAAATTTTGGCTGGTGCCTGCGGAAGCCAACACAGCCTCTTAGACTGAAAGCCGGGCCCACTTCCCAAGGCAGGGCCAGGTACAAAACAGAATCCCGGGCATTAAAGGAAAGTGGGAAGCAGTCGATATACAGGATCAGCCTCTGCAGCTCTGAAGGCCTGAGTTCCCTGATCTCAGGTTACAGGGAATTTGAAAGCTGGCTGGCCGTCCTTCCGTCTGCCTGCGTATGTAACAGGGCACCGACCAGTTCTGAGAAAAGGAAATTTCTCTAATCCATACATTGATATGCAAATGTGTGTTTGCCCAGGTGAGGCAGATGTGAGAGACGTGCCTGGAGTAGGTTCCCATTCTGCCCTTCGCCTTTATCCCAGGATCCCTGTTTCACTTGGCAACCCAAAGAGGGTTTAGAAGGAGTTTCCAGGTGGTTCCACCAGTTAAGGATCTGGCATCATCACTGATGTGGCTCAGGTCACCGCGGTGGCGCTGGTTCGATCCCTGACCCAGGAACTTCCCGTGCTGAGGGCCCATCTCCCTCGCCCCCACCCCAGACAAAACAAGGAAGGTTTAGGAAGAAAGTTCTTCTGTGTACACCCAGCTCGTCCACAAAAATCTTCCACTGAGCCATGGTTTAACCAAAACACCTAATGTTTGGGTTAATATGTGTGGACTCTCATTAGGTGCTTTGATTGTAATCAGGGCACCAGGAGTTTCACATCTAAACAGCACCTGTCTGGAAGGTCCTCCGTGGCGCTAAGTCTATTCATAAGATTTTCATATTTACGGATGCACTGCATTTTCTCCCTGAAAGGCACTGGGCAGCTCTGTACTGATCATGGTGCTAAGGGCCCCAGGATTTGTCCTCCCAGCACTTGGCTCCCTCCCAGTGGTAGGGGCTCCAGGGCGGGGACCCAACCGTCCTGTTCCTATACCTGGGCTGAGCAGGGTGGCCAGCCCCACAGGTGCGCAGTGGCACTGGGACAGGAGTGAGGAGGTTTGCAAGGATGGGCCAAAAGGCGAAGTCTAGGAGTTCCCGTCATGGCACAGTGGTTAACGAATCTGACTAGGAACCATGAGGTTTCGGGTTTGATCCCTGGCCTCACTCAGTCAGTTAGGGATCCTGCATTTCTGTGGCTGTGGTGTAGGCTGGCGGCTACAGCTCCGATTGGACCCCTAGCCTGGGAACCTCCATATGCTACAGGAGTGGCCCTAGAAAAGGCAAAAAGACAAAAAAAAAAATCAAAGTCTAGCCTGGAGGGAGAGCCGGTCTGGAACCAAATAACCACAGGGCAGTTGGAAAAAGTGGCCACTGCCTTTAGCTGCCTGAACACACAGGAGGTAAGTATCCACAGAGGAATTCGGCAGGAAACACAAGGCAAGTTGTAGGACCAGTTCATAGGGATCTTCCTGGAGGGAAAAATTGAGGACTCAGAGAAAGTGTCAGCAACGACTGACCCACTAGCTAATGATGGGAGTCACACACACACACACACACATACACACACACACGCACGCACACTCCAGGATCAAATGCACCAGGTGTTAGTCAGGAATGGCCCCCCAACAGGTACCATGGAGGCCAGCAGCAGGGCTGGGCTCAAGTCCCCTCACCACTAGACATGTCCTTCAAATGCTGCCCAAGACTGGGTCGCTTTGCTGTACAGCAGAAATTGGCAGGACAATGTAAATTAACTATAATAGAAAAAATAAGAAACCTAAAAAAAAATGCTGCCCGGCTGCATGCAGGGCTTCACACCTGGGTGCCATCTCAGGGTGCCATCTTTGTGGGCTTGTGCCATGCAGATAGCCATGACCCTGACTGGGCCTCCCCACGTGTGCGATCACTGCCTGCACCTGCAACGGCAGGAGGGGAGACCTGTCTACTCCACAGGGGCCCCACCCAACCCCCACCTCTCCCTCCCACTCCCATCACCACCACACCGCCCCCACTCCCATCCAACCCCCACCTCCCACTCACACTCACACCCACCACCACCCAACCACCACCTTCCACTCTCCCCCAGGAGCTGCTGACAAAAGCACTAAGTCAGAACAGTGTTCCAACAGCCTCTACTTTGTGGCTCCATTGCACATCCAACCTCAGACCACCCCAAACAACGCCACTACCTTCCTCAGCCATCACCCCAACAAAGAAATACGTCTGCTGGTGTCCTTCACCATTGCCAGCCAAAGCCACCCCCTGGCCAGTGCACTGGCCTTTGCAGACAGCTCTGTGCACAGGCCAGGGCACACATCACACTCGTGCCAGCCACTGAGAGAACCCTTAGCGGCCCCCAGGTTCATAGCCCACTCTCATCCGTGTTATCCTATCAAATCCTTGTTTCCTTCAGCACACAGATGCTCAGAGATGTTCAGAGCCAGTAAATGACAAAGCCGAATCAAGCTCGGTCTTCTAACCAAAAAAGGAAATGTGAGCACAGTCAGCCACTGCAGAAAGGAGACGAGCTCTGTAATGTCTCTTGGGGCTCTGCCAGGTGTTTCTTTTTGAACATTATTAGGTGTAAAGCGGCTTATGGACCAGGGGCAAGGACTGCTGCTTCTTTGTACTTTCTTAGAATACTTGAGGTCTCAATTCAACACATTTATTGAGAATTTACATGCTATGTATTGTACTAGAAACTGGGTTGCACAAAAACTGTTTCTGGAGTGTCTGTTGTGGCTCAGTGGGTTAAGAACCTAACTAGTGTCCATGAGGATGCTGGTTTGATCCCTGGCCTCATTCAGTGGGTTAAGGATCCGGTATTGCTGCAAACTGTGGTGTAGGTCGCAGATGCGGCTCCGATTCAGCCCCCAGCCTGGGAACTTCCATATGCCGCAGGAGCAGCCCTTTAAAAAATAATAATAACAAATTAATTTTAAAAAAAAACAGTTCCTGCCCTTAGGATAGTTAAGGTCCCCTAGATGAGAGCAGCAGGAAGGCAAATAATGACAATAGAGTCACCGAGAAAATGAGAGGTCTCTGCACAGATCAGAGGAATGTGACCAATTCTGCCTAAGGGAGAAGGCTGTCTTTGGAGGTAACTGTGGTGAGACTGAGGGTTTTGCAGGATAAATAGAAGTTTGTCAGGCAGTTGAGAAATTGGCAGTTATCCCTGGCAAAGAGAACCAGATCTATCAAGGGCATGGGCATGACTGGCTTGCAGATGCTGGAGAATACACATTGCTCAGTACTTCTAGATCCCAGAGTGATAGGAAACGAGGCCAGAGATATAAACAGAGTCCAGGTCATGAAACCAGCTTTTCATGCCATGCTAAGAGCTTGGATATGACCCACAACTAATCAGCTGTCATGGAAGCATTTCAACAGGAATGCATGCAGAGGAATACATAAAGTAGATGTGGTATATATATACAGTGGAATATTACTTAACCAGAAAAAAAGAATGAAATAATACCATTTGCAACAACATGGATAGACCGAGATATTCTCACACTAAGTGAAGTGAGTCAGAAAGAGAAAGACAAATATCATATGATATCACTTATATGTGGGGAATCTAAAATAGGACATAGATGAACTTATCTACAAAATAGGGACAGACTCAGAGACCCAGAGCACATACATGTGGCTGCCAAGGGGGAAGGGGTGGGGGGAAGAACTGGGAGTTTGGGATTAGCAGATGCAAACTAGTGTATATAGCGTGGATAAACAACAAGGACCTACTGTAGAGCACAGGGAACTCTAGTCAATATCCTGTGATGAACCATAATGGAAAAGAAAAAAAACAGGAGTGCATGGTCCAGTTTCCACTGTCATTCTACTCCGTCTGGAGAGAGTTTCAGAGGAGAAGCAAGGAGACTAATAGATCAGCAACTGCCATAGTCCAGGCCAGAGAGATGTGGGCACCGAGCTGCTTAAGGGAGGACTGCCCCAGGGGACAGGCCAGACAGAAAGTAAATTCAACCTGGGTGGGGAGAGAATGGGGAGGTGAGGCAGAGTGAGGATGACACCCAGGTTTCCTGTCTCCCACACCTGGATGAGTTGCCACATCCCCGGCGGACGTGGGAAATCCCGGGAGGTAAGGTAAGCCGACGTACAGAGGAGGACAGTGAGTTCATGCCCCGCCATCCTGAGTTTGAGATGTCTGTGGGCCCGTCCTGTGGAGGTGCCCCTTGTGCACCTGGAAAGGTGAGTATGGAAAAGAGTGTAGGCCAGTAAACTCAGCAAGTGCATTTTCCATGGGCCTGGCAGAGGAGTCATGAAAAAGTGGAGAGGAGATGCAGACCAGTCCTGAGTGAGCAAAGCTAACAGTGAAGAGGAGGAGCAGCAAAATTCTGCAGAGTCAAAGAATAGACTTCCTTAGGATGCAAGAGACCCAGGGGGAGGGGGGCCAGGATGCAGGCAGTTGCGGGGGGGCAGGATGCTGTGGGGCCAGGATGCAAGCAGATGTGCAGTCGGGCAGCTGGGAATAGGAAAGGGCAGCTCGTTCCTGATTTCTGGAGAGAACAAGTGATAGACGCCTGAGGGCAGATGTAACTTGGTACGTTGGGACAAAGACAAGAAATCAAGAACTGTATGTTGTTCTCCTTTATAAAAAATGGGCTTAATGAAAAAGTTGTCTAGGTAACTGGGTTACGTTTGCAAATGACCAGGTAAGCAGTTCCTCAGTGGTAATGAACCCAGCTAGCATCCATGAGGACACAGGTTCAATCCCCGGCCTTGCTCAGTGGGTTAAGGATACAGCATCGCCATGAGCTGTGATGCACCGTGTGTCACAGACATAGCTCAGATCCCGCACTACTGCGGCTGTGAGCCGGCAGCTGCAGCTCTGACTCTACCTCTAGCCTGGGAACTTCCATATGCCACAGGCATGGCCCTAAAAAGACCAAAAAAAAAAGACCAGGTAAGAGAATCATTAGAAAGATAAACTAATTTGTTTTTGTTTTTTGTCACGCCCATGGCATGTGGAATTTTCCAGGCCAGGGATCAAACCCATGCCATAGCAGTTATCCAAGTCATAGCTGTGACATCACTGGATCCTTAACCCAATGCACCACCAGGGAATTCCAAGATAAACTCATTTTAAGGGCAACATGGCCATATCTCTCCTTAGGTGTGCATACACATTCATATTACAACAAATACCATCAGGGGAAAATCCTTTTGGATCCAGCCACAGTGAATTATCTTACTAAGATTCCTTAAAACCATCAAAACAATAGATTCCAGCAGATAAAACCACCATGCATCAAACACCATGTAAACTTCAGGCACCCCTCCTTAGAATAATCAAAATCTACAAAACATAATATAAATTTCTGCTCATCTGAGAAAAAGGCTCTCTGTGTTGATCTCTGTTCTTCTAAACACCCACCAAACTCGAGAACAGAAGACAGACTTCAACTCCCCAAAGGAGAAGCTTCGCCCATGGTACAGAGCCAAGTGAAAACGCCTTTGGAGACAAGTTTGAGGGCATCTTGAAGACTTTGATGTGCGGAGAAATTTCAAGCTGGAAAGAACAAGAGGCAAGGAGAAATAAACATTTCCAGTATCTTAAAGAGCCAAGGCATCAAAGTGCTCATTTGACCATCGGGAGACTTAGAAAAGCATTGGTATGTAAGCTAAATTGCAAGTGGATTTTCATGGCTCCAGGATTTTAGAGCATCACTCGCTGTAAACAAGATTCCTACAGAAGGTGTCAGGTGTGTGAGTGGGTGTCCAGTCCACATTTGGACCATCACCCTCTGCAGAGCAGGGGGCGTGTGCTACGCAGACACGGGTCTCCCCATCCTGGGGTCACATCCGGGACAAATTACAAAGCAATTGCAGCGTTTGCCACACAAGGGCTCTCTGATGGATCAAGGACGCAGTCAGAGTGGAGCAAGGTCCTCACCCGCTCCCCACCAGCAGCACTTGGGCAAGAATTCGAACTCGAGGGGAATGGGTCAAGCATGTCCCCTGGCACCAGGCAAACTCCTCCTCCCATCCTCCCACCCCCTGCCCAGGAGCAAAACCTAGCCCTGTGAGTTAGCAGTCATTGAATGGCTGTACTGCTCAGCAGTCCTGCCTTTTTATTTTATTTTATTTTATTTCTTTTCTCTTTTCTTTTTTGGCCGCCCAGAGGTATATGGAGTTCCCAGAGCAGGGATCAGATCCAAGCCGCTGTTGCACCTAAGTCAAAGCTGCAGCAATGCCTGATCCTTAACCCAAGTGCTGGGGGCTGGGATCGAACCTTTACCGCACGCTTCCAGCGGGAACTCCAGGAGTCCTGCTTTCTGTGCCTCAAGAGTTTTATGGGACTAAATCAGGGTCTGGGTCAGGTGTTGACTCTGGGCTCCAAAGTTCAACAGCCACATCCTCTTAGCAGGATCCCGGGGGGCAGGGATGAGGGCTGGAAGTAGGAAACGAAAACAATTGAGGGAATGTGGCTGACTCCTGGGAAGTCACACCAGGCTGGGAGCCCAAAGGCCAGGTGTGCAGTGGGCACCAGAGGAACTGCTGTTGGAAAGGCTCAGGGCAGAGCTGAGAACTTGAGGGACCACATGCAATGCTGGCTCTTCTCCCTGATCCCATTATTTTCCTCTTCAGAAGGTTTTTCTGCTTTTGATTTTGTTTTTTGGGCCGCCCCTCGGCATATGGAGTTCCCAGGCCAGGGATCAGATTCCAACCACATTGGCAACCTAAGCCAAAGCTGTGGCAACTGCAGGCTCCTTAATCCACTATGCCCGACCAGGGATCAGATCCTGCGTCCCAGCGCTCCCAAGACAATACTGATCCCATTGCGCCACAGCAGGGAATGCCTTCAGAAGGTGTTTTGCACATCTTGAATTCAAAGGAAGGCTTTGGACAAGAGAGAGGCAGTTCCATCCCCAAACCCAGAACCTGTGAGAACACATGATCTGCTGAGTGCTGCAGGGCGAGGGCAAGGTGCCCTGGACAATGTCCCCTCAGTCCTTAGGCACTAGCAGGACACCACTCTGAGTCAGAGGAAGGGCATGCCTCTGCTCCTACCAGCTCCCCTGCCACCCTCTAAACAAGCCTTGCCTTTCTCTTTCCCACGGCCCTGGGTCGAGAAGCAGGTGTGGTCCGTGGCAGCAGGTTTACAGCAACGAAAAACACATTCCTAGGCGCCTCCGTTCTATTGACACGTGTAGTTTCTGAGGCTGAATTACCCCTGACCTCCGGCCAGTCCCTGTTTACTCATCCACACAACCCACTCGTCCATCAGGTGACTGTGACCTTGGGATGCGCCTCCCCCTCAGCCCCAGGGGGAGCCTCCGCAGGGGTCCAGGAGCACACAGGCTGCCCCTTGATTCCTCGTGCATCCTGGGGTCAGGGGGCTTGCTGGGCATTTGCTGGCATGAAGCTGCCCTTCCTGGCACCCACCTCCTGTCAGTTACCTGGCTTCATTCATTCATTCATTCATTCATTCAGAGCATAAGTACTGTATGTGCTAGGCTCCTCCGCCAGGTGTTGAGGGTGTGATGGGAGATCAACCAGGCACAGTCCTGTCCCTCATGGAGCTTACCTTTCAGTGAGAAGAGATGCCAGAAGCAAGCAAAGAAACCACTTTCTTTTTTTTAATTTTTTATTTATGTATGTATGTATTTATTTCTTTTATTTTTTAGGGCGGCACCCGTGGCATATGGAGGTTCCCAGGCTGGGGGGCCAATCAGAGCTACAGCTGCCGGCCTACGCCACAGCCACAGCAACACGGGATCTGAGCCGCGTCTGCAACCTACACCACAGTTCACAGCAACACCAGATCCTTAACTCACTGAGTGAGGCCAGACATCGAACCTACAACCTCATGGCTCCTAGTCAGATTCGTTTCCGCTGCACCACAACAGGAACTCCAAGAAACCAGTTTCTGGCAATGATAAGTGCCATGGAGAGCATCAAGATGGGGGCTGGGTGTTATATATCAAGGAGGCCTCTCTAAAGAAGGGACACCAAGCAGAGACCTGAGTAGTGACCTGCAAGGACATTGCAGCCCTGGTCCCCAAGCAGGAGAGTCCAAGAGGAGACCGTGACGGAGGGCCATGTCATAAGGGTGAAGTGAAAGTTCCAGGCACTCTTCCAGCTCATCCAACATGGACACACGCTGCCAGAGCCTGGGCCAAATTGTCCAGGCGTCCGCTCCCACCCCCAGCACAGCCCTTTCATGGACCACAGGGAGATGGGGCACTCTGGACTCCCTCACAAAAGGAAAGCAAGCACAGGGAGCTCCCGTCGTGGCTCAGCAGAAATGAATCTGACTAGTATCCATGAGGATGAAGGTTCGACCCCTGGCCTCACTCAGTGCGTTAAGGATCCAGTGTTGCCGTGAACTGTGGTGTTGATTGCAGACACGGCTCAGATCTGATGCTGTTGTGGCTGTGGTGTGAGACGGCAGCTGCAGCTCTGACTCAACTCCTAACCTGGGAACTTCCATATGCCGTGGATTTGGCCCTAAAAAGACAAAAAAAAAAGGGGGGGACAGCAAGCACAGTCTGCTCAACCAGGAAAAGAGGCCATCTCTGCCGAGGACTCTGGTAGCTCAGAGTTGGCCCATTTTTCCAGGTGACAGCAGAGCATCAGGAGCCGCTGCCCCTCCAGTCATGCCCGTCCTTCCAAAAGGCTTCAGCCAGTCATGGCAGTCAGCCAGCCAGCTCCTGTGACCTGGCATCCTCTCCTCAGCTTCAGGTACAGGGTCTCCAGGGCTCCAGGCTCCTAAGCCTGGCTGCCTGGCCCATCCTCCCTTCCAGAAGCTCCCCTTCTCCCCTGCCACATGGAGAGGCGCCAGGCCACACCTCGGCTCCGCTCCGGGGCAGCACACCGCCCTCCCGAATGTCACAGTGGTGACGGGTGACCTTGATTCACTCTGGTGAAGTAATGGCTTTCAGTCTCAACCTTCTCATCCATTGCTCACGATGCAACCCAGCCCTCAGCTGAGAAGAACTAGTTCCCAGGTGCCAGCTCAGGGAATTTCAAACACCTCCCAGGCTGGGCTTGCCAAGCTTACTGTCACACGATCGGTCTAGGTGCCAGGGCCGCCTGGCCCGCTGCCACCAAAGGTGCAACAGCAAGGGCCTCAGGGAGGTAGAGGCCAGAAGACGGGGGCTGATTCCCTACTCATCCTTTGCTGTGTGACTTTCAGCAGATGACTCAACCTCTCTTAGCTGCTGCATCTGCATCCACATGTAAGTTGTGGGGAGAATCGAATGAGAAGGTGCCCATGAAAGCACTTTGTGTGCTTTTTTATTTTTCTTTTTCATATTCTTTTCCATGATGGCTTGTCACTGGATATTGAATACAGCTCCTTGTGCTCTATGGTAAGACCTTCTTTTTCATCACTTCGATGTGTAAAAGTTTGCATCTGCTAACCCCAAATGCCCAATTCACCCCCTCCACCCCCCTCCCCTTGGCAATCCCAAGTCTGTTCTCTATGTCTGTGAGTCTGTTTCTGTTCCATAGACATGTTGATTTGAGTCATAATTCCCCATATATGTGACACCATGTAGTATTTGATTTACTTCACTTTGTATGAGAATCTCTAGGTGCATCTATGTTGCTGCAAATGGCATTATTTCATTCTTTTTTACGGCTGAGCAATATTCCATTTTTTATATATGTGCTACATGTTCTTAATCCATTCATCCATTGATGGACATTTAGGCCATTAGCACTATATGAGCTTAAAAAAAAAAGCAAGTGATAGTGGTTCTGTCCTATTGAAAATGTGATCCTAATGGTGAATTTCTGAGATTTTATCCAAGGAATTCCTGGGATATGACAACCAATTTCCCTGAATCCACTTCAATGTTTTTATTTTTTTATTTTTTATTTTTGGCCATGTCTGTGGCATGCCAAAGTTCACGGGTTTAGTCCAAGGATCAAACCCAAGCCACAGCAGTGACAATGCCAGATCCTTAACCACTAGGCCACTAGGGAACTCCTGACTTCAATGCTTTTAGAATATCAGCAAGTAAACTTTCGGTGTAAAATCCAAAATAGAAACCCCATGCCACATTGTAAAGCTTTTTGAAAAATGTCAGGAAATTCCTATAGATGTAAATATTATACATCCTTTGCTCCAAAACAATTCCTTGAAGACCCAGAATTGGAACTTCTACTGCCAACCTGGCTGCGAGCTGACCCACAATGAGATACAGTAGGCGGGCCCAAGAGGGTCTTGGCTCTTTTCTCTGAAGAAAAACTTTTTTTGCTTCCAAGTTATACTACAGGAGAGAAACAACAAGTTCTTTGAAGCTGTGGCCAAGTCAGTGGCACAAAGAATCCCAGCCCTTCTGCCCAATGACCCCTTCCTGGCCAGTGACCCTTGTTGCTCACATGGGCTCAAGCTCTTCAAATGCCTCTCCTTAGAAAAAATTGCTAAACTTTTGCCATTCCATTTTATCAATCAAAAGACAAGCAAGACTCTGGTCCTTCTTCATCCACAGGAATAAGATCAGCCTAATCATGAGGCCCAAGGACAAGTGAGCAAAGATTTGGCTATGAACAGAGGTGGGCTGGGCAGGAAGAGACAAGAAGGCTGGGTACACTGTTCTCCACATCACAATACCCCCATCTTGGCTGATCTCCTTCTGCATGTAAATCGATGGTAACAGAGACCTCCCCCAGCTCAGGATGCAAGAGTCTGACCCTCCTTGAAAAATATGGGACATGGAGTTCCCATTGTGGCACAGTGGTTAACGAATCCAACTAGGAACCATGAGGTTGCGGGTTCAGTCCCTGGCCTTGATCAGTGGGTTAAGGATCCAGTGTTGCCGTGAGCTGTAGTGTATGTTGCAGACGCGGCTCAGATCCTGTGTTGCTGTGGCTCTGGCACAGGCCAGCGGCTACAGCTCTGATTCGACCCCTAGCCTGGGAACCTCCATATGCCGTGGGATCGGCCCTAGAAATGGCAAAAAGACAAAAAAAAAAAAGAAAAGAAAAGAAAAATAGGGGACGTAACAAAAGCAAGGCACGGAAACAACCTAGGTGTCCATCAACAGAGGAACGGATAGAGATGTGGTACATATATACAATGGAATATTACTCAGCCATAAAAAGAATGAAATCATGCCTTTTGCAGCAACATGGATCCAACTAGAGATTCTCATCCTAAGTCAAGTAAGCCAAATGGAGAAAGACAATGACCATATGAGATCACTTAAATGTGGAATCTAAAATACAACACAAATGAACCTATCTACGAAACAGAGACAGATTCATAGACATGGAGAACAGACTTGAGGTTACCAAGGATGTGAGAAGCAGGGAGGAATGGACTGAGAGTTTGGGGTGAGTAGAGGCAAACTACTACAGGATGGATAAACAAGATCCTGCTGTAGAGCACAGGAAACTGTATCCATTATCCTGTGATAAATCATAACAGAAAAGAATATGAAGAAGAATGTATATCTGTGTATAACTGAGTCACTTGGCTGCACAGCAGACATCAACACAACATTGTATGTCACCTGTACTTCAATTATAGGTATGGGGAGTTCCCGTCGTGGCGCAGTGGTTAATGAATCCGACTAGGAACCATGAGGTTGCGGGTTCGGTCCCTGCCCTTGCTCAGTGGGTTAAGGATCCGGCCTTGCCATGAGCTGTGGTGTAGGTTGCAGACGTGGCTCGGATCCCGCGTTGCTGTGGCTCCGGCATAGGCCGGTGGCTACAGCTCCGATTCGACCCCTAGCCTGGGAACATCCATATGCCACAGGAGCGGCCCAAGAAATGGCAAAAAGACAAAAAAAAAAATTGTAGGTATATATGTGGTGTGAGCACTGGAAGGCTCCAGTGAATTCAAAACCAATTGCAGTGGATCCCTCCATCCTCTCTCCATGATCTCAGGGGGAGAATCTAAGAAACGCCAGTACCCAAGCCCCACTTGCAGCCAGCCAGGCGGCATCTCACGAATATATGTCCAAGACCGTGCTCTTCTTAAGCCCTCCCCATCTTGATCCACAGCTCCATCTCCAGTTCAAGCTGACACCTGAAGTCATCCTTAACCCCTCCCTCCTATAGGCGCTGCATCCAGCCCACCACCTCTCCCAGAAACCCCGGATCACTTACAGGCCTCCTTGCCTGGCCCTATGGCCAATGACCAGGGCCAGGCCATTGAGGGCAGGCACCTGCTTGCCCTCAATGCTGTCTCTCCCAGGATCCTTTGCCTAACCATTCAACAGGCCACCCTCGTTCCCCTCGGGGGGCCTCTGCATAGCTGCTACCCACTCTGAAAGGCCCAAGTCTGGTTCCTCCACATCATTTGGGGTTCGATCATTAGACTCCTGTTCTATGTCCTGCCCCTGCCCTCCCCTATAGCCAGCCTCTGTTACATGGTGCTTTTTTGGGGGGGGGGTGCACCTGCGGCATATGGACATTCCCAGGCTAAGGGTCTAATCAGAGCTGCAGTTGCCAGCCTATGCCATAGCCACACCAGATCCAAGCCGCATCTGTGACCTACACTACAGCTCACGGCAACGTTGCATCCTTAACCCACTGAGCAAGGCCAGGGATCGAACCCACATCTTCATGGATATTAGTTGGGTTCTTAACCCACTGAGCCACAACAGGAACTCCATATGGTGCATGTTTATTTTCCTCTTCATTTGATGTATGGATGATCACCTACGAGCCCCACAAACCATGGGTCACATTTGCCTCCTTCACCACCAATTCCCTGGCTCCTGGAGCCATTCCTGGGCCAGCACAGGCTGCTCAAAATGTATTTATTGACCACGTCCCAGAGTCCAGAAACTTCCAGCAGACTAAGTTCAGTACAGTGCACTGACACTTTCTGGGGTCACCAACGGCCAGTGTCAACACCTCAGACCACAGAGTAATGACCAAGTTCCTGGTGTGGCTGCAGAAGAGAATCGCTGAGCCGCCTTCTCTGGGGACCGCTCCCTCCCCCAGGAGTCGGTGAGGGCTGAGCCCATGGCTCCAGCCCAAGAGCCTGGTGGAGGCCCCGGGAAGACCCAGACCCCTGTGCTCCTATCCCCCAGTGGGAGGGCAGCCTTATGCCTTTCTTGGCCTCACCACCTGGCCCAGCAGGCTTCACCATTTCCCCATCTCTAAGACAGGGACAAAGAATGCTTTGTCACCCCACCTACTTCTCACGGGTGTTATGAAACAACTGTTTGCTTGGAAAACACTTTGAGAAACGTGGGTAAAGGTGCCTGTGGCTCAGATGACGCCTGCTGTACTTGATCCAGGCCAGCGAGGGCCCCGCCAACTTGCCATCCGGTCCCCGCCTTGCCCGCCCGAGGGCTGGGAGGTGGGAGGTGGGAGCCTCTCCGGTGTCACCAGGCCTGTGTCACCAAGCCTACTGGCTGAACTGTGGCCCCAGAATATGGCCACGAGGTGTGTGTGTGCATTCCTGGGGCCGCCAGACCCACTGATTTCAGCAGAAGATGAGCTCTACTTGGGCCTGGATGGTGGCCACCACGCACGCCCGGCCTGCCCTTTAGTCAGGAGGGCCAGCTGAGGGTTACCTGGGGACAACCTGCCTGAGTTCATGCCATGCGGGGCGGGGCCAAGGCCTCGGTGCCAGCCTCGCCGGCGGGGAGCTGAGAACAAAGGAACGCAGTCTTGGCCCCTGGCCTGGGGAGGACAGATCTCCACCTGCAGGTGCTCAGGTGGCCTTCATCGGCAGCTGGAGCAGCAGCCACCTCGTTGCCATGACAACCGTACTTGGCAACTATGTCTCTGCCCCGGGGAGGGGTCCAGCCCCAAGCACTGGCCAGGCATTTCCCAGAGCAGCTTGAGGTCGATGATGAGGAAAGGCTGCGGGGCGGGCAGTGCAAAGGGGACACTGCACCTGCCACCAGCCAGCAGTCTGGCCTTCACCTCCGACTGGACGCTGGACTTGGCCCCATGAGGTCTCACTCCGTGCATCCGCCCAGGGCTGCTTCCCTAAAGCGGGTGGCATTTAGCAGACAGTGAACAGCAGACAGCATGTACATTTAATTATAACTCTCCCGGATAGGAAGGGCTGGCTATATACAGTATGTCTGCCTGTTACTAATTATATTTATTTTCAAACGGTGGTGGTGGGGGGGAGGGGAATCTTCTGAAGATGAGTCAGAAAAAAAATCCTTCGCTGTTATGAAAGCAGAGGACGTCTCCCGAGGGTGTCTGTACCGCACGGTTGTCACTGCCTGAGATGGAAGACCTGAGCTGAGCCCGCCACACCGGTGACCACCTCCAGGTGGCTCTCTGGACCCGAGCACCTTCCTGTCCACACCTGAGCAGCTAAAAGGCTTTCTCCCACCACCCCACCCCCCACCCCACCACCTCTCCCCAGCCAGCCTGGAGAACGAAGCCTCTTCTTCCTGCAAAGACAGAGCCTTTCAGCATCTGCTGTCACCTTAATTGGGAGGCAGCGTTCCAGCTGAAACACAGCACAGGTTTTTCTCTCATCCAAGGAAAAGCATCCTGCCCAGATGGCCGGAATGCACGGGCTCCGCCTTCAATCTCCATTCAGCCCACGATGTTATTTATACCACCACCAGCAACACCTAGAAACCCAAAACAGTGATCTCTGTGCCCGGCAGAAGCCGTGCACACTTTGGGAGCAGGCAGGCCACAGTGGACATGGGTTTCACACGCGTGTGCCCTCAGCTTGGCGTCCACACATGTGAGGTGCACACGGGTGTTTAGGACAGTTCACAGGGCGTCGCCAGCTCCTCTTTCAAGGAGACGGACTGCCCCCCCCACCCCGCCCTCCCCACATTCACACCGTGAGCTGGGGAGAGAAGGAAACTCAAGGCGACACATCCGCCCAAGAGAGCTGTTCAAAGCCACAATGTTCAGAATGGGTTTTCCAATAATTTTTCAAATAGTCACACTTGTTTTGTTTGCTTTCTTCCAGGAAGGCTGCAGTGTTTTGGAAAAGGAGGGGGAGGGGAAAAAATGTGAGTTCATTTCCTGAGTCTTAACTATTTCTCCGTAGATAGAGCAATGAGAGGCTGGGGCTGGGCGGGGGGGAGCGTGCTCAGGGCCACAGGACACGTGGGGCGCAGAGCAGAGGGAGCTTGGCCCCCACCCAGGCTCTTTATAGGCCATCGGTGGGGAAACTGGATTCAGCAACGAGGCGGTGTTGAAAGAGCTGAGAGCAGGTCCCCAGAATTGTCTTGCAGGCCGGTGGTTTGCAAAGTTGAACAATTAAATCAGTTCATCCAAAGAAGAAGGCAGAAAATGGATCTCGTGACTGATAATTAGGGACCCAGGAGAGAGTTATGGGAACAGCCAATACTTATCCAAGTGCTTTTCACAAGGATTATTCCACCTGCGTCTCCTGGCAACCCCACGCAGCAGAGGCGCTGTGCCCGTCCCATGGGGAAGGTTCTGGAAGGGTAACAGCAAGTCCAAGGGCCTCCCACCCTCTGCCCCAGACTAAACATCTTCCCCTGGGTGTCTCTTCAGGGCTGTAGTCGGCATCCTGTGCAAAAGGCCCAAGTCCGTCTGTCCATCTGCCCCACTTGGATGGAAACTCCATGAGGACAGGGACTGACCTCATCAGTGTCTGCAGGGCCAGCACAGAGCTGTGAACTCAGTCGCTCTGGCCTGTGTATTTGTCAGAGGAGTGAAGGAATGAATGGGTGAACCCAAAACTCCAACCCTAAAGGAGGAAAGAAGGCGCAAGAGATGCGAAGCCACCCCAGCATCCCAACTCCGCCCTTGCTCCAAGGTTCTGTGCCACCCGGGCAGGGCGTGGGCCCCTGGGGAGCGGATGGGGGCCGGCAACCCTTGTTCGCTTGTGACAGATGGACACAAGGAGAGCTGTGCTTTATCCCGAAGGCAGCCTGGCATCAGACCCGGCGGTCCAACCCATAACGTCCCTGCTGGGCTCCAGGCTTAAATCAGTGATCTGGTTTTTCAGAGCAATGGTCCTGATCCTGGTGTCCTCACGAGGGGTTTAGGGGCCTCAGGCTCAAGGTTTAGTGGCCAGGCTGCTGAGAAAGCCCCACTCCCTCACCTCCCCACCCCACCCACACACGCCCTGGCTTCCCCTGCTCTGAGACCACAAGGTGGCTTCTGTGACAGAGGGAATGAGGAAAAGCAAGAGGGGCAGAAGGAGACACAAAAGATGGGGACCGTGCGAAGCTGGAGCCCTTCCCGCTGCCTCACCTCACTGAAGGCTCATCTGGGGTTTTGTCTTTTATTCCACTTTTACGCACAAGTCTCTGTAAGCGCTATTGCCTCCCTGGCCTTGCCTTCACTGCCAGCACTGCTGGGGAAGCTCAGGGTCCTGCCCTCGAAGGCTCCCAGCCCGGCACAGTCCAGCTGCCTATGGCACAGAGGTACCCACCCCAGACTCTGCAGCTCCTCCAAGGAGATGTGAGGGCACTGGGCAGTCCTGGCCTCAGCCAACCAGGCCCCTCCCTTTGCCTCCTTATTTCTTCTTTCTTTTTTTTTTTCTCTTTAGAACTGCACCCATGGCATATGGAGGTTCCCAGGCTAGGGGTCGAAACGGAGCTGTAGCCACCGGCCTACACCACAGTCACAGCAACATGGGATCCGAGCCGCGTCTGCAACCCACACCACAGTTCAGGGCAACGCCGGATCCTTAACCCACTGAGCGAGGCCAGGGATCAAACCCACATTCTCATGGATCCTAGTCGGGTTCATTACCACTGAGCCACAACAGGAACTCCCTGCCTCCTGATTTCTGGTTCTGCTGGGTGGACGTGTATGAGAAAAGTGACTCCAGTCCCTTCTAAGAGAAAGAAAAGTGGGGCACTGGTGTGGGGGCACCCTTACGGAGACCTCATTGTGTCCCTGAGTCACACAGAGCCAACGCTGAAAAGCCTCATTTCCTCTGATAGGTGGCCCTTGGGAGCGGTGACAGAACTTGGGCCCGAGGGGGCCAGGACTGCCTTATGGGCACGACTGTTAACACACAGCACAGAAGACCTGAGAAGCAGGGACAGGCTGCCTCCCACCAGCCCTGCTCTCCAAAAAGCCACTTGGCTCCAACGTCTCATGACTTGTTCTTAGAGTTACATTTTAACTGACAAAGTTTAACAACAACTGTGACTTATGGCCTTCTAAAATTGGCAGCAGAAAAATGAACTGAGGAAGTAATGGAAAAAAACCACAAGTGAAGCCACTCTGTATTATGCACAATTTCTGTTATGGTTTTTTTTCCTTTCCAGGCGTGTGTGTGTGTGTGTGTGTGTGTGTGTGTGTGTGTGTTTTCGAATGGTAGAAAATATTTTCCAGATACGCCGCCCTGGCGTTCCCAAGCACATATTTATGCCAAATTTATAAGAAGCAGCTGCAGACAAGGTTGACTGAGAGGATTGCTCTGCTGTCTGGCTTCCAGAAGGTGCTTCTGCTCCTCATTCTGTCACCAGGGCACAGACTTACCTCCTAAAACTCTCTAACCTTCTGCATCGTTCCCCCAGCAGGAAGACAAACCCACGGCACAGCGTGACCTGGAGGGATGTGGGGCCTCGCCCTTCTCAGCATCCACATCACGCTTTTGATCTGCAAGGTGCTTTAGTGACCGGTACTTTATCATTTTTATTCATTGGAACTCTTCCTGCAGACGCAGGAAGTGTTCCAAGGAGCCTTTCTCGAATCCCTGGATGGCTTGGAAGGTAGGGTTGTTGGAGCCCCATCAACATCATCGGGTTCTGAACTGCTTGGAGCAGATGGCGGAGCCGCAGTGGGTGAGCCTGTGTCAAAGTGCCTGCATCTCCGAGACGCTCCAACCCCCTCCCCTCGCCCCTCCATGGCCCTGCCTGCTGCTGCCTGGTCAGGAGCTCCAGCCTCCTGACCGAGCAGAGACGTCGCCCAGGGACGCTGCCCGCCTGCACCCAACGCCAAGCTCTCCCTGGCCTGGGGCGGGGCCTCACGCCTCCCCCCACCCCACCACGGCCTCAATGAGGATGAGAATAACCTGCTCCGTGGCTTTCCTGGGGGTGACTAATGGGTTAATCCGGGGAAGGCCCTTTGAAGATGAAAAGCCTGATGTAACTCAAGGGTTGAAGGCAGGCACCTGCCCCAGCCTGGGCCTGAGTCAGCAGAGTGACCTCCTGCCTGCAGGCGGGCTGGGCGAGCTGGCCCAGTCCCCATTCAAAGTCAGGGTTGGCAACCTCGTGTGTGTGTGGGGTGTGTGTGTGTGTGTGTGTGTGTGTGTTGTGTGGGCCTCTGGGTGGTTGGGAACTGTGTCTCCTGGGCGTTTGAGTGGTTGAATAAACCTTCAAATGACTCTGCCAAGAGGGCAGCACACATCCTCATCCTAGAGAATATCAGTTAAGACAGTATTTCCTGGCCATTGTTAGGAGAAAATGCTTTCCTTTTTATTTTCTTTTTCTTTTTTTCTTTTTTCGGACCGCACCTGCAGCATATGGAAGTTTCTGGGCTAGGGGTTGAATCAGAGCCGCAGCGGCCGGCCTATGCCACAGCTACAACAACTCAGGATTGGAGCCACATCTGTGACCTACACCACAGCTCACAGCAATGTCAGATCTTTAACCCACTGATGGAGGCCAAGGATTGAACCTGCATCCTCATGGATACTAATCCGGTTCTTAACCCACTGAGCCACAATGGGAGCTCCCAGAAAAATGCTTTTCTCACAGGGCATTCCTCCCAAGAGGTGCTGTTTTTCTCCTGCCTTTGGAAGAAGGAGCTGTGGCAGTGGTGGGCAGCCTGGGGAATCTGAGGTCGGGGTGTAAGGGAGGCGGGCGGCTGTGCTTTCAGCTCTCCAGCTCCTGATGTTCTAGTCTGCCCTGCATTCACATCTCCCAAGCAGAGAAAGAGGCAGCCAGAGCTGGAAACCAGAGGCCAAAAGCAGCGGATGAAGCGAGTGTCGTCCAGGACCACGCCCCCTCCCACCCTTGACCCGGTACAGGGGGATTTGACGCAGCGGCAGCTGGGAAGCCAAGAACAGAAAGCCTTTAAGCCACGCAAACTGATGCCAAGATTCCGCCACCCGGGAGCCCGTTTCCTGCGCTCTGCACATTCCTCCCTCCCCCCCCCCCCCCCCGCCCCCACCTCCAGTGACCCCTCTCCACGAAGCCTCCTTGCACGCAGCACTGGTTTCTTCCTTCTTCTGGAACACAAGTCATGCGGCCAGAAGGAATGCAGGCACTTCTGCTTTCTCTCTTAGGTCCCCAGTTTCCTTAGAAGTTTTTCACTGCCCTTTCTCCTCCCATAATTTGCCCCGAACCCTAGAGGCCCCCACAACACACAGAATGATAAAGATACGAAAATAGGATGCAAGGATTGGCAGCATGAAGGCAGGAAAGAGGGCAGAGGGGGCCACTAATCTTTTTGCACGCAGCCAGGAATGGACGGGGTGGGGGGCATAGCCCCTGGAACAGGCTATGAAAGGATTCCGTTCTGTTCTGTTTGGAAGGAGATGGGTGGAAATGACAGTTTGGAGAGGATTAGAACGGGGAAGCAGCCTCTTTTCTCCAGTTCTAACAGTGCCATCTAGTGGCCGTGCGAGCAGGTGCAAGGCAGAGTCTCTGGACAGCCCCAGCTGACCCCGCGAGGGGAGGCATCCTGGCTTTGCAAAGGGCGCCCTGTTGATTGACAGCGGCCGGCCTCTCCCGCCAGCCAAATACGTCTCCCTGGAAGGGTCTACAAAAAAGTGGGGAAGACAGCGCCTCAAGTAAACCCATAAAAATGCCAACGGAGGAGTTTACGCTGTCGCCCAACTAAATTGGCGGCGTCTTGGGGGCGTTGGGACGCAGGTTCCATCCCCGGCCCGGCACAGTGGGTTAGAGATCTGACAGTGTCTCAGCTGCGGCTTAGGTCGAAACTGTGGCTCAGATGTGATCCCTGGCCCGGGAACTCCATATGCCACAGGAGGGCCAAAAGAAAAAAAAAAGAAAAAGAAATGTATTTTGGAGTTCCCATTGTGGCTCGACAGATTAAGAACGCAACACACAGTGTCCATGAGGATGCGGGTTCAATCCCTAGGCTCGCTCAGTGGGTTAAGGATCCACGTCGTGGTGAGCTGTGATGTAGGTGGCAGATGTGGCTTGGACGCCATGTTGCTGTGGCTGTGGCATAGGTTGGTGGCTACAGTTCCTATTCAACCCCTAGCCTGGGACCTTTCACATGCTGCAGGTGTGGCCCTAAAAAGAAAAAGAAAAGAAAAAAAATCACTTCACCTTGGAACTCCACAAGTGCTTCTTTTTTTTTTTTTTTTTGCTTTTTGCTTTTTTAGGGCTACACCTGTGGTATATGGAAGTTCCCAGGCTAGGGTTCAAATCGGAGCTGCAAAAATCCCTTCAGTACGAGCTTACAGCGTAGAATTTGAAGAAATCATAATTTTAAGTGGGTATTTCCTAAATTAAACCTTACATTAGAGAAGTCCTGTGCCTTACTCCACAACAGACCAAGAAGTCACAGGTTGTCTTTGAGAAAAGGCTTTCAAGGCATATGTGCGTTTGTCAAACTCAGGGTCGCAACCTAATGCGGGACCCTGAAATCAATTCAGTGGATGGAAAACCATATTTTAGATTTTTTTTTTTGTTTTTTACATATTATTTATTTATTTATTTAATTTGCTTTTTAGGGCCGCACCTGTGGCATATGGAGGTTCCCAGGCTAGGGGTCCAATTGGAGCTGCAGCTGCCATCCTACACCACAGCTCACAGCAATGCCAGATCCTTAACCCACCGAGCAAGACCAGGAATTGAACCTACATCCTCGTGGTTCCTAGTCAGCTTTGTTTCCACTGTGCCACGAAAATCTGTGCCTAGATTTTTTAAAAATCATTATTGAAATATAGTTGATTTACAATGTTAGGTTAGTTTCAGGTGTACAGCAGTGATTCAGACTATACATATATTCTTTTTCAGATTCTTTTCCATCGTAGGTTATTATAGAATATTGAATATATTTCCCTGTGCTACACAGTGGGTCCTTGTTGTTTATGTACTTTATGTGCAGTAATGTGTATCTGTTCATCCCAAACTCCTAATTTATCCCTCCCCCCACCTTCCCCTTTAGTAACCATAAGTTTGTTTTCTATGTCTAGGAGTCCATTTTTGTCCTGTAAATAAGTTCATTTGAATCACTTTTTAGATTCCACATGTAAGTGATTAGATTTTTTTTTTTTCAGTGTGTCACATGCAACAAGGCCAAGCTTTGTTCAGTCCTATAACTGTGCATGCAGAGTGACCATGTGAAATGCAGGTCTCACTGTGGGTCTCAATCAAAGCCTCTGTCAGGGCTCCAGCCCAACCACCCACTACTGGCAGGGGTGCACATGCACCACGGGGCACCTCCACATCATTTCCCCCGCCAACCACGCTGGCAAGATCGCAGGAATTTCCAAGACTGACCCAGTCATGGCTTCCACTCCTCAAAGTGCCACCTTCGCCTTGGCCAGGACTGCATTTGACTCCAGCACACACCTGTTTGGCATTCATCTTTGGGGTTTTTTTTTTTTTTTTTGGCTTAGGGCAGGTGAGGGCAGGGCGAGGGACAGGGGGCTGTTGGGATCAGCAGAGTCCAGGGAGCCAGGCTTGGAACCCCTGGTCACTTTTGGTCCAGCTTGTGCTGGTCTGGACAATGGGAGCCGCCCAGTAACCATTATTTGTACAGGTACACAGGGTTTCAAACGGCCCTCACCCATCATTGCACTAAAGCCCTCCTTGGCAGTACAGCAGTTGGTGGTCTTGGACAACCATGGCCATGTCCATGCAATAGCAGAAAATATAGTTGAAAAGAGATTTTTTTTTTTTTCTTTTTAGTGCTGTGCCCGTGGCATATGGAGGTTCCCAGGCTAGGGGTCCAATCGGAGCTACAGCTACTAGCCTACGCCACAGCCACAGCAAAGCCAGATCCGAGCTACATCTTCGACCTACACCACAGCTCACAGCACACTGGATCCTTAACCCACTGAGCAAGGCCAGGGATCAAACCCACATCCTCATGGATCTTAACTGCTGAGCCATAGTGGGAACTCCCAATGATTTTTTTTTTTTTTAATGTGACACAAAACAACCATTTTACCTAACTTTTCTTCAGTGGCTTGACTGTACCTCAGGATTGTTTTGGGCACTCACTCGAAGCAAGGAGCTGGGGGAGTTCCCATTGTGACTTAGCAGGTTAAGAACCATTATCCATGAGGATGAGGGTTCCATCCCTGGCCTTGCTCAGTGGGTTAAGGATCCCACATTGCTGTGAGCTATGGTGTAGCTTACAGACACAGCTTGGATCCCGAGTTGCTGTGGCCATGGTGTAGGCCAGCAGCTGTAGCTCTGATTCTACCCCATATGCCTCCGGTGCACCCCTAAATAAATAAATAAATAAATAAATAAATAAACATCAAGAATCTGACTGCAGCGGTTCCTGTGCAGATTCCATCCCCAGCTGGGGCCATGGGTTAAAGGATCCAGAGTTGCCTCAGCTGTGGCTGAGATTCATTCCCTAGCCTGGGAACCTCCATAAGCTCTGGATGCAGACCAAAAAGAGAGAGAGAGAAGAAATAGGCCCAGTAAGGCAGCCGGCTGGCCTGCACATGGCCTCCCAGATGGCAGATCCCAGCAGCCCCAATGCCAGCCCAGGATCTCACCCACCCGCCCCTGCACCCCTGGGCACACACCCGCCCCCCACAACCCCGCACAGCGCCAGACCAGCAGATTGCTATAAGAGGCCATGTGCTTGCAAAATTAGCCCCTTTGGCCAAAGCAAACTGGACATGAGGTCTTGTGAAAATGGCCCTGGCATTGTGACCCACTTAAGAACTCTCAGAAGACACCCGCGTGGCTGGAGACGCAAACATGCCCCCAGGTTGTTTTCTCTGACATCTTCTTCTGAAAACTCGAGGGCCTGTTAGGAGCAGAAACCAGGCAGGAGGTGAAGAAATTGTGCCCCGCAGGGTGA
Organism: Phacochoerus africanus; assembly: GCF_016906955.1. NCBI lineage: Eukaryota > Metazoa > Chordata > Mammalia > Artiodactyla > Suidae > Phacochoerus > Phacochoerus africanus. The sequence goes on along the minus strand of NC_062558.1, from coordinate 56,892,684 downwards.
CTTCCCTGAAGAAACGGACCCTGGGAGGGACGCTGGGATCCGGGGATGAACAAAGGCGGGCCAGGCATGGAGAGAAGGAAAGCCAGCCTGCCCGACCCTGCAGGGCGGGAGCAGCCACACCCCACCCCACATTCTCAAAGCCCACCTCCCCTCCCAGGCCCCGGGCCCTCAGCATCCAGACCAAGCAGGCAGGCCAGCCCTCCCCGTCCCGGATTCTCAGCATTCCAGAGCCCAGCAAATAACAAAGGCAGTGTTTGTGGCATTTCAGAACAAGCTCGGAAACTTTTAAATGTCAGAATGAATGATGTGGAAAGACTTGTGGGAGAAGCAAAGAGGCAAAAGCTGAGCCAGGAAAACAGAGAGGCGGTGGGCGCAGGGGGGAACGCTGGTTAGCAGCGCCTTTTTTTTTAATTTTTATTTTTTGTCTTTCTTAGGGCCGCACCTGCAGCATATGGAGGCTCCCAGGCTAGGGGGTGGAATTGGAGCTACAAGCTGCCGGTTTACACCACAGCCACGGCCACGCAGGATCCGAACCGTGTCTGCGACCTACACCACGGCTCACAGCAACACTGGATCCTTACCCCGATGAATGAAGCCAGGGATCGAACCCTCATCCTCATGGATAATGGTCAGGTTCTTAACCCACTGAGCCACAATGGGCACTCCCCCAAACGTCTTTTAATAAACAGGATCCTCAGAAGCAGAAAGACATCTTGAGTTGTCACGCGAGCCAATGATGTGGCAAAAATGAGATTAATGTGATCCTTCCAAGAGAAGCTGGGTTCATGGTCTTGATTGACAGACCATCTCTCTGAGGCGGAGGCTCTGACTTGCAGAGGATGCAGCAGAGCAGGGAACCCTGTCACCCCAGCCCACTCAGACCCAGGCCAGGGATCTGAGCACACATGCAGTCTTGCTAAGAGAAGGGGTTCCGTGACTCGGAAGTTTTCTGCACTGCAGTCCAGATTTGTCATTCGGTTCTGATAGGGATGGCGTAGGACAGTTACACAGGTCCCAGGAGAAGTCTCAGTAGAGGACCATAGACAGAGAGGGAAAGCTAAGGCACTTTAGGAGACCACTGTAAGCTAAGGATCACTCAGGAGAGCCATCAGAATGCCATGGAACTAAGCGGGCTTGCTTAACTATAAAACTATAAATAAAAACATGAGGGAGCACTCATCATGGCTCAGCAGTAATGAACCCAAATAGCATCCATGAGGATTCTGGTTCGATCCCTGCAGCTCCTGGTTAAGGATCCAGCTTTGCCATGAGCTGTGGTGTAGGTTGCAGTTGTGGCTCGGATCCCGCGTTGCTGTGGCTCTGGCGTAGGCCGGCAGCTACAGCTCTGATTAGACCCCTAGCCTGGGAACCTCCATATGCTGTGGGCCCGAGAGAAGACAAAAAAAAAAAAAAAAAAAAGGATAACCAGACCCTTATTATCACCCCTCCTGTCTCATTGTAATACCCCTCCCCCACCTAAGCATCCAGGCCTACTCCTTCCTGCCCCTACTAGGAAAGGTATGTGGCCCACTCCTCACACCCCCATAGCACCTTATATGCCCCCAACCAACCAGCAAGCATATCCTAAGGCCCCTCATTCCCCAACCAATCAGCAGGTCAGCAGGTGTATGCTGAGACCTCTCCTCTCCCTGGGCTATAAAAACAGACCTTGGAGTTCCTCCTGTGGCTCAGCAGTAACAAATCCGACTAGTATGCATGAAGACATGGATTCAATCCCTGGCCCTGCTCAGTGGGTTAAGGATCTGCTCTTGATGTGGGCTGCGTGCGGTGTAGGTCAAGGACTTGGCTCAGATCCTGCATTGCTGTGGCTGTGATTCAGCCTCTAGCCTGGAAACCACCATATGCCGTGGGTGCAGCCCTAAAAAGACCCCCCCAAAAAAAAAAACCCAAAAAAAGACTTATCAGGAAGTCATCCCGCTGTGTTAACAGCAGTGTCTCTTGTCTCCATAAATTTGTCTTTTCCTCACCTTGCTTGGATCCAGGAATTCTTCTGACCTGCGTGCACAGACCAAGAAAGTGGGCATCTGGCCACTTTCCTATGGGATAGCTCTCGCACAAATCTGAGCTCAGCTATGCTCCCCTGCAAAAGTTCCACTTTGCCCTGCCATCTGGGAATGGCCCCCAGCTTCCCTGACCTGTGAGGTCCACCAGGAGAGGAAGTGGTTTAGGTGCTGGGTAAAGATCTGGGACTGACCACACCCCCTTCCCTATGTTCTGGGCCTGGCCCTTCCCTCAGGACCCCTGTCTTTTTTTTTTTTTTTTTTTTTTAAGGGCCACACTCGCCACATATGGAGATTCGCAGGCTATGGGTCTAATTAGAACTACAGCTGCCAGCCTACACCACAGCCACAGCAACACCAGATCCGAGCCATATCTACAACCTACTCTGTAGCTCACGGCACTGCCAAGGATCGAACCCGCAATCTCATGGTTCCTAGTCGAATTCGTTTCCTCTGCGCCACGACAGGAACTCCAGGATCCCTGTCTTTATTCCTTTATTCCTGCCATTCTCTGCCAGGACCCAGCTCATTCCCACACTGGCTCCAGAGCTGGTGACCTGTTGGGACTGGGACTGATTACCTACCCACCTCACCCAGAGCCCTGGAGCCTGCCTTGATGACCACAGGGAGGAGGATGAAAGATAGATCCTGGGGCCCCATGGCCTCTATCACGTGTGACCAAAACACAGCCAGGCTCCCAGGTTAAGAATGGGGACCAGCTCCAAAGCAGCTTCCATGGAGACCAGGGCCTAGGTCCCTGATGGCCTCGCTCTCACTCACACTCACCACTCACAACAAGGAACAGTGGCTAAGCTCCGAGAATTCACCCCAAGACCTCCACCCTTCCACCCACCCCAGGTTGACCCAGCCTCTCAGCAGGAAAGCATCTTAGCTTGGTCATCTGCCATTAAAAATTAGATATTAGGAGTTCCCTGGTGGTGCAGTGGGTTAAGGATCTGTCACTGCAGCAGATCAGGTCACTGCTGTGCCATGGGCTCTATCACTGGCCCAGGAATTTCCACATATTGAGGGAACATAGATTTTTTAAAAATCTGGAATCAGACACAACTTAGAATAGATTTACAAGGAGATCCTGCTGAATAGCATTGAGAACTTTGTCTAGATACTCATGTTGCAACAGAAGAAAGGCTGGGGGGAAAATGTAATTGTAATGTATACATGTAAGGATAACCTGACCCCCTTGCTGTACAGTGGGAAAATAAAATAAATAAATAAATAAATAAAATAAAATAAAATAAGAAAAAAAATTAAAAAATAAAAAAATAAAAATCTGGGAGTTCCCATAGTGGCTCAGTGGAAACGAATCTAACTGGTATCCATGAGGACGCAGGTTTGATCCCAGGCCTCGCTCAGGGAGGGTTAAGGATCCGATGCTGCGGTGAGCTGTGGTGTAGGTCGCAGATGCAGCTCAGATCTGGCATTGCTGTGGCTGTGGCGTAGGCTGGCAGCTCCACCTGCACCTGGACCCCTAGCCTGGGAACCTCCATATGCTGCAGGTGTGGCCCTATAAAGACAAATAAATAAATTTTTAAAATAAAAAAAATAATAATTTTTTTTTAAAATCTGGAGTTCTCATTGTGGTTCAGCGGGTTAAGAACCCAACTAGTATCCATGAGGATGTGGGTTTAATCCCAGGCCTTGCTCAGTGGGTTAAGGATCTGGCATTGCCCTGAGCTATGGCATAGGCCGGCAGCTGCAGCTCCAATTCAACCCCTAGCCTGGGAACTTCTGTATGCAGTGGGTGCCACCCTAAAAAGAAAAAAAAAGCAAAGGGGAACATAGCCCTGGAAGCCCCTGCTTCCCCCACCTATCATAACCCCCTGCCCGGGGTCCTCCAGTGATGCCTGTGTTTGTCTGGGATTCTTCCAGCAGCAGGTAGAGAGGTGAGAAGAGCACAGGCCCAGGTGGACCTCAGTCGGCCACTCTGGCAACATAAACGACATGGAAAGCACCAGGCGGTATCTAGCACACAGTAGATGCTCAATACGTGGTCATTACCCTGGGCTTGAGGTGGCTTCTCCAATACAGCCTGGCAACATCTCTCGCTTGAAGGAGCACCCTCTAGTCTCTGGGACACTCAATCAGAACAGGCAAGTTCAGCCAGGGCCATGAGAGGGGGAGAGGGTGGCGTTGGGTGGCCCGAGTAGAGGCAGGAGGCAGCAGCGCCTAAAGGCTTCCTCTGGCTTCTCAATTGCCCATCCTGCCCCAAGCAGATGTGGAGAGGAGGGAGGGGCCACCCACCCCTGGTCCAGCCCCCACTCCACGCCACTTCACACCCTGGTTTCTTAGAGACATCACCCCCTTCCAGAGAGCTCCTGCGCAGGTATCGCTGGGCGCCTAGAAGTGCAGGGCCCCATCTGTAAAGAACCACTGCCACACTCTGGCCAATGCAAGGAAATCAGTTGGGCTCTGTGCCTGGAGCACAGCCTCCAAGGGTCCTTTGTTTATGAGATGCTGAGGCCAGGCCTGGCTGTAACAAGACTCATACATCAGCAGGGCAATCAAGGGTTGGGGAGGGGAGGCAGAGCTGCTCCCATGGGGGACCAGGGCTCTGAGGTCCTGGGCTGCGGAAGAAGACACAGGGGCAGGGCTGTGTGGCTGGGTGGGGGGAAGGTTCTGATGTGCAAAGGAAGGACAGAGGTGCTGACGGCCACTGGGGCTTCCAGGAAGACTGGGGTCCATGGATTCCCCACCGCCCACCTCGGGAAGTTCAGTGGTCCTTCCATGAACTTGGCATTGACCTGCTGTCCTTCCTCCTTGGAGACTGGGGACAGTCTTTCTGTAGAGAGAGGTTTCTGCAGAACAAAGCTGGTGCAAGCATAACAGTAGAGAAACTAGAAATTAATAGAAACACTCCTAGGAGTTCCCATTGTGGCTCAGTGGGTTAAGAACCACTGAGGATGAGGGTTCGATCCCTGGCCTCCCTCAGTGGGTTAAGGATCCAGCATTGCAGCTGTGGCGTAGGTCACAGATTCGGCTTGGATTCAGTGGGGCTGTGGCGTGGGCTGGCAACTGCAGCTCTGATTCAACCCCTAGCCTGGGAACTTCCATATGCCATAGGTGTAGCCCTAAAAGGAAAAGAAAAAAAAAATAGAAACACTTCTAAATCTTCCCCCCTTCTGAGCTATCTGATCTTGTCCCAAGAAACCCTTTTTTCTACTTGTTAGGCAGGTTTAATTCATAGTGTTTGCCATGAAAAACCCAGACTGGTCACATATGTTATCACACTGAATTTCCCTAACAACCTGCAAGGCAATTCTCTTGTTTGCATTTAACACACAAGGAAATGAAGGTGAGCTCTCCAGAGCTTGGATCTGCTCCTGGACAGTCTACCTGCAAGGCCGCTATCCGCACTGGGGGGCTCCACTCTCTGCAGCCACCCCTCCTCCAGCATAAAGTGAGGAGACTGGAGGAGACAGTGTCTTGAGATCTTAGTTCCTGCCATCAGCCAGTGTGGCTACGCCCACTGTAGGATGCACACTGGCCCCCACTGAGAGGGAAGCAAGCAGGCCCCAAGCTGCTGGACGGAAGTAGTTTGTGACGCCTCCCTGCCCGGAGACAACACAGTGCCCGGAACACGGGAGAACACTCCATCATACCGTCAGATCTCCCTGCTTCATCCCTTAGCTCCTTGTTATGTTTCTCACTTGGCCCTGAGCACATGTGTCTATAATTAACTGCTTTTATTCCTCGACTCCAGCTGGACTTTGAGCTCTGTGAAGGAGAGATGGCTTGCTGTGTCTGCTGCAGTGCCTTGTGCACAAGCAAGTCTTCAGTGTTTGTTGAGTGAATAAAAGAGTGAAGGATGTACAAGAGTATGGAGGCCTACGAATACATGCTCGGAAAATTAAATCCATGATGATAATGATGGGAAACAATGAGTAGAGGGAGGGCAAGGACCTTGAAGTACCTAGATTTGGCACTAGATGGCACCCAATCACTCTCAGAAGATGCTTCTAAGACACGCAGGTGGGTGCTTTTTTGCGGAGGGGTCTTGAAGATTGTAACAGTTGGTCTTTAAGGGCCCCTTGACTGAAAGTCGGCCATCTTGCACACGAGCAGTTCCCAGCAGGACACGCTGTATTAATCAGGGTTCTCCAGAGAAACAGAACCCATCGGCTATGTATAGAAATAACTTTATTATAAGAAATTGGGGCGTTCCCGTGGTGGCTCAGTGGTTAACAATCCCACTAGGAACCATGAGGTTGCATGTTCGATCCCTGGCCTTGTTCAGTGGGTTAAGGATCCAGCATTGCTGTGAGCTGTAGGTCACAGACGTAGCTTGGATCTCTCGTTGCCGTGGCAAAGGCCTGCGGCTACAGCTCTGATTGGACCTCTAGTCTGGAAACCTCCATATGCCTTGGGTGAGGGCCTCAAAAAGACAAAAAAAAAAAAAAAAGAAGAAGAAATTGGTTCACGCAATTACAGAGGCCGGCAAGTTCAAAATCTGCAGTGTGGGCTGGCAGACTGGAAACTCAGTCTCCTGCTGCCACTGAGTGGAGAGAAGGGGTCCGGATCAGTCTTTCTTTTCCCAGAGCAACAGCAGTGTTTGTCAGTGGGGCTCCCTGGGGCCAGCCCCTCCCCACATCTGCAGCTGCTGGTGCTTGGGCTCCTCTCCCGCTTCATTCCCAAACGAGCCCAGGAGGACAGCCACCATGCCCACCCACAAACAGATGTGCTTCCTCCTGCTGTCAACACAGGAAAAGGAATGGAGTGTGACCTGCTCAGAATCTGGGGGAAACAATGAGGTCTGGGAAGAAAATCTTTGAAAACTGTTTTGATGCAAAAGACATTGTGAAACGGGATTTAGCGAGGAAAAGGCTCCATTCCCACCGAGTCAAGCACTTTCTGCAGAGTCAGCCATGGGGGAATGTTGGCCTCTGATCCAGTTCATCCCCTTCCAGGAGTCCAGGGAGGGTAGATCACTCAGAAAGAGAAAGTGGACTAAACCCAGGTGTCTCGACCCTTTGCTTCTGGCTGATCCTCTGAGGGCGGTGGACTTTTTAGCCTTTACTTTTCAGGTTAACTGCCTCCCTCCAGGAGCCAAATGAAATGTTATCATAGCACTCTTCTAAAGCCCCTGGATATCCTGATGGTTTCCAACTCAGCAGAGGTATGAAGAAAGGTTAACAGACCACATGGAGGCTCCAGGCAGAGACAGCAGACAAGGACTCATCCAAGGAACATGAGAAAAAAAATGAAAATTGCCCAAGAAAGACAAGTGAGACAGTAAAAATTGCTAGAGGAATTCCCGTCGTGGCTCAGTGGTTAACGAATCCGAATAGGAACCATGAGGTTGCGGGGTCGATACCTGGCCTTGCTCAGTGGGTTAAGGATCTGATGTTGCTGTGAGCTGTGGTGTAGGTCGCAGACACGGCTCGAATCTGGTGTTGCTGTGGCTCTGGCGTAGGCTGGCAGCTACAGCCCCAATTTCACCCCTAGCCTGGGAACCTCCATATGCCATGGGATCAGCCCAAGAAATGGCAAAAAGAAAAAAAAAATTGCTGGAGATGGAGAGAGAAAAGAGCAGAAGAGCACAGTTTAAACAGAGTTGTTGATCCTAATTTACTACTTAATCCTGATGAGTTAGCATCCTGCAAACTACCTTTTCCCTTTCACCTTGGCTGCCAGGGGGCTCAGAGCTAAATTCTGTGTTCAATTAGAGCAGATTTCCTTAGCCTAAGCACTCTACTTCCTGCGTTACTGCACATCCTCTCTGGGAGTAGATAAGAAGACAGAGCGTGTGTGACTTTCTGGTTGTCTCTATCATCTATTCCTCTCTTTTGTTAACTGAGCACCAAATTACCTCTAGGAAATGACGTTTCCTTCTCCTTTCTGGCTTCCTTGGGGGGAAGGTCCCATGCCATCTCAAGGAACACAGACTGACCAGTTTTGCTGTAGCTTTCTTGCCCCAGTGTTGGGTTTTATGTGGGTGTATGAGAAGCCAAAAACATTTGCCAGGGGGGTTCCCGTCGTGGCCCAGTGGTTAAAGAATCCAACTAGGAACCATGAGGTTGCGGGTTCGATCCCTGGCCTCACTCAGTGGGTTAAGGATCCGGCGTCGCCTGGGAACTTCTGTATGCCATGGGAGCAGCCCTAGAAAGGTCAAAAGACAAAAAAAAAAATTTGCCAGGAATCACAGACTAGAAATTGTTCCCAGCTGACTTGACATTGGAAAGATACAGGTCTAAAGCTGCTATAGGAGTTCCCGTCATGGCTTAGTGGTTAACGAATCTGACTAGGAACCATGAGGTTTCGAGTCTGATCCCTGGCCTGTGGTGTAGGCTGCAGACGTGGCTCAGATCCCGAGTTGCTGTGGCTCTGGTGTAGGCCAGCAGCTACAGCTCCGATTAGACCCCTAGCCTGGGAACATCCATATGCCACGGGTGCAGCCCTAAAAAGACAAAAAGACAAAAAAAAAAGACAAGTTTATTGAGTCAAGCAATGCTATTAACAGAGGGGGCTGACTTCCTGATAATCAGGGAGAGCCGAGACCCAAAGAGAAAAAAGAATTTACAACGAGAGACATCACGAGTGCAGCAGGACAGCTTCCTGATGATGAGGGAGAGATGACCTCAAGTGTGTGGTCATGTCTGTCGGTATAGCCCAGGGAGAGGAGAGGTCTCGCCAAGCCTGAACTCACCTGCTGATTGGTTGGGTGGGGAAGAGGGTTCTTCAGATACACTTGCTGGTTGGTTGGGGGCGTATAAGGCCCCAGAGGTGCAGGATGAGGAGTGGGCAACATACCTTTCCTGGTAGAGGCAGGAAGGAGTAGGCCTGGTTGCTAAGGTCAGGGAGGGGGCATTTCAGTGGGACAGGTGGGTGACGATAAGGGTCGGGTCATTCTTGGCCGGAGGCTTTGAGTTCTCTCTCTTGAAGGAGCCTGGAAGCCCAACACCTGTGAAGCCATATTCTGAAACTAAGCAAGGCCCTGTGGGGCTCCTGGGCACAAGCCTTTCTGTGTCCTTCATTTCTTATTTTTAGGGAATAAGTTTCAGCCTCCATGACCTTCCCTGAGTCCTAAAGGGAAGTTTCAAACAGTTGCTGGTCAGGGAAGGGAGGGGATGCAGAGACCAGGGAGGAGCAGTCAAGAGACCGCAGTGCAGCCTTGGAGTCCTGGTTCCTCCTAAAGGAACACACATGACAATATCTTTGAGTTCTTCTGCAGAAACAGAACCGTCAACAAATGAAAATCAGAGAGGAAGATCCCCAGAACCAGTCCCAAGGCCACTAAACACCCCCTTTAAAGAAGAATGAAAGCTCATATCTACCCTGATCCTTATCTGTGGCCCTATTTATTTTCTACTCCCAAACTATAAAACTACCTCCTAACCTCTCTCAAAGGAAGGCACAGTCCTTAGGCCATTAGCCTGCTGTGGCCTCCTTTGCTGGCAAAGCAATAAAGCTATTTTTTTCTCCTTCACCCAAAACTCTGTCTTTAAGTTTCTATTTGGCACAGTGGACAGAGGCCAAGTTTAGGCAACAATTCCTCGCATGCTTCGGTGTGATCTGGATTTGTTATTAGTCACAGCGGAGAGGGCCCCGGCTGATGCAACAGGGAGAGGCAAAAACCACACTTTGGTCTCCCATATGGGGAGAAGAGTATATGGTGATGCCAGACATTTTGAAAAATACAGCAAAGTGTAAATAAGAAAAAAAAATATCACCTCCACATCCCATAAACCAGAGATGATGAGGAAATGGACTACTGCCCAGATTTACCTTGAAGACAGAGAGAACCACTGACGCTGAGTTCCTCCCAAGGTGCGATCACACAGGACCTGACACCTGACACCTGAATAACCTTGGGTTATTCCACTTGAGCTGCACAGAGGGCAAGGTTTCCACCCATTTTATTTAGCTCTGGAGGGAGGTACCTGCAGGCTTTTGACTTGGATTTAAGGAATTATTTCCCCTTTTCAAATCCAAAAGTCATAAAGCTGTACTCCTAGGACCAGAGGCACAGTGTCTGAGATGCTCCTGGCTTTGGCATCAAAGGCCTTTTGCTAAAACTGCTGAGCTGAGAGCTGCCTGCCCCTCAACAGCACCTGGCTTTGCGGGGCGGCTCTTGGTCTCTCAAAGCCTCGTGGAGGGGGAGCTGAACCTGCTTCGCTGCTGCAATGCGCCTTTGCACAGCCCTGGGAGATAAACTGCAATCTGAGCTGCAGGCCCTCGCCAGCAGTCCCAAGCCCCAGGTCACTTTGCATCCACAGCACTATGAACATTCTGCTGATGCTCATAGCATGTTTTCTCTAACTTTTCAAATATTTTTAGGGCCATGGGAGTTCCCATTGTGGCACAACGGAAATGAATCCAACTAGGAACAATGAGCTTGTGGGTTCGATCCCTGGCCTCGCTCAGTGGATTAAGGATCTGGTGTTGTCGTGAGCTGTGGTATAGGTCGCAGACGTAGCTCAGGTCCTGAGTTGCTGAGGCTGTGATGTAGGCCAGCAGCCGTAGCTCCGATTCGACCCCTAGCCTGGACAAACCTCCATATGCCGAGGGTACAGCCCTAAAAACCAAAAAAAAAAAAAAAAATCTTTTTAGAGCTGCACTCACGGCATATGGAGGTTCCCAGGCTAGGGGTGGAATCAGAGCTGTAGCCACCAGCCTACACCACAGCCACAGCCACGCCAGATCCAGGCCGCATCTGTGACCTACACCACAGTTCACGGCAGTGCTGGATCCTTAATCCACCAAGCCAGGCCAGGGATAGAAACCGCATCCTTATGGATACTAGTCAGGTTCTTAATCTGCTGAGCCACAACAGGAGCTCCCCATGTTTGTTTTTGGCACAGTGATTATACAGAATTGGGAGGTTATGGAGTTAAAGAAACCCTCTGCTTCATTTTCTTCTTTGCCTTTAGTGTAAAAGATCCATGTGTTGCTTTGAAGCACTCTGAAGATCAGCTTGGAATCATGCCTCTTCTTTGACAAGTCAGCAGTCCTTCCAACTATTTCTCTGAATTACGTTCTCTCATTTGGGATGTTCCCATATACAATTTTAATTTATGTGAACCTGAAACAAGACATGACAAAATGTCATCCCAGTACATTTTCCAGGATGAACATTTTTTCCCCAAAATGTCCTAGCATTTTCGTTTTGCTATTAGTGATCGCTATACGTTATAGAATCACATTTCCGTGCAAGGGAACACCAGGGCCTGGAGGTTCCAGGGAGGTGTGTTCCAGGTTTCAGGCTAGCTCGTGGCACCCGGGGACAGGCCGCTGGACGGGCATTCGAGCCGCCGCCGCCAGAGGGCGCCAGAGCTCGCCTTGGCTTCGGCTCTCAAGTGCTGGGATTCTTCCCTGGCTGCCGCTGGACCAGCACAGCTCAGCCCTGGAACATCGTTCAGCACCACGCAGCCCTCTGCTCAGAATGCGTCCTATCACGTGTCTATCACGTGTCCAATGCGCACCCACCCCCACCCCACCCCCTGCCCGGCATGGAATTAGAGGAGACGGTGGTCCTCTCCGTCTACCCCCTGACTTGCTAAGGCTGGCGTCCTCTCCTCGGTAGGTGAACGGTGAGCGTCAGAATCATGCGCACTTGGCCAATGGCCATGCAGAACTCGATGGGTGTTGGGAGAAAGCAGGAAGACGTTTTTGTAAAAGTACTACTGATCACGTGCTTTGCTGATATATTTGAAGGTACCACTGGACGCATACTTTGCTGCTATTTGCCTGGTCCAGTGCCCACTAACTCAGCTGCCTTGAGCCCTATGCATCAGAGACCCAACTGCCCTGTGGATCAGCTGGCGGCGTTAAATCATCTTCAGAGGAGGCATGCGTATAGACGTAGCTCATCTGCCACTGCTTTTGTTCCCTGGTGACACCACCACAGCACGAACATGACCAGCTTACAGCTGTCTGAAATGGCAGTTTGTGGTTGACAGATCTATCCTTGAAAAACTCGTGTGCCTCCGGGGTAGCAAGTCAGCGCAGTTGCTCTGTGTATGAAGAACGTTATCTATAATTGAACCAACCCAGACCCCTGCGACAGCTGGTTGGGAGAGATGCTCTTTCTGGACTTCAGAGTTTATTCTTTTAACTGCAGGGTATCTGTCAAATGCTTTTCAGCATGGACTAAACTAAAAAAAAAAAAAAATTTAATGATAAACTATTTTAAACAAGTCAGAGTTAAGTATTATTTATGATAGGATTCTTCTCAGCATAGAGCTAGCTTTTATATTGCCTGGAATCATTTTTATCACATATCCTAAGTCACTCTGAGGAAGAATTTAATTTATGTTTGCTTTGGGAGGCGATAGCTAAGAGAAAAGAGTAAAGTATAAGTGAGATGTAACCTTTGCTATGAAAAGCATTGTATGTGGGCTAATACCTGGGAACCTATGTCTTTTTTTTTAGATGGGGCAGTCTGACAGGTTTTACTAATAACATCCTTTTCTGTCAAACTCCATAAATTTGTGTGTGTGTGGAACCTATGTGTTTCTTTTAATGTCTGCACCCACAAGCATATGGAATTCCCGGGCCAGGGATTGAATCCAAGCTTCAGCTGAGACCTGCATTGTTGATTGTTGGGCAATAGCAATGCTGGATCCTTTTGTTGTTGTTGTTGCTTTTTAGGGCTGCACCTGTGGCACTTGGGGGCTCCCAGGCTAGGGGTCTAATCCGAGTGGCAGCCGCCGACCTACGCCACAGCCACAGCAATGGGGGATCCAAGCTGGGATCTACACCACAGCTCACAGCAACACCAGAGCCTTAACCCACTGAGCGAGGCCAGGGATTGAACCCAAATCCTCATGGATACCAGGCAGATTTATTTCTAATGAGTCACAACAGGAACTCCCAACGCTCGATTCTCTAACCCCCTGGGCAGGGCTGGGGATCCAGTCTGCACCTCTGCAGGGAAAGGAGCCACTACAGTCAGATTTTTTTTTTTTTTTTTTTTGTCTTTTTAGGGCCACACCCATGATATATGGAGGGTCCCAGGCTAATGGGTCAAATCAAGGCTGTAGCCACTGGCCTACGCCACAGCCATAGCAACGCCCAGTCCAAGTCACACCTGTGACCTACACCACAGCTCACAGCAACACCATAGCCTTAACCCACTGAGCAAGGCCAGGGATCAAACCTGTGTCCTCATGGATACTAGTCAGATTTGTTTCCATTGAACCACAATGGGAACTCCTGCAGTCGAATTCTTAACCTCCTGTGCCACAGTGGGAATTCCCCTTATGTCTTTTTAATTAATTCATTTAGTTTTTATTGAAGTGCCCATCTTGTGCCAGAAACCGGGATACAGCAAAGAAAAAATTGTCGAAAGGTGCTGTTGTCCTAAAGCTTTCCTCCTACCAGAGGAAACCACCAAGCAAGTTTCTAAATGTACATCCTATTAAGATAGGATATTTATTACTTTATTGTCTTTGAAGTATCATGATGTAGCATGACCTGTGGTTAAGATTGGTCAGTGGGTACAAACCAGGAAGATGAGCCTGAACTCATTTTAACCACTAATTCAGTGATTCTGAACAACTCCCTTCACAGTCCCATCCTACCTCCCTCAGGGCTTTAAGTCAATGATAAAACATCTAGAGCCGTAAAAACATTACATAGATGCAGGGCTATGTCTTTTATGTTACAGCACAGTATTTAAAGAGAGCATAAAAGGGAGTTCCCGTCGTGGCGCAGTGGTTAACAAATCTGATTAGGAACCATGAGGTTGCAGGTTTGGTCCCTGCCCTTGCTCAGTGGGTTAACGATCTGGCGTTGCCGTGAGCTGTGGTGTAGGTTACAGACGCGGCTCGGATCCTGTGTTGCTGTGGCTCTGGCGTAGGCTGGCAGCTACAGTTCCGATTAGACCCCTAGTCTGGGAACCTCCATATGCTGCGGGAGCGGCCCAAGAAATGGCAAAAAGACAAAAAAATAAAAAAATAAAGAAAGCATAAGATAAACTAAAATAAGGGAACACTTGATTCCTGGTGATTCTTTTTTTTTTTTTTTTTGTCTTTTGTCTTTTGAGGGCCACACCCGAGGCATATGGAGGTTCCCAGGCTAGAGGTTTAATTGGAGCTGTAGCCGCCGGCCTATGCCAGAGCCACAGCAACTCGGGATCCAAGCCACGTCTGCAACCTACACCATAGCTCATGGGAACGCCAGATCCTTAACCCACCGAGTAAGGCCAGGGATCGAACTTGAGTCTTCATGGATACTAGTCGGGTTCATTAACTGCTGAGCCACGATGGGAACTCCCATTCCTGGTGATTCTTAAAATTGGCATCAAAAGACTTAAGATCAGGCTAGAATTCTAGAATTCTAACAGAAGCTATTATTTACTTTCAGCTGTTATTTCTCTGAAGCAGTCTTAGGAATGCAGGACATTCTAAATATCTCTTAAAGGGATCGCCGCTGAAGCATGCTGTCAGCCCTGAAAAGGAACTCATGAGTTTTAAGCATCTTCCTAACAGAAGGAGGACTGAATGGCCAAACATGTTGAATGAAAACCAGCCTTGCCAGCCCAAGCAGCATGGATCTGGCCAAGCTCAGGGCCACCGTGGATGAGGTCATTGGCCTCTGAGGTGTCTTTGTGTGTGACTCTCTGTACAGACCACTCCAGAACCTCTCTGAGGACATATGAAGGTGAGATACACAGAGAAGACAAGGTACTAGGCGTATCCTAAAGGAAGATGTGCTGTCTGGGCTGACCAGCCTGTGGGGCAGCCCAGATGAGGAGGGAATCAATGGAACTGAGTGACAGCCCCACCCCACCCCAAGATGACCCAGTGCTTCCAGCTTCCCATGCAGCCTGAGTTAACCCTGTCACCTGGAGGCATTGCATGGAATGATTCTCTCTTTTTTTTTTTTTTTTGTAGGGAACAGGTAGAATACTAATAGTGTCTGTTTTTCTAAAGCAAATACACCAAGATCTGCATGTCCTTCTGCAGGAGAGAAGTTACATGTGGACCAAGAAAGTCCACATGTAATTTGGACTGCAAATTTCCAGTCCAAAGTCCATCTTTATTTAGAAAGCATGCTGACTGGCCCTTTTGCATTTCTACTGAAAATCAAGAGAAATACTCCCTGTCCGAGGCCCAAATGAAATGAAATGATTACGGGCCATCAGTTTCTCCACAAGGAAATCAAGTGTGAGACCCCCTCCCTATCCCAACCTCCCTCTACTCCATGACAGTTTGGTGTGAGCCTCAGATAAACACCTATGTCTGCTCTCAAAATCGAGGAATCCCTGGGTCCAACAGCATTAGGAAGAAATCTCAGGTTTAGCTGAGGTCCAAAAGCATTAACAGAAATATCTGCATTTGTCTTGGCATTGTCTTTGATAAAACAAAGAGGTAGTAAAGAGAGTTCCCATCGTGGCTCAGCAGGTTACTAACCCGACTAGGATCTGAGGGTGTAGGTTCGATTCCTGGCCTTGCTCAGGGGGTTAAGGATCCCACATTGCTGCAAGCTATGGCACAGACGCAGCTTGGATCTGGCATTGCTGTGGTTGTGTAAGCCAGCAGCTGCAGCTCCACTCCGATTCAACCCCTAGCTTAGGAACCTCTATTTGCTCTAGTACACCACGGGTGTGGCCCTAAAAAGCAAACAAACAACCCCCCCCCCAAAAAAAAAACAAAGGGGTAGTAAAAACATTCTGGCCGACTTCTGAAACTTGTCTCTCTTTAATTAAAAGAAACAGTGCAAGGTCCAGCCCAGAAAAGAAAGTCATCTCTAATTTTGTGAGGTGCTAGAATATTTTAATTCAGGTCCAATTAACAAGTCCATTCTCCTTGATTTCAATTCAGTTAACTATTTACCATCTGCCTATTGACAAGCCAGAGGAGATATTCAGGATCTAAAAAAAGTGAGATCTAGCTCTTGTGTCAAGAAAATTTCTGGTCTATCAGGGAAGAAAGCAAATGACTGCAATACATCATCCCACTTTTTCTCCATTTTACTGATGAGGACCCAAGGCTGAGAAAGCATTTCTAAGTAATAAAGTATCCAAGAAATTAAATCACCTAAGATCAGACATGACAAACCAGAATATCTACAACCTAGTCACTCCTATATTACAATTAGTAATACTGTTTAAATTGCGCTGGCTAGAGTTCCCGTCGTGGCACAGTGGAAATGAATTCACTAGGAACCATAAAGTTTTGGGTTTGATCCCTGGCCTCGCTCAGTGGGTTAAGGATCCGGAGTTGCCATGAGCTGTGGTATGAGCTGCGGTGTAGGTTGCAGATGCAGCTCAGAATCCTATGTGGCTGTGGCTGTGGACGGCAGCTGTAGCTCTGATTGGACCCCTAGCCCGGGAACTTCCATATGCCGCCTGTGTGGCCCTAAAAAAAGCAAAAAAAAAAAAAAAAGAAAAAGCTCAATAAAATACATTGAGCTTGTAGAATGTCTAGTACAATACCCAGAAAGTTAAAGAAAATTTGCAGTCTTGTCTTTCACCACCAAGTATTTAGTGTGGGCATGTTCGTTTCAGCTGGCCTCTTTTCCTAAATATGATGTAAATTTCAAAATGAGTCATCTGTGAAAGATTCCAAGTCTTCGAAGTTCTCTATGCGAGATGCAACCTTGATGACTGGACTGCGTAAAAGTTCTTCTTGCTCAAGGGCAAGGTGACAAACAGGAAAACAATCCTGTCCTTTCAAAGCAGTTGGGCAGAGTATGGACTATCCACAGAATAGCAGATTTAAATGGTAACTACACATAATTTGCCATTTGGCAACATTTCAACAACAGGATGAATGGTTTAGAATGACTCTAAGTTGCTTTTTTAATCTTATAAATGCTACTTCAATGGCTGCCAGATTTGCTTTTAAAACTGTTTTGGGGTTTTGTTTTGTTTTGTTTTTTGCTTTTTGTTAAGCCAGGAGCCTGTCAAGAAATATGAGGAAAATCAAACCAGTATGTTCCTTTCTATTCTCAAACCCTGTGTATTTCTAACTCAGGGACTTGGCAGCTTTTAAAATAGACCTCATCACTCCTCACAGTCACATACTTTTTCCTCCCACCTACCTTGCCTGTGTAATGTCAAAGAATCTTTTATATGAATTTCATTGCAAAAAATTCCCAACCTACTTCTGTCCATTTTAATTTTCATTAATGTATTATTATTATTTTTGTCTGTTTGCCTTTTCTAGGACCACTCCTGAGGCATATGGAGGGTCCCAGGCCAGGGGTCCAATCGGAGCTGTAGCCACCGGCCTACACCAGAGCCACAGCATCACCAGATCCGAGCCACGTCTGCGACCTACATACACCACAGCTCACGGCAATGCCGGATCCTCAACCCACTAAGCGAGGCCAGGGATTGAACCCACAACCTCATAGTTCCTATTCGGATTTGTTAACCACTGAGCCACAACAGGAACTCCAATGTATTAAATATTTACTAAGCATTTAATGCTGCTTTATGCTGGGAAATCTAAGGACCAATAAGACATGTCTTTAGGAATAGTCTAGTGGGAAAGAAGGACAAGTTACCAAGAAATTATGGTAAACTGGCTAAGTGCCATGGTTACAATATCCCAGGGTTCCACAGAATCTCCAATAAATGGCACCTAACTCTGCACCTAGGAAGGCTTCACTCTTCTCTCCCAATCTGATGGTAAAACCAGAGGGGACCTGGACAGTTTCATCCACCTAGAGATTCTTGGCCCATAGCATAGGGCACATAGCATGTGCAAAGGCCCTGAGCCAATAGACAGGATGAGGAAGGCACTTATGGGGGAAGTTGGTTTGGTTTGACCTGAGCTTGTTTGTGTGTCTGGGAGGGGAGGAGGTCATCTGAAGGATGTTAGAGTTCATTAGTCAGGATTATAAGGGCCTTGGATGCTACACAAGGGACAAAAAGCTTCAGAATAAGTGCTTGGGCAGCGGAATGGCTGAGGGGATGTGGCCAGGCCATAACTCTATAAATGACCTAGTGAATGGATTACAGAGTAAGAATGAGGGATGGGGGTGAGGCTCCTCACTGAGGGAATTGAGGTGAGTAGGTAACAGCCAGGCAGAGGACAGTGCAGAAGCAGCAGGTTCAGGGGAATGAATTCAACTCTGACACGTCACCTGAGGTGCCTATGGATGCCCGCATGATGCCAACAAGCAGTGAGCCTTACCCACCTGGGCTCAGGAGGGGTCATCAAATACAGGTGCTACTGAGGCCAGAGATGAGGAAACCACCCAGGAAGAGTGGAGACTCTGGAAACACTCTCTAGAGTAGCAAGTTCTAGCAGAGGTTCACTCTCCACTCCCCACAGCCTCTGTTTGGATCTCACCCAGCTTGATTCCACCCCCCGAGGTGACCTGCTCTCCAACCCCTGGTCCTGACTGCTTCTTAAGAAGTGAGCATAGAGGGAGTTCCTGTTGTGATTTAGCATTAATGGACCCAACTAGTATCTGTAAGAATGAGGGTTCGATCCTTGGTCTTGCTCAGTGGGTTAAAGATGCAGTGTTGCCATGACCTTCGGTGTGGGTGGCAGAAGAGGCTCGGATCTGACATCATTGTGGCTGTGGTGTAGGCTGGCAGAACTTCCATATGCTGTGGGTGTGGCCCTAAAGAGACAAAAAAAAGGAGCGAGGGGGAGAAATGAGCATCCATTCTATGTGCAGTTTGCATTATAGAGTGGCCGCTTTGTTCATCATCTCTCATCTGTGGTGAAAAGTACTCCCCATTGTTTAAAATAAAACAAAAAGCAGTCCTAACTCCTTTATCCTATCAAATAGGTAAGGCAGCCAAATAGTGTGTCAGGTCCCCTTCTTTTTTTAAAAAAACTTTTTTTAGGGCCACACTGCAGCATATGGAAGTTCCCAGGCCAGGGGTCAAATCAGTGCTGCCGGCCTACACCACAGCCGCAGCCAAGATCTAAGCCAGATCTGAGCTAAGTCTGCAACCAGCACAGCTCATGGCAAGGCCAGATCCTTAACCCACTGAGTAAGGTCAGGTATCAAACCCGCATCCAGGTTACCAGTCAGGTTCGTTACCGCTGAGCCACAATGGAAACTCCTCTTTTTGTTTTTTATAGGGACACACCTGCAGCATATGAAGTTCCCAGGCTAGGGGTTGAGTCAGAGCTGTTGCTGCCGGCCTATATCATAGCCACAGCACCACAGGATCCAAGCTTCAGGGGTGACGTACACCGCGGTTCACAGCAACCGTGGATCCCTAACCCACCGAGCAGGGTCAGGGATTGAACCCATATCCTCACAAATGCTGTTCGGGTTCATTACTGCTGAGGCACAACGGGAACTACGAGGTCCCCTTAAAGAAATTCAAATCCTGACTCTTCATTAATTGGTGTTAGGAAAACTGGATGTCTACATGTCAAGGAATGAAATTGGATTCTTACCTAGTACTATATGCAAAAATCAACTCAAAATGGATGAGGCTTAATTGTGGAGCTGAAACTACAAAACTCCTGGAAGCAAATAGGACTCAGTATCAGACTTGATGATTTTTTCTATTTGACACCAAATGTTTAGGCAGCAAAACAAATGGGACTACATCCAGCTAAAAAGCTCCTGCACAGTAAAGGAAACTATCAACAAAGCGAAAAGGCGACCAAGGCAATGGGAGAAAATATTTGCAAGCTATTTATCTGAAAAGGGGTTAATATCCCCCCAATATATGGAATTCATTCAACTCAATAGCAAAATAATACTAATAATAAAATGGGCAAAGGGTTTACTTAAATAGACATTTTTCCAAAGACATCCAAATGACCAAGTATATGAAAAAGGTACTCTCCGTCACTAGTCATCTGGGAAATGTGACTCAAGGCCACACCCGTTAGAATGGCCATCATCAAGACAAGAGATGGCTGTTTTCAAGGAGATGGAGAAAGGGGAACCCTTGTGCACCACCGGTGGGAAACTAATGTAGTCACTATGGCAAACCGTATGGAGAGGTCTCAAAAAATGTAAAATAGTACTACGTCACCAAGTAATCCCACTTCTGGGTTTGTATCTGAAGGAAATGAAATTGCTCTCCTAAAAAGGCATCTGCACCCTCACGTGCCTTACAGCACTACTCGCGAGAACTGAGAATAGGCAATTCTGCCATTTCCAACAACATGGGTGAACTCGTTGCAGAAAAAAGCCAGACAGACAGATACTGCTTGATCTCACTTACATGTGGAATCTAAAAACAAAATAAAACAAAAAATTTAAACACATGAAAGGAAACTGTGAGGTGATGGATATGTTAACTAGCTTGGTGGTAATTATTTCACAATGCCTACATACATCAGGCATCACACTGCACATCTTAAATACATACAATTTTTATTTGTAAATTGTATCTCAATAAAGCCAAGACAGGTGGACAATTTCTGAACCTTCCACTTAGCAGGCAGCAAGGGCTCCTTACACTGTACGGAGTCAGTGGGTTTACAGTATAGTCTAGAGCTCAGGACTTGTGACTGTCATCACACATGCCTGGGGTGGCCAGTGCCCACCCAGAGCTCCAGCCTCTTCTTTAAGTGTGTGTGAGACGAGGAGAGGGAGAAGCAGGGACAGAAGCTGTCCTCGTGTGGAGACTCCGGTTCTAATCTTAAAGATTTTCCTGAGGAGCTAACACATGCCACTACTTCTTAAGCGAATTCAAGTCAGATTTCTATATGGGTGTCCTAATTAATGCAGGGAACTACAAAGGATGCTTTCGAAAACCGCTGCAGTGCTCTATAGGAATGGGGCATTGAAAAAGATTGGTCTATAAAAAAACCAGTCTCTGCTGACAACCACAAAGTTGTCCTCTTCCTGTGAACACTGTCCAGAGGTCACTGAGTGTTTGGTCTCTCTGGGAACTAGTCTTATGCGTTACTCTGGGTACACTAAGACAGGTTCCTGGTTTTAGAACTTCAAAGAACCAGGGAACAAAACTGAAAGGCCAGCTCAGTTCAGTCTGTCTCCTTTCTTACCAACAAACAGAAGGCAGGGCTCCCTGGATTTGTGGATCTCTGTGAGGCTCCGGTGGGATCTACTTGTTCTCCCTCAACATACAGCTCACACGCTGGCACAGATGCAGGAAGTGCTGAAACCCAGGCACCACTACCTTTTCCAGATCAAGCTCCAGTTCAATCATAGCCTCTCCTCCCCACATCACTCCCCCCCCGCAACTTCCCTCCTCTAGCTTCTCTGTCAGTGTTATGTCAAGGTACCTGACTCCCTTATCAGTATTATTGGACATTAAGAATTTAGTGCCTCCAAAATGATGTGATTTAAATATATAATTGTATATTCTAAAAATTGTGTTCCCTAAAACTTGAATCTAAAAAGGGAAAAAACCCATTTGATTCACCAGATGACACAAACATGGAATAAAAAATGTAAAAACTCACAACTAAAATGGTTAGGGAATGTAATTTCTGCTTAACTGACCCATCTAGTTAAGGGGGCTATCTTCTTTTTTTTGGCCACACTGCAGCACGTGGAAGTTCTTGGGCCAGGAATCAAACCCATGCCACAGCAGTCACAGCACTGAGCACCTGAGTCACAGTAGTGACAATGCTACAACTTTAACCCCCACTGAGCCACCAGGGAACTCTACAGGCTATTTTCAGGGGGTGGGGGGTGTCCTAAAATACAGTTTAAATGGCCTGGCCTCTCAAACATAAAGTCTGGTAATGGTCTTCATGCCTCAGATCATCATCAAGAGTACCAGGGGCTGCTTTAAATAACCATACCCAACTACAGTCAGCAGGCTTTTCAAGCACGTTTCATTTTCAGAGTGCTATAGTACATCATGTGTGACCTTCACACAGTTGGTGTTCTCTAATGAGGATTCCCTGCTCACATTTTCCACTGAGCGTCACCATGTGTCACATTCATGGCCCGAGCAGCAACACCACCAAAACCTGGGAACTTGCTAGAAATGCTGACCGACTCATGTTCCTGGCCCAGACTTGCTGCCCAGCAATGTGCTTTAACGGGGCTTTCAGGTGGTTCTGATACATCTGAAGTTGGAAAAACATGACTACAGAGAATCCTCACCTGCTGACATTAAAGCAGGAGTTTTAAGCTGGGATCTGTGAACCCCCTGAAGTGAAAGGCAAATGTGCATGTTACTGGGGAGAAGCTATATAGCTGTCGACATTCTCAAAGGGACATTAACTGAGAAACAGGACCTCTACTTTGGAGTCATCCAACTCAGCAGTATTCACTTCTGCAAATATACACCAAGCCAAAATTTTCTCCAAGCCCTTTAATATCACTTAAACAGCTGAGGCGCAAGCAATAATAAAACTGCATTTTTCATTACATCTGCATGATATACTAATTTTTCTCAAAAAACCTCTTCTGCAGTGACATTTCATTAACACACACTCTGCTCCATAGGTTGATTCAACAAGGTGAGCAAGGCAGGCATGATGATAAGCTATCAAACTTACTGAGGAGTAAGAGGACAAGTGGTTACTGACTGCCCATACACACAATGTCCCAGGTTTTACACTCTTCACCTTTAAGTTGGATGTGAACCTAAGTTCTATCATCTGTCAACAGAACAGCACGGATACACCCAGGTTTTAAATGGTTTTTCTTTCTTAACCGCGCCCTCATGGATCCTAGTCAGGTTCATTAACCACTGAACCACCTAGAGGACTTCCTAAATGCTCTTTCATATTGTGTAACCAAACAACAGATCTACGTCCAAGGAAGCATGCCAATGTGCACAAACATTTCGTTTCCAAAGATTTAAGTGCACACCATTACTACACAGGAACATCCAGCTATTATCACTCTACACAGATCTTGGGTTGAGCAGCATTTGGGCAACAGCCCCACTACTACCTGGTTCCATCACTGTGCAAAACGTTAGTGTTCAGCAATTACGTGTCTGAGGGGAATATGGGGAAAACATTTTTGGTGCTGGTCGTCTTAACACAACACAGCTAGCTTTCAAAAGTGGTACCTAATTTTAAAGCAGCGGAGCTGTTATTTAAATAAAGCATACTTGGCACAATCAGCTCTGAAGTAAGGACATCACTACCTCTTCAATAAGCATTAAAGCAAAGCTGATTATTTCTCAGAAAGCTAAGTGATACTCAGCGTGGGCTGCACTACAGTTTGTAAGAACACACAGTCTTCATTCCCTCCTAAGTTGACACCTTATACTCCTCCAGCTGGCCCTTAGTTTGTCTGGCTCCCTTCCTCTCTTGCCAAGCTCTCTGCCCCAACACGTTTGTACTGGTCACCCACCCCAAAAAGCATGTGGGGTTGTCACTAAAAAAAAGCAGTTTAAGGGTTCAGGATCACAAACCTGAAGAAGAGTCCTTAAATGTATGAGTGACCTAGTCTGATAATCTAATTTTATAGATGAGAATAGTGGGAATAAGAGCAGAGAAGTAATGTGGATTTGCCCAAGGTTGTGTAGCTATGCAGACGCAGAAAATAGAACCATGCTCCAAATTTTTTCCACCATATCACAACCACCACAAAACCCCTGTGGTTAAGAAATGTTTTAAAGAAAAACAAAACACCCAGTATATCTAAAAAATCTTGAGGGTCTCTCCACAGGCTTTTAGACAGAATAAAGGCAATGTGTACAATGAGAAATGCAGCTCACTTCAAATGTTACCACTAAGTACCAAGAATCTTTATTCTCAAGTCTGACAGTGAATCTGTGGCTGCAGATAGTATTTCACTGTTTTGAGAATAGAAGGTCCCACTATCTTTACTCTTTGCAAGTCTTTAGCCACAAGGTTACACCTTATTCTCACAACAAGATAAATCATACTGGAAAGGGATTAAGGAGGTACACTTAATATAAAAGCAAAGGCAAACAAATCCTTTTACAAGCATATCATCCCAGTTACCTTGAAGGTTAAGTTTCAGATTAATTTACAAAAGTAGTGACAGAACCATGATTTCAGTGAAAATCAACATAAGTTATACCATAAAAAGAAGAAAAAAAAAATCAATTCAGAAATACTAAGCCAGGCAGGCATGCAAAATTCAAGAGTATATAAAAAAAAATGCAAGGGCTGGCTGCCCAAACAAGTATGTCTCCCCCAAAAATGGGATTTGATCTGAAGTGTTGAACAGAAGCAAAGGAATTAGAAGCTCAATCAGCAGACCAATCCCCTCATTTCATGTATGAGGCAGGCAGTAGGCAGACTAACGGCAAAGCTCACCAGGTAGGTGAAGGGCTGAAGGGGTACACAGACCTAGCTGCCGGCTGCTGATACACACATCTAAAACACAGGCAGGAAAACATCTGAATACATTAAGCCCACTGATTGAACAAAATATTTAAAAGCTAATACATATGGAGGGGTGAAGTTGTTACATCACAGCAGCCTATCACACATTTAAGAGATTAAATGAAAATAAATAATCTCTCAAAGACTTTAATGCTCAGTTTTGATAAATAATCAAGTTTTCATCCAATTTTCTGATGTGCAGCAAAAGCGTATTGGAGCTTTTTAAAAAATAAGTTCATTCTTCAGCTTTCTACACCACTTATGGTCTCTCTTTCAAAGCTGAACATTGGGTTTTTTAATCTGAACCCGTGGCATGTGGAAGTTCTCAAGCCAGGGATCAAACCCATTTATCATGGCAGCAACCCAAGCCACTGCAGTGACAATGTTGCAGTGACAATGCTGGATCCATAACCTGCTACACTACAAGGGAACTCCAGGACTAGGCATTTTTAATGAAAGCAGTGTAATGTTCCATATACATTCTAAATGCATATCTCAGGAATAAACAAAATCCATGTTTCAGTAACTCATAGTGTATTTATAAAAGGGAAAGGCTCTCTATCAAAATACACTTTTCACTGGGAAAAATAAATAAAACAGACAAACAGATCTACACAAAGTAAAAATTAACTTTGGTAGATTTCAGTGTAGGACAGTCCATAACAAGCATTATTTGCCCTTACTCCCCCAGAGCTGCTCATCTTCCAAGTTAAGATTTAAAAATATTTTTAATTGAGATTATGTTGACATTTGTTTCTCACTCCACATCATCTTCAGCCAAGCTCTGAGCACTTACAATTCTCTGAAAGAGAAAAAATTTTAATTTTAAAAAGTATTATGCACATTTAATCAGGATTCTAAGTTCAACATAAAATGCTCTTTGTATTAAATCCTGCTGAAATTACCCATACTGAGATTTCAGCCTTTAAGACTTCATACATTGTTTTTTCATCTAAGAAAATAATGTTCATACATATAATCAGTCCCACCACAAAATTCAAGTCAATGTTAATCAATTTTTATAACTGAAACCAAAGAGAATTTAAAATCTCTTTTCACTCCCATATGAACTAAGACTATGGATTGGTGCTTTAGTGATCCTTCGATTTATTCTTCAAGCTTCATTCTGAACTCATCCATATTTCAAGAGACATCATCTCAGGTCAGTTTTCCAAAAGCACTGTGTTATGGCCACTTTTCTAAAAAGCAGAAAATTGGAGTTCCCAGCTACAGCACAACAGGATCAGCGGTGTCACTGTTCTGCTGGGACTCAGGTTTGATCCCTGGCCTGACACAGGGGTTAAGGATCTGGCATAGGTCAAAACTGCAGCTCAGATCTTATCCCTGGCCCAAGAACTCCAGATGCTGCAGGGTAGCCAAAAAAGGGCAAGAGTTCCCATTGTGGCTCAGCAGTCATGAACCCCAACTAGTACCCATGAGGATGAGGGTTTGAACCCTGGCCACACTCAGTAGGTTAAGGATTCTGGTGTTGCTGTGAGCTGTGGTGTAGGTCACAGACACAGCTCGGGGATCTGGCATTGCCATGGCTCTGGTGTAGGCTGCAGCTTAGACTGGCAACTTCCATGTCACAGATGCAGCCCTAAAACTCTAAATAAAACATTAAAAAACATTTTAATTAACTCTTAATTTATGTTTAATCTCTTACAGAAATGGGTATGCAGTCAAATAGCTCCAAAGCCAAAGCACCTCAGCATAGGAAGACACCCTGGGGCCTTTGGACAAGTGAGGCAGAGTGAACCCACAGTCCGGTACGATCTGCCTTCCAAGCTATGCCATGTTGGCTCCTCCGTCCACTGAACTGATGGGTCTCACAAGAGCAGTAGGCAGAAAGCTGGCTTTTACAGAGTAGCTTGGAGTGGCCTGAATTTTGGGATTTGACTACTAAGGCCTGAGATTTAAAACTAAGAGACACACTTCCTGATCAACCTCTTGGGCACAATCACTAAATTTTATGCCCCCCTCATCTGGCCAGGGATTGAATCCAAGCCCCAACAGTGACAATGCTGAACCCTTAACCAACAGGATACCAGGGAACTCCTAGATGTTTCTCTAGTTGGGCTGATATCTCCAGTACTCTTCATTTCATGGAGGAGAGTTTCAAGATGTCATCATGTCCACTAAGGTCCTTTTAAAATGCCAATGTCCTAAAAACTTAACTCTCAGATTCTATTCACTTATTTCATAGCACTTCAAATCTTTACCTGACTAATTGTTGGGAGCTTAGTCAGAAGCATCTGGAACACTGGTGGTGGAAGAGTTTGCTGTAACACTTGCAGTAACTGCTGTGGCTGTCCACACACAGCAATGGCATTTGTCAGATGGTCTACACCCTTCTCATATTCACCTGGAAGATTTATGTAAGAATAACACACAACTCAAATTGGCACAATATTGTAAATCAACTATAGTTCAATTAAAAACAAAACACAAGGTAACTATAAAAACTCTTGCCTTTGTCCAAAATTCAACATAACATTTTCACTTCAGAAAAATCTCATGATTGAAAGTATTAAAATTGAAGAAAGCATGACTCTACCAAGAAGCATTAAAAATGGAAAATATAAAAGACTTTGGTCTACCATAGGGGACAGGATTTCCATCACGGGATGCAATGGCTCCACTGACTTGGAAATTAAGATACCACATGGCTACTGAATTTACAGGCCACAGAGGAGGTCACATTGTTGTCTGAGAATATTAATTCTGATTATTTAATGTGAATAGAGCTGCTACCAAAAAGGTATGTATAGAACAAGGAATCCTGAGACAACTGCCTAAAACTTCTAAACAGAGAGAACAACCACAACAACTCAGCCTAAGTGAAATAATTTCCCCTCCTGGCACTTGCAGCTTTGATCCATTCACATATCCTCGGTTAACAGAGTATGTTTATAGAAGCTCTTTGGATGAAGAAGACCTTGCTAAGCAATGAGGTTCACCACTTACATGCTTATGTTTTCTCCTGGCTCACTCTGATACTGAGCTTCTCCTAAGCCTAACCACCCGAGTCTTCTACCTGGGGTCTGGTTGGTAGACATCACCAGAAGAAAGGCAGCCTGGCAGCTGAGTTAAGTAATCCTCTGGGTGTGTTGGGCTGAAGCATGGAACATAAGCTTGGGAAAAAGAGTAATACTTCCTCATCCTCCCCAACTCACTTCAACGCCATGAGTAACTGTTGTTTACAACCTGGGTCTAACAGCTCAGGTCAAACAGGCAGATGGCCACAGTATTCCATCCCCATAATAATCCCAACATAAAATAATTAGAAGAGCGCTATGTTCTGATACGTAAAATCATCTTAATTGTTTGTATTTTAGGGACTAGGAGAGAAATTGATACTATCATTATAGTCTCTCAAATGATCTTTTAAGAGGATTTAAGTGCTTTACTATTGCCCTTTATTAAACTTTCTATTTTTCTTATATTGTGAAACAGTCATTTCCAATTTAAATTTTTTGATCATTTAAATTTCATAATAGTAATATATTAAAAAGAACTTAATCCTATTGATGGACTATATAAAGGACAGCTTAAACTCCAGATCAGATTTAGATCACTGGTTTTGAAATCACTACTATGAACTCACTGTGTGATCTTGATCAAGTAAATTAACCTTCTCTGGGACTTATTACACTATGACCTTATTCTCTAATCTACTTAAAAAGTAATCTCATTTATCTAGATTACTCATTATCTCATATTATTAAATGCCTAAAAACTCATCTAGAAATATTTGGAATATCTTAAAAAAAAAAAAGAGCCATATACACAAAAGAAGCCCTTAATAACACCATAAGTTTTTATGAGTGTGAAAAATTTAAGCTAGTTTCCTAGTCTCTTAATGATTATTCATTACCTTGAGCTAGTAACTCTTCACCAAGCTGAATTTCTTCGAGGAAGAATTTCTGAACAGCCTCAGCATCTTTAAGGTCAGGTAACTGTTTGGTAATAGATTATTTAGTAACTGATACTGAAGTTATGCCAGAGATAACAACCAATATACCAAAAAAAATCATGCCACAAAAAATTTAAAAACAAAAAAAAGCAATTTAATTACTCTTCAACACTCACAAGAATTAGTTTAGTATCTATATTCAAATAAATGCAAGAAAAACACTTATCAATCAAATTGGTATTTCAACGGTTTTTAGAAAGCTGTAAATTAAAGTAAAAACTGAAGAGTACAAAAATCTTTATAAGATAAGCACCTTATAATTAACACTACTTTTGATGGCCATTATTATAAATTTTTTTATAACTATATTCAATTTGTTCCCCTCATCCAATACTGTTTTGTACAGATCTTAATACAACTATAAGATTAGCTATTTTTATTTTTTACTTATTTTCTTCTTTTGCTGTGCCTGTGCCATGTGGAAGTTCCCAGGTCGGGACTGAACCCATTGCCACTGCAATGACAACACTGGGATTTTTAACCTGCTGAGCCACACAGGAACTCCAAGATTAGCTATTTTTAGACAGCAATAGAACACGACTGTCAGTGAATATGTGACTGTATAATCATTGTCTATTTGTTGGGCATTTTGAGCTGCTTCTAATTTTTGCTACTACAAACAGCTTTTTACACTTTACCAGATATAGCCTTCAGCTATATGCACTATGTTTTTTAAAAATTTACTTTTTTTTCTTTGGCTGCTCCGAAGCATATGCAGTTCCCAGGCCAGGGATCGAACCTACGTCCCAGCACTCCCAACACACCACTGATCCTGTTGAACCACGGCGGGAACTCCTTTATTTTTAAAAAATGTGAACCAAGTTTTTAAAAAGTCTTTCTTTTGGGGGGGTCTTATTAGCGCTGCACCCACAGCACATGGAGGTTCCCAGGCTAGGGGTGGAATCAGAGCCACAGCAATGCCAGATTCAAGCCGCATCTGTGACCTACACCACAGCTCACTGCAACACTGGATCCTTAATGCTACTGTGTGAGGCCGGGGACAGAACCCACAACCTCATGGTTCCTAGTCGGATTCATCTCTGCTGCGCCATGATGGGAACTCCTAAAAAGTCTTTTTACCTAGGCTTCTATTAATGGAAGCTTTTGGTTCTTGAGTATTATTATATATGCTCTTATTACCAACATAAGCGAAAAAATTTAAATTTCTACAAATGAAGGCATATGGCAAGAATGCAGATAACATCTGCTGATGCACCAGCTACATAGGCACATCTCAGTTTTACTGCTCTTCACTTTATTACACTTAAGATACCAGGCTGTTCCCTGTGTCAACCAATGCTTTTTTCCAATAGCATTACTTTTTAATTAATTTATATTCATTTTTTAGACAATGCTATGCACACTTAATAGAGTACAGTGTAAACAAAGATTTTATATGCACCAGGAAACAAAAAAATTCACATGATTCACTTTATTGAGAAAGTCCCTTTACTGCAGTGGTCTGGAACCAGACCTTCAATTTCTCTGAGCGTCTGCCTCTAATACATCCATTTTCTTATGTCTTTAGAAAGAAAAGGGTACTGAAAACATAAGGAACATATTACATATTTCAGAAAGGTAGTTTGGACATAACAAGAAAACAAAGTGGTTGTCTTCCAGTTTCACCTCACTATTATGTCTGTGTTGATTATTCAACTGTAACATTTATTAATTTCACTTTTCATTGCCTCAATTTGCTTTAAAAAGAATCACTACTGATCCAATAGGTCCAAGTCCTGGGAATCCAGACAATGGAATTAGTTTCAATAAAAAAGAAAAGCTATGTGCACAATGACTGACATTTACTTACTTAATTTACTTACACATGTCACATAACATTTTTAAATCAAGTAGAGAAACCTAGGTAGTCATTAAAAATAATCATGAACACAGGATCTATGAAAATAAAAAAATGAATAAAAAGATTTATGGCTACATTTACATATTACAAGGTAAAAATCTGTCAGGTGTTGGGATTCTGGATCAGTGGGTGTGAATAATCTTATGTAACTTTTCAAAATGAATAACAAGTAGCTCTTTTAAAGAAAACTTGGAGAGTTACCACTGTTGTACAGCGAGTCAAGGCACAGGTTGCAGCTTTGGCTCAAATTCTATCCCTAGCTTGGGAACTTCTATACGTTGTGGGTGCAGCCAAAAAAAAAGAAGGAAAGATTGGAGGGAAAATTTCAACCATTTGGCATAAATGTCTCCCAGGGCCTATCTTACCACCCCTTAAATCCTGTTCATATAGTAAGCTGTCTGTTGTGATGGCCATCAAGGGGGAAATAACCAAGGACTGGATAATCTGCAGCTGAACAAGTTAACAACTATGCCTCAAATTGCATTTTGAAACAAAAAGTCCAATGTCTGACATCAGCTTTCTCCAAAAAAAAAAAAAGTATTTAAAGTGGAATTTAATAAAATTGTTTCTCTAAACTATATAACATGATCTAAACAAACAAACAAAGCCAGATTGAGTTATTACCTTGGAAAGTCCAGCTCTCTCCTTAGCAAGCTTTTGTTTCTTTCTTCCTGCAAGAAAAGGAATATTTTGTTTTATCACTATTAAAATGGGAATCAAAAGAAGTCTAATTGCTGACAGTCATTCATTCTATCTGCAAAACATGTCTGACTTAGGCTTTCTTCTGTCTCCTTGTGATTTGTCAGGGTCATAAAAATAGTTCTGGTCAATGAGCTGTGAGCAACAGGACATTTCTGTGCAAGAGCCTTTTCCTTCCCTCTGGGGCACCAGGATCAGCAGTTTTAAGAGCTGGGTCTCCTCAAAAAAAAAAAAAAAAAAAGGAGTTCCCGTCGTGGCGCAGTGGTTAACGAATCTGACTAGGAACCATGAGGTTGCGGGTTCGGTCCCTGGCCTTGCTCAGTGGGTTAACGATCCGGCCGTGGCTCTGGCGTAGGCTGGCAGCTACAGCTCCGATTAGACCCCTAGCCTGGTAACCTCCATATGCCGAGGGAGCGGCCCAAAGAAACAGCAAAAAGACAAAAAAAAAAAAAAAAAAGAGCTGGGTCTCCTGAGAAATTTCCATAAGCACAGTAACCCTCTCTGCCTCTACCTCCAACCTACACAGGACATGAAACACCACGAGGAAGAATCAAGCCACTGTTGTTTTATTAACAGATTCTCTCTCTGCTGAATTTTGAAAACTATCTGGCATGCTTAAATGGGGGGGAGGCGGAGCCAGAAATCAGATTTGAGAAAGTTTTCTTAAAAAAAAAAAAGCGCATAGTATTTCCACATTTGGGAAAAATAAGGAGCAAGTAGCACTCAGAAATGCAATGGCTAATTCTTAAATCAACTACTGCTGGCTAGTTAAGAACCCTCTGCCTATGGTCTCTAGTTGTTTTGTTTTTGATTATGAATGCACTTCTACAAATCTTAGGAGTTAGCGATGTTGCTTAGCCAACCCTCAACACGAAATCAGATGTCAATGGTATTCTAAGTTGCTGTTTAACTGTATGCTGGTGTGAAGGGTGCCAGCAAAGGGAGAGGAAACGCAGACTCTGGTATACCCACCTCTTCCTGGACTGTGTCCCCAAGTGTGACCCTGGGCAAGTTACAGTTAACCTGAGCCTCTTTCTCCATATGTAAAACTGGTTTAAGAACAATATCTGCTTCATAGAGTTAACATGAGGATTAAATGAGCCAATGTAAAGCATCTTTTAAAAGAGCCTGGTTGATATCGTGGCCATAAAAACATTTGGTATTGAGATAGTTCAACACCAACTCCTCCTCAGCCAAGGAGTTCCGTTATGCCTAAGAAGTTAGTTTCATTAGTCACTAAAAACTACCAACAACACGGAGAATATCAGTGTAGCATAGCTAAGAAAAGTAAATTTATTATTACCTGGGTGATCCTCAGAAAATAATTGCCTTAACTCTCAAAAGATAAGGCATATTTAAATTTATTTATTTATTTTTTTGTCTTTTTTGTTGTTGTTGTTGTTGTTGCTATTTCTTGGGCCGCTCCCACGGCATATGGAGGTTCCCAGGCTAGGGGTTGAATCGGAGCTGTAGCCACCAGCCTACGCCAGAGCCACAGCAACGCGGGATCCGAGCCGTGTCTGCAACCTACACCACAGCTCACGGCAACGCCGGATCGTTAACCCACTGAGCAAGGCCAGGGACCGAACCCGCAATCTCATGGTTCCTAGTCGGATTCGTTAACCGCTGCGCCACGACGGGAACTCCCATATTTAAATTTATACATGAGAAATAAAAGCCAAAAACAGGCAAACATTCTCTTAAAACCTTAAAGTATTCTATAAATCCAAACTTCAATGACTGACTCAAGAGGCAGTGACCTGTTTGCCTAAATGCAGACAGATGGTTATTTTAGGGAAACTTCTCTTATCTACCCTTACAAACTGAGTTTAATCAGACCAGTATCTTTAGCCAACTCTAGCCCTCAGATTACATAAAGTGCCACAACCCCAAGACTTAAAAAAGTCTTAGCAATCTCAACAGAAAAATACAGGTTAAAGATGATTTTACGTATTAATCTGAAGACTATTTTTCCCTCATACCTTTCCTAGGTGTTCATCACTGGGCAACAGAATATGTAACATTCTACTCTTATTATGCTTAATTAAGGGTTTTATGGAGTTCCCTTGTGGCGCAGCAGGTTGAGGAGCTGTGTCAATACAGCAGTTCTGGCCATTGCTGTGGCACTGTGGTTCAATTTATGACCCAGGAACTTTCACATACCACAGGTGCAGGCAAAACAAATAAATTTAAAAAATTAAACATTAAGCATTTTAGGAGTTCCCTATGTGGGCAGGCGAGGGTTCGATCCCCAGCCTCTCAGCCTGGTGCCGTGGGTTAAAGGATCCGGTGTTGATCCCCGGCCCAGGAACCTCCACATGCCACAGGTAAGGCCATTAAAAAAAAAAGTTTTGTTCAGCCCTCTTCAGGCAGAAAATAATGAATACTAGACTATACTAATTACTAAATACCAGGGTACAGGCCAGTGCGGGGAGAGTACCAAGACTGGAAGAGAAGTGGAAGACTAACAGAGGAACTGGTCAAGGAGACAAAAAACACCTGGATGTTAAGGGTAAGCACTTGCACCACATTTGAAATGTTATTAATTAGCTTATTTTATCCTCACAGTAACACTAGGACAGGTACTATTATCACCAAGGTCACAACTAGTGAATGGCGGAGTGGCAGTGGAACCTCAGAGCACGTGTACTCCAACAGTGCTCTATGCTGCCTCTACACACTGTAGAGAAGTGAAGACATTCCCATCAAAATGAATGGCACCTCAGAAATAAACATGGCAAGTTTGCAAAATAGAGAAATATAATTTGCTAAGCCAGAATTTATGGAAAATGACAAAAATGATCATAAACCCAGGTGAAACTTAGTTTCCACTCTTAGTGTTTTTTAAATGGGAGTGGAGAACATGTGATTGTTGCAGAATATATTTGATGCAGTTGCCAAATTTTTAAAGATCTCTTAGCTACTTGAAATCTATAGCAGTAAGATTAAAAATCTGGCTTTACTTTCATAAAACAATTAACTTGTTATGTTAACTTATTTTCAGAGACAGTTTCATATAGTTATCTCTGTGATAAATGGACAGATGATGATAGACTGAAAAACCAAGGAGTTATACATTCATATCAGCAAATCAACTTAGCATTTACTAGGTATCAGTCCCAGTGCTACCCTTAAACCTAACAAGTTAAAACAACCTAACAAGTCAAAAAATACACATGAAACACAGGCTTACAAAAAGTCCCAAATCTAAATGATTCTGAAAGCACTCAAGATTATTTACTATATTTTAACACAATTAATCATGTAATACAGTGCTGTATCATGAAAAACATCTGTAGTTGGCACTATAACTTGTAGGTTAATTTTCATTTGTTAGCTATTATTTAGATACAAATTATGCTGGGGGAGTCCTGCTAATCTGCTGTTACTAATGAAAGGTGAAAAATCTGAATAAACTAGAATACCAAATCTAACCTCAAACCTTTTTTAAACAACTTAAGTCCCTTTTCCTTAAAATAAAAAATTTTTAAAAATCAGGTAAAAAGAAAAAAAATATTGCATTTTTATTACACATGTAAATATTCTATTAGAATTTAGGCAGGAAAAACCCAAAATTAGGAATTCTCTTGGGATGCAAGTTTGATCCCTGGCTAGAGAATTTCCACATGCTACAGGTGCGACCAAAAGAAAAAAGGAAAACTCTCAAAGTTAACTAAACTCAAATGAATTTCATTCCACAAATACAAAACACCCTCAAGTTCCTAAATATCAATCATACAAAAACCTTTAAGCAGATTGCAAAATACTCGTAAGTTTTATTTGCTAAAGGAAATATCAAAAAAAATTATATTCATAAACAACCTTTAGCATTCATCAATTACCATGTACCAGGTACAGTACTAAACTACAATTAAAGCTTGGAGCCGGTTGCCCAAGGTTACTCAGCTACTAATTCAAGCCTGACCACTTAAATCATTAGGCTACTGTCAAACCCAGAAGAAAAACCAATGGGTTGAAGACGATAGAACATAAACCCTGAAAATAAGATTTCTCAGTTTTAGAAATGATTTCTTCAATCAAAAATCAGTTTTCTCAAAATTGTCAACAGCAGGATTGCAATGTTCAAAGAGCTCTACATCCAAGCCACCCCCACCTAATCCTTCAAGGTACAGGAAAACGATCTAAGTTCCAATAAGTACACATACAGCCAGCATTTATAGGGCCTCTCTTACATCAGGAATGGTGGTGGGAACCTAAAACATCTTAATCTTCACAAAACCAACTGGAGACATTACCTGACTTTGCAAACTAAGAAAATTAAGACTCAGAGAGCCCAAGATCACACTGCTAATTTGTGACTAACCTGGGCCTGGAAACTCAGTGTCTGAATCCACAACAGCATTATTTCCATTAGTCTACCTAGTCATACCTCTATGCCCCTTTCTTCCTGAGACATAAAGAGAGCTAAAATCAGATACACTGTAAATGGTGTAAGATCAGCACTTTCCAGTACGGTAGTCACTAGCCACGTGACACTCTAGAATTCGTGAAATGACTTACTATAGCTTAATTGCTATCACTTAAATAGGATAATCACATCTTTACACTTTCTGGGCTTCAATAACTTAATCATAATTTCAGAAAATATTTTGACTGAGCAACCTAGTTAAAAATTTATTTCTTGGGAGTTGCCATTGTGGCGCAGCAGAAACGAATCCGACTAATATTCATGAGGATGGGGTTCGATCCCTGGCCTCGCTCAGTGGGTTAAGGACCCGGAGTTGCCCTTAGCTGCGGTGCAGGTCGCAGACGCGGCTCGGATCCCACGTTGCCGAGGCGTAGACTGGCAGCTGTAGCTCCAATTCAACCCTTAGCCTGGGAACTTCCATATGCTACCAGTACGGCGCTAAAAGGCAACAACAAAAACGAACAAAGTATTTCTTATTGCAACAAATGTGCTCTTCTATTGTTGCAAACGAGTATACTCCAGAAGTTAAAGACCATAAAGGTTTTGGTGACAAGGTTTCCATCCAGCAAACCTCTTAAAACATGTCGCAGGTATGAAATAGGACTGAGCCACGTGAGAAGCGCAGCCCTTTGGACTCCCCTGCAATTTCTGTAGCATTCACTCATATCTTGGAAGCCTTTAGAGCGAAGCTACCAAGAGGGTTTAAGAATGCAATCTTATCGTTGAGAACGATACTGTTCTGGCTATGCGGATTTCGTCTCAAGCCACGAATTCGCAAAATGCAAAAAACACTTTCGAGGGAGAAATAAAGGTTTATAAAAATAAATGGCAAAACGAGCCCCAACCTCCACGCTATATTATACAATCGCGTTTGCATTTACACAGAGAAAGTGGGGAAAACGAAATGGGAAAAATCGTCCCTCCAAAATGGAGGGAATCGTACAGCGAGGAGCCCGGGGCAGCCCTGGGAGGACGCAGACAGCGCCATCACCTTCTGGCTCGTTTGCCCGCGGTCCTAGGCCGGGCCGCACCACGCGGCTGCCCAGCACGCGGCGACCCGACGCGCCCAGGCGGCCCGGCGAGGGTGCAGGAAGGTTGGGCCACGCCGGGGTCCAAGGGAGGCGGAGGGAGGCCGCAGGCCCCGGGGACAGGGTAGCCACTCACGTTCTCGCAGCCTGTTCTTGAAGTTGGGGTCACTTCGTCTCTTGCGGTCGAAGTAAATGCAGTACCCGATGAAAAGGGCCCCGCACACGCCGGCGGCAATGGCGCTGTTCCGGCCCACCATCTTCTCCCCACGGACGAGCGGCGGCTGCGGCGGGAGAACTGCGAAGTACCCCTTGGCCGCAAACCCTTTGAGCAGACTCCGCTGACCGGGCCTGACGCCCGCCGCAAGGGACGCGGAAAGGCGGGGCTTACGTCACTTCCGGCCCCTGTCGCCGAGACCCTCGGGTCTGTCCAAGGCAGTGCCTGAGCCGAGGCGCCCGCGCCGCCTCTGCGCTTGCGCAGAGGTTTGAGCACAATGGCCGAGACAGCTACCACCGCTGTTCGCGTAGGTGTTGGGATTTTGCTGGAGACCATGCTTTTCCTTAACAGCCGCCTGAGCATGATGTAAGGGTGTTGGCACGTGGCCGTCGTGCGCACACTACAGAGACTTTTTATAGGCTATCACACTCTTTCTTGAATTTAACTGAATTTGCTTTTCAAGTTCAGTCACAATCCGTTGTGCGCCAAGCACCATAAGTGATTCGATTTAACAAGAATGTTACAGTCTCAAGAGTGAAAGAAAACTAAACGGAGCAATTCCTGGAAAAAAATGTTACGGGGAAAAAGAGTTTGAAGGAAAAAGAAAACCTATAGTTGTCATAGCCACTGAAAACACTGTGTATCTGTGTTTTAAATTTCAAAAGACACTGGAGGGCTCCTCTTAACCCTTGGAGTGGTAGGAATGTTTGTTACTCATAGTGGGTCCTGACCGTTTATGCTGAGGAGATGGTTCGTAATGGGAGCTGGCCAGATCAGAAAGATCAACTATTGACTAGAGAACTTTGATCCAAGTGATATCAGCCCTATCTAAGGGGAGAAGAGGAGAAGGAAGCTGGAGATTGGGTTCAACTTCATGCACGTGAGCTTCCCAGTTTGGCAATGCTCTGTGCAAGTTACACATCAGTGTGCCATGTGCCAGGAGGTGAGGTGTTCTGTCTCGATGGGGAGGGAATAGAAGCTTTGCACGTGGGATCCTCCCAGACCTTTTCCTATGTCTCATCTTCCCATTTGTCCGGTTTGATTCGTATACTTTTGCTGTCATTAAAGTGTAATGATAAGAATAGAATGTTTTTGTTGTTTTTTTGGCCGCTCCGCGGCATATACTGTTCCCAGTCCAGGAATCAGATCCCAGCTGTAGTTGTAGTTGTAGCTGTAGCTGCAGCAATATGGGATCCTTAACCCACTGTGCCAGGCGGCGGATCCAACCTGTCTCTCAGTACTCCCAAGATGCCTCTGATCCTGTTGAGCCACATTGGAAGCTCCAAGAATAGTATGTTCTTGAGTTCTGTGACTCCTTACAGTGAATTATTGAAACTGAGGGGCTGGTAGAAACCTCCAAATTAGTAGCAACTGGTCAGAAGAGTGACCTGAAGACAACACCCTCCCCCCTCCCCAAGTTAGTGTTGGCATATGAGCATAGTCTTGTAGGGGACTGTCCCCTTAACCTAATAAGTTTGGCTCGACTCAGGTGGCTGGTATCAGAAGTTATTGCAAGGGTACTTATGGAAACATTTAGCTTGAGGTCCTAACCTAGTCCAAGAGCCTGGGAAAGCCCTTCTGCCTGAGTGGTATGGAACCTGAGATCCCATGGAAACAGAAAATTAGAGCAAAGATTCATGAGCATTGCTTGGACTGGGATGAGATGTGAAGGTGCATATGCGCCATGAGAAAATGATTGAGAAGTTTTCAAACAACAGCACAAAAAGCTTTTCCTTATGTCCTGCACACACATGTTGATTCTTCCTACCCCAAAAAGTGAAGCTCAGGAAGGTATGTCCTGAGCCTCTGCTGTGTTGGAACAGAAGACTTGCAAGGTCACACAGATGCCATGAGGCTTAGAACTCAACTCCTAGAAATTTGAGTAGATCATGAAGCTATTAGATTATTTGTCTGAATAAACAACATGCTACTTATCTCTATCCCTGTGTTGTGCAGAAGAAATGCCACGTAAATGCTGAGGTCACTGTGATGAGACACAACAGACCAGAAAACATGTTTATACAAGGCACAGTTAGAGCAACACCTGTACCTTTGAATCTCAGCCATTCTACATTTTTTAATAATTTTTTAATAATTTTTTTTTACACTTGTGAAATACCTATAGATTCCTGAAAGAAAAACAGCTTGGAAATCCCTGAGGCATGTCGTTTGTGAGTGGAATTTGTGGGCTGAGGAATGAAATTAGTGGTTCATCACCAGAGTTTTAAAATAGAATAAAAAGTATCAGCCGGCAACACGTGTAGTAAGGACCAGTACTGACATGGGAAACTTGTGTGTCAGTTAAATATACCCATGTCTGCACTGGTCCCAGTGTAAAATTAAAACTGTTGCAGATTATCATCAAAAAAGTGTGAAACTACTTATCTAGTCCAAGGCCCTTATTTAACCAAGCAAGTTATTTAGATAAAGAGACAGAGTCTTGTCCAAAGTCATGCATGCACAGCCACACAGCTGGGTCAACAATCAGATGTCCTAACACCCCAGTGAAAACCTAAACACCAAAACCCTATGTTAAGGACTTTAAAATTACATAAATTTATGTGTTATAAAGCATACACAATAAAATATAATATGCACTATAAATATACAGTAAAATTATAGTCCATGTTTATAGAGGTAATCTATAGATAAGGCATCCTTATGTAAATGTAACTGGAAATACATGCAAAAATATTCAAGAACTATCAAGTGTTAAATATTTACTGAATCCTATAATGAAAAACAAGGTTCTAAGCACCTTAGAGGATACTAAGCATAAAATATCCAGTCCTTGGATAAAGGACAATGCAGTACTTTCTGCAGAGCAACATTTAAAAAACCCATTAGG
This sequence comes from Phacochoerus africanus, assembly GCF_016906955.1. Lineage (NCBI taxonomy): Eukaryota > Metazoa > Chordata > Mammalia > Artiodactyla > Suidae > Phacochoerus > Phacochoerus africanus. The sequence goes on along the minus strand of NC_062558.1, from coordinate 56,853,421 downwards.
TTTTCCTTGTGCTATGCCCAAAAGACAGGATTTTCAAAATAATCAGTAGTAACCCACTGTCCCCCAATTTCCCTACCCACTTAGGTAATATGATGCATGTATTACAGATCCTGGGTGCCTCAGATCAACCCCCCTGGTTTATGCTCACCCCTCCCTCCTGGATACAGACCAAGCTTGGCAAGATTTGTGGGAAGGATTCCAGCCATAATACAAGGTTAAGTCCCAAGAGAATGTAATGGTATTTTTCCCCCTTGTGGAACTTTATATTTTGTGACTGAATTATCATATTTTATCAGAAAAATGTTTATTTTTTAATTTTTCACTTGTTTTTGTCTTTTCTAGGGCTGCACCTGTGGCATATGGAGGTACCCAGGCTAGGGGTCTAATCGGAGCTATAGCCACTGGCTTATGCCATAGCCACAGCAATGTGGGACCTGAGCCACGTCAGCGACCTACACCACAACTCACAGCATCACCGGATCCTTAACTCACTGAGTGAGGCCAGGGATTGAACCTGCAACCTCATGTTTCCTAGTTGGATTCGTCAACCATTGAGCCACAACAGGAACTCCATGTTCCCTTTAAATATGATTTTTAAAAAATTATTTCATGGAGTTCCCATCGTGGCGCAGTGGTTAACGAATCCGACTAGGAACCATGAGGTTGCGGGTTCGGTCCCTGCCCTTGCTCAGTGGGTTAACGATCCGGCGTTGCCGTGAGCTATGGTGTAGGTCGCAGACGCAGCTCAGATCCCGCGTTGCTGTGGCTCTGGCGTAGGCTGGCGGCTACAGCTCCGATTCGACCCCTAGCCTGGGAACCCCCATATGCCACAGGAGCGGCCCAAAGAAATAGCAAAAAGACAAAAAAAAAATTTATTTCATTATACTGGGTGATATGAACTTAAGAATCACAAGTGTTCCTGGGAAAACATTTTTCAAAAATAGAAATAAGGAGTTCCTGTAGCGGCACAGCAGAAATGAATCTGGCTAGTATTGATGAGGATGCCAGTTTGATACCCAGCCTCGCTCAGTGGGTCAGGGATCCAGAGTTGCCGGGACCTGTGTTGTAGGTCACAGATATGGCTCAGATCCTGAGTTACTGTGGCTGTAGTGTACACTGGCAGCTGTAGCTCTGATTCAATCCCTAGCCTAAGAACTTCCATATGCAGCGGGGGAGGCCCTAAAAAGCAAAAAAAAAAAAAAAAAGTTTTAATAAAAAAAAAAAAGACTAAAAATCTGTTTTATGGCCACTTTACCAAGGACTTCAATAACCATTCTAATCACCAGTTAAGAAATTGGAGTTCCTGTCATGGCTCAGTGTTTAATAAATCAGACTAGGAACCATGAGGCTGCAGGTTTGATTCCTGGCCTCGCTCAGTGGGTTAAGGATCCGGCGTTGCCATGAGCTGTGGTGTAGGTCGCAGACGCGGCTCAGATCTGGCGTTGCTGTGGCTGTGGCGTAGGCCGGCAGCTACAGCTTCGATTAGACCCCTAGCCTGGGAACCTCCATATGCCGAGGGTGGGGCCCTAGAAAAAAACAAAAAACAAGAATAAGAAGTTAAAGCAACATTTGATATAAAATCCCTGTTGGTTAGTTGTTAGGTTGATGAAATAAAATTAAAACCCAGAACTCTATTTATTCCAACTGTAAGAGAAAGGATGAAAAATGAGTGGCTATTATATAACAGCCCTCAAAATCTTACTTTTTAGGAATTATGATTTGACCTTAGATCAATCAGTATTCCCAATTATTTAGATGATTTGTCTAGGTATAATCAATATTAAGTTGGTTTTATTTTTCTTTAAATTTACTCACTTTTATTTTTAATGTTTTGGGAGTTCCCATCATGGCGCAGTGGTTAACGAATCCAACTAGGAACCATGAGTTTTCAGGTTTGATCCTTCCCCCCCGCTCAGTGGGTTAAGGATATGGTGTTGCTGTGAGCTGTGGTGTAGGTCACAGACGAGGCTTGGATCTGGTGTTGCTGTGGCTGTGGTGTAGGCTGGCGGCTACAGCTCTGATTAGACCCCTAGCCTGGGAGCCTCCATATGCCACGGGTGTGGCCCTAGTAAAGACCAAAAAAAATAAAAATAAAAAAAATAAAAGTATTTTCAATTTTTTTTTTTTGGCTGCCCCACAGCATATGGAGTTCCCGGGCCAGGGACCACATCTGAGCCACAGTTGGGACCTAAGCCCCAGGTGCAACAATGATGGATCCTTAACCCACTGTGCCTGACAGGGGATTGAACCTGCATCCCAGTGCTCCCAAGACACTGCGGATCTGCTGTGCCACAGTGGGAACTCCCGCTCACTTTTAAATTTAGTCTCATCCCAGGTAATTCTTAAAATAACTGTCTGGTGTTAATTATATATTTCTAACATGCTAAAATAATGCACAATCATTAACATTCTAAATGTTCACCTTGAATCTAAATCTCTCATACCATCAGCAGTATTCCATGATGACTAACCTGCCCACATCTTAAACAAATTCTTCAAAGGTACTATTAACAATGTGAATAACTGAAAAAGTGTCCATGTTGCCCACACACCATGCATAAAAAACCCTGAAATGTGATACATTGATTTATCCACACTTTTTTATTATCCAATAGTCAGTGGGAAAAAAAAAAAGCTTCACATTGCTACTTCTGATTTTTCTGTCTCTTAAATCGTCCACTTTTCTTCTGTCCTTTCTTTTTCTTCTTAATAAGAACAGCTTTTTCTCCAACATATAAACTTTTAGAACGTTGCACATTTTTTGAAGGAAAATTAAGTCCCTCCTTAGATTTGACATTCTTCAAACCAGGATTTGAATTTTGTTTTAATTTTTCTTTATGAATGGAACGCATGACTCTCAGTTTTCTTCCCATCAGTTCAGAATTATTTAATTTCAGAGCAAGATGAACAGCATCTGTATTCTGCAATAAAAATCAATATATTAAATTTTCACCAGAAAGGCATCTGCAAAGAACTAGTAAAATTGCATATTGCAACTTTCGTGGATTAGAAAAACTTTCAAGCCTGCATATAGAAACCCCTCTCATTTCCACAGCTAAGAAGCCCAATCCCAAGTATTTCAGCACGTGTGCTTGCAGGGTTTTTTTTGTGGAGGGGGGTGCTGCACCCACGGCATACAGAAGTTCCCAGGCCAGGGATGAAACCCACACCACAGCAACCACCAAAGCCACTGCTGTGACAATACCATATCCTTAATCTGCTAGGCCACCAGGGAACTCCTGTGCTTGTAGTTTTAATCATGCTCATCAGTTTTTCCTCAGGACAGCATTCAAGCTGCCTTGCCAAATAATCAGATAAGCCACAAGAGGCTTCGTTTTTCTCAATGTAAAGGGAAGTTTCAACTAAAGAGACTAGTCTTGTGCAATCTTTGAAACAATGAACTGCCTCCTCACAGGCATTTCCTGCAAAAGCCCCTGCTATATTAGTTAATTCGAGAGCATGGAACTCTATTACATTTCTTGTGATGTTGGGCTAGGTGCCTTATAGGGTTCTGTTTAGATCCAAAATTCTATTATTCTTTATTCTAATGATGAACCACTAAAATGCTAACAGCCTGAATATTCATGACATGTTTGTTAAAGGATTTGATAAACTTCAAAAGTCAGAAGAAAGAGAGCAGAGAAAACAGTCAAAGGCAGTAATATAATTACAGTAAGGATGAAAGCATCAGGCTGTGACCCCCTTTTTCAAAAGCCATCTGGTAATTCATACCAAGAGCCTTAAATTATGACCACATAGTAATAACCCACGGGGGAAATTTATGGAAGAAGTAATCAAAAAATCTAGGCGAACATTTGTAGGAAGAAACATAACCACTCCAATTTCATTATTACAGGGAAAAAGGGAATGCTGCAAATGTGCAACATTTGGGAAACATTTGGGAAGAGACGATATAAATTATGTTACATTGCTCTGTGGAACATGCTTCACTACAGAAAACAACATAAAGCAGCTTGCAGAATTTCAAGTTCACAAATAAGCTCAACTAGGAGTTCCCATTGTGGCTCAGGGGTTAACGAGCCCAACTAGTATCCATGAGGACTCGGGTTCGATCAGGGTTGGGCATCAGGCATTGCCTCGAGCTGTGGTGTATGTCACAGATGTGCCTTAGTCTGGCGTTGCTGTGGCTGTAGTGTAGGCCAGCAGCTATAGCTCTAATTAGGCCCCTACCCTGGGAACCTCTATATGCCTTGGGTGCCCCCCCCCAAAAAAAAAAACCCAAGGAAACAAAACATATAAGTTCAACTATAAGAAAGGCACCCTAGGTAAAATCTGAAAGGAAATGCATTAATGGGTTGTGTGGGAAGAAAAACCTCAGTGGCATCAGGTAGTATGTGTGTCCCGATAATATTAGGCATGAGACACTGATTAACACTTAGTGAATTCAATTTTGTACAGAGACTGAGTGAACAGTCAATTCTTTTCTTCATTTTGTGGAAGTGGAGATTCAGAGATTTTTTTTTTCCTCTTTCTTGACAACTCCACAGTATATGGAGTTCCCAGTCAGGGATCGGGATCTGAGCCACAGCTTGACTATATTACAGCTGTGGCAGCGCCGGATCCTTAACCCACTGTGCCGGGCCAGGGACTGAACCTGCCCTGTTCGATCCTGGCCCTGTAAAGATGCCGCTGATCCAGCTGCGCCACAGCAGGGACTCTGAGATTCAGATATTTCATGCCTTTAACACCCAGTATCTAAAACATTCTTTAATAACAATATGGAGAAAGAGAGAATTAGAACATTCTGGTTGGATGCAGATACAGGTATGTTACTCTATTTTGGCAGGTTATGAATTCAGTTGCCTTAGGGTGGAATTTGAGGGCAACAGTGATAGTTATATCTGCAAGACAGGACAGAACTGACAGCCTCTCCCAGCATATTTCAAAGGATAGTGACGATGCATTCACCTCCGTACCTCAAAGAGCACGTAGCCAAACCCTCTGCCAACTCCTGTCACTGGATCTCGCACGATCCTTACAGCCACAACGCTCCCACAGTCCAGAAAGTGTTTCTCAACAGCAGATTCTTCAACTTCTAGAAGCAAATTCAACAAAAGTGGAGGTGAGGACTTGGCATCACCTTAGAAAGCTGGAGAAGTCTGATAACACAGCAAGGGTAGCACAACCTCGCGATATTAGTCAAGTGACACACTACGTTTTTTCAGGTTAGAGTTAAGGCAAAACATTAGGTTCCTACTCCGATGTTATCTGCATTACTTTAACGACAAACATTGGTACTTTGTTTTGACAAACTTACTGTATGGGAGATTCCCCACGAACACTGATCTCTTGTCCCTCTGAAACACAAATTAAATTAAAAAAATTAAACACAAACCAAATTAATAAAAATCACTCATGGAACAGAAAATAGAGGTCATCCTAATGTCACACCTTCTCTTATTCCAAGTATTTGACCGGTCTCTGTCCTGATTTCACCACACAACAAGCCCATTTGACTCCATTTCTTCCATCCTCTCAATGGAATGGAAGTGAGCCCAGGGGGTTGTGGTTTTTGGCTCACAGCTGGCACAGACATGTGGCAGTGCTCAAGAAATGCATGCTAGGGGTTCCCATCATGGTGCAGCAGAAATTAATCCATCTACTATCCATGAGGATGCTGGTTCAATCCCTGGCCTTGCTCAGTGGGTCAGGAACCCAGCATTGCATGAGCTGTGCCGTAGGTCACAGACGCAGCTTGGATCCCACGTTGCTGTGGCTGTGGCATAGGGCAGCAGCTGCAGCTCCAATTTGACCCCTAGCCTGGGAACTTCCATATGCTGTGGGGTTCGGACCCAAAAAGCAAAAAAAAAAAAAAAAGAAAAGAAAAGCTATACTGGGGGTGGGCAAACTTTTTCTGTAAAGGGCCAGAAAGCAAATGTTTTAGGCTTTGTGGGCCATATGGTCTCTGTGGTACCTATCTGCTTCTGCTGTGACAGCACAGTAACACGTAACTAATGGGTGCAGTTAGGTGGCGGTAAGACTCTAGTGATAGAAGCAAACAGGTTTGGCCCTCAGGCCAGTCTGCTGACCCTGTGCAAGCCCCACGTCAAAGCCAGGGCTGTCTGCCAGGCCCTGGTCAACTAGTTGCCTGGACACCAACAGCTATGCACTTGGTTTCAGTAGTGAGCTCCTGCAACTCATACCTTTCCCTGCTTCTCCAACAGCCGCTCTTACTGCAGCCCTGCCTCACACCCTACCCACTAATAACTCTTTCAAGCTCATGCCAACCTTCTGGCAAATCAGACTCTGGTCTCTACCACGTATTTGGTTCAAAGTTCTTTGTCAGGATAACATGACTCACCTTGCAAGACTGGGAGAACCCCTGTTCTCTCAGAAACCCTCTGTCCCTTCTTGCTGGTAACCCCAAGTCAAGTGCCCCATTCCTGAGCTGACAAAGTATCCTGTGCATTTATGACAGTGTTTAACATAGAACAGTGCCAGGACCAGCCCATCTGCTCATGTTTATCTTTACACTGAGAGCTCCTAGGGAACTGAGACTATGTCTCATCACTAACTGCCTGACACTGAGTAGGGACTCAGAAACTGCTGAATAAATAATTTAACTTGGTTATTACATTATTTTCTTTTTAGGGCTGCACCTGCGGCATATGGAAGTTCCCAGGCTGGGGGTAGAATCAGAGCTGCAGCTGCTGGCCTGTGCCACAGCCACAGCAACACTGGATCTGAGCCACCTGTGTGACCTACACCACAGCTTGTGGCAACACCAGATCCTTAACCCACTGATCAAGGCCAGGGATTGAACCCACATCCTCATGGATCCTAGTCGAGTTTGTTAACCGCCTCATGGATCCTAGTGGGGTTCGTTAACTGCTGAGTCACGAAGATAACTCCTAGTTGTGCTTCTTTGATGTCAAAATTCCTGATCTATAATCCTAGGATCAATTTTACTCAAGCAGTTCATTTTAGGTAGGGTCATGTTTAGGGTCATGAGAGATGGATCTGCCTGGTTCTGAATTTTAGACACCCTCTAAATATGTATTGAGTTCAAATCATATTCACTCTTAAACTTATCACACCCTAGAACAGTATAGATCCTTGGGATATGCCAATACCTAAGACAAAAAAGGCTTCCCTGTTAGGTTTTTTTTAAGCAGCTGTCTTGTAGCTCTTCTCCACAGATCCAGCATGTAGTTGTAAGAGTAAAGGAAACCACACAGTTATTCTATGAGGCATTTCCAATGATGTAGGTTTACAGAAAAAGCCCCATCGGGATAGATCTCAACTCCCACTTTTATTATTCCTTGGCCGTGCCCGTAGCATGTGGAAGTTCCCAGGCTAAGGAATGAACCGGCACCATAGCTGACCCGAGCTGATGCAGTGACAACACCGGATCCTTAACCCGCCGAGCCACAAGAGACCTCCCAGATGATCTCTAATGTACTTCAGGCCTTACTTTCTACAATTATGATTATTTGGACTAATATAGGGCGAAAACCACTTTCCCCCCCATTTCCTTTTTCGGCCACCCTGAGGCACATGGAGTTGCTGGGCCAGAGATCAGATCCGAGCAGCAGTTGTGACCTGTGCCGCAGCTGCAGCAACCCCAGATCCTTAATCCACTGCGTTAGGCAGGGAGGGAACCTATGTCCTAGCACTGCAGACTCCGCTGATCCCGCAGTGCCAGAGTAGGAACTCTGGAAACCACATTCTTGATGCTAATGCTGACTTAAACCCTTGGCCACCCTAAGGAACCAACACTGGGACCACAGAAGGCAAAGGCAGTTTCCTCTGTGCCTCCCACATGCTCCCCGCCGACCCCAATTCTCTACTCAGTGCAAGGTCAGAAGAAAACCTTTCTCTCTACACGATTCCAGCTAAGTTTTTTAGACAACTCAATAACGACTTACAGATGAGGTCTCAGATGCAAGATCCACTCTAATACGAAATCCATCTGCAATTTGGGCCCCATTTCTGTTACAAATAGGAAGGGAAAATGGCTGTGAAAAATGAGCACTGAGTTACTGGGATATTTGCTCTCAAGTGAAACCAAATAATAAAGCATGGACTCAAACACACTTAAAGACAATAATTCTGTTCAAACCTCAGAGATGAAATTACCTTTCCAATGCTTTTGCAGCAGCACTCTCATCCTTAAACACAACGTAAGCATTAATATTTTTCTGATCTGGATGAATTTTACGTCTATGCCAAAAAAAGAAGAAGAAGAAAAAAAAAAGACAATGTAAAATTTGTTCATCTCAAAGTCACTCAAATAAATATACTTTTTTTTCACTCTCAATCAACACATATGACAAGAATACTGGGGGGAGTTTCTATAACCACTATGGAAAATAGTATGGAGGGTCTTCAAAAAACTAAAAATAGGTCTACCATAGATCCAGCAATCCCACTCCTGGGTATCTATCCAGATAAAATCATAATTCAAAAAGATACATGCACCCCAATGTTCATTGCAGCACTATTCACAATAGTCAAGACATGGAAGCAAACTAAATGTCCATTAACAGAGGAATGGATATAGAAGATGTGGTCCATATATACAATGGAATAATACTCAGCCATAAAAAGAATGAAATAATGCCATTTGTAGCAACATGGATGGACTGAGAAATTATCATACTAAGTGAAGTTAGACAGGGAAAGACTAATTGCTTATCATATGATATCATTTACATGTGGAATCTAAAAAAGGAGACAAATGAACTTAATTGCAGAACAAAGACAGACTCACAGACTTTGAAAAATTTATGGCTACCAAAGGGGACAGATGGGTGGGGGAGGGATGAACTACGAGTTTGGGACTGGCATATGCACACTGAGGTATATGGAATAAGTGGCCAACGAGGACCTGTGTATAGCAGAGAACTGTGCCCAATATTCTATGATAATCTACGTGGGGAAAGAATCTGAAAGAGAATGGATGTGTTTACATGTATAACTGAATCACTTTGTTGTATAGCAGAAATTACTACAGCTTGTCAATGAACTATACTTCAATAAAACTTAAAAGAATGAATTCCTAGGGGGAGTTTCATCTCTTTTAACCCAGGAGTTCCTGTCGTGGCTCAGTGGTTAGCAAATCCGACTAGGAACCACGAGGTTGCAGGTTCGATCCCTGGCCTTGCTCAGTGGGTTAAGGATCCAGCATTGCCGTGAGCTGTGGTGTAGGCTGCAGACATGGCTCGGATCTTGCGTTGCTGTGGCTCTGGCGTAGGCCGGTGGCTACAGCTTCGATTGGATCCCTAGCCTGGGAACCGCCATATGCCATGGGAACGGCCCAAGAAATGGCAAAAAGACAAAAAAAAACCCTGTGCCAGAGCAGGAGGCCCACCTGTGCAACCCCACAATGATGTAAATTATCACCTCAGTTGCAACTCCATGTCACACACACACATACACAAATGTACTTGAAATTTCTCACAGCACATTTCCTATTCAGTTATTTTTTAATTCTTTCTGTGACTCTACAATTTATGTTAAGGCTTGAAGACAAACATCTGACAAATTTACATTATTACAGATATAAGAAAACAATAAAGCATAATGTTTTCTCCAAATATAAAAACTATATGAGGTCAAGAAAAGATCTTGGTACAAAAATAAAAATAAAAAAAAAAAAAAAGATCTTGGAGTTCCCACTGTGGCACAATGGGATTGGCAACATCTCTGCAGTGCCAGGATGCAGGTTTGATCCCCAGCCCAGCACAGTGGGTTAAAAGATCTGGCATTGCAGCAGCTGTGGTGTTAAGTTGCAACTGTGACTTGGATCCTGGCCAGGAACTCCACATGCCGCAGGGTGGCCAAAAAAAGGGTGGGGGGGATGATCTCAATTTTAACCAAAATGGAAGAGTTTAAGACTACTCCCTTCCTCCTTTTTTGTTTTTGTTTGTTTGTTTGTTTTTGCTTTTTAGGGCCATACTCGTAGCATATAGAGGTTCCCAGGCTAGGGGTCGAATCAGAGCTACAGCTGTTGGCCTATACCACAGCTCACGGCAACACCGGATCCTTAACCCACAGAGCGAGACCAGGGATCAAACCCACAACCTCATGGTTCCTAGTCGAATTCGTTTCTGCTGGGCCACAACAGTAACTCCCCTTCCTCTAATTATAAACTTACTTTATTGCTGCCAGCTTTTTGGATAAAGTTCCTTCTGCTGGAATCTTTTAAGAGAAAAAAAAAAGATATTAAAAAAATTCATTATTTGAATTATTTCAAATTAATTATATTTTAATTAATCAAATTCTAAATCTCTAACTCTGCTACGTGATTAAAAACATTCTAAGGAAAGACTGAATAAGAAACAACTGTCCTCATGTTACACGAACAGGACCTGGTGGCTCAGGACAGATGTTTCCAATGACAGTGCCATATTCAGATTTAACATGCAGTGACTCTCAATCTAGGCAAAAGCAACAGATGACTCAAAGAGGTCTCTGGTCATGAGGAGACAATGATATTATTGAAGATACACATGAAACATGTTAAGGAAAATTGTTTTATAAAACGAGCAAGGAAAAAAAGTATTTTATATTGTATAGCTATATGAATTTAAATATATCTAAATTTTAAATAATGTAAGAAGATATATTACTTCATCCATATCTCTAAGAGTTTATAATATGCCAGTTAGTAAACACGAAAACAAAAACAAAACACCCTTCAGTATCTATAATTGGACAAATAAGAGAATCCCCTTTATCCTCAAGGTCATTTATTTTTGGTCACATATAGTATCTAAGAGCGAAGGGGGCAGGTAGGGAAAGCTTTATGGAGAAGGTGTAAATTCAGGTCATCAACTGTGACTGTCAACAACGTGTGCTAATACACCAGGTACTGGGAACACAAAGGTGAAAAGATTCAGACTCTGCTAGTTCACAGCCCAGGGGTGCCGACAAGCCAATGTCATTTAGGGCAGTTATAATAAACCTCTGGAAAGCTTACCTCTTTCTTAGTCATTTGATAGTTTATATAGTAAAACTAAGAAATTTGAGCTATTCTCATTCTCTTGCTCAAACTAACATACTGTTAAGCTTTCAAAATGTACAATGTGCATCAAAATGTACAAAATGTGCAAATGACTGAGAAAACATTAGGTGTGAGAAATGCCCAGGTGAATAATCAACATGTGAATGCCTGTCATCAAAACACATCAAGTGGGTACCTTTTAGAAGCTCTCAAGGACCTGTGTCCTGCTGTTGAAGATACGAATAAGTAAGAATAACAGAAGGCAATAAAATACAGAAAGAATTCAGAGGAAAAAAATACCACTTAATGGTATGAGGTATCAGAAAGGCTTGAATAAGTGACATTTTAACTGCCTAATGAAAAATACATATGATCTTGACATCTTAAAAATGAGACTTTAAGAAGGATTCCCAGAATATATATACAATGAAATATTACTGTAAAAAAAAAAAAAGGAAATCTTGCCATTTGCAATAACATGGATGGACACTGAGAATATTACACTAAGTGAAATAAGTCAAAGACAGATGCTGTATGATGTCACTTACATATGGGATTTAACAAACAAATAAAACTCAGAGATACAGAGGACAGACTGTCGGTTACCAGAGGAGAAAAGACTTGAGAGGGGTGAAGCGGGTAAAGGGGTCACTTGTATGGGGACAGATAGACCGATCATGGTGACTACTTTGTAATGTATGCAAAGACTGAACTGTTATGCTGAACACTTGAAACTAATATAATGTTATATGCCAACTTTACCTCAGTTAAAAAAAAAAATGAACTGAGCAAAAGGACAAGGGTGAGAAAGCACAAGCCTACAACTGGCAAAGAGGGCAACTCCCAGGCTGCAGGACAGGCACATGTGGAAGAATGCAGGGCCTCAGGGCCACTCTGTGTAGACTGTCAGGCACAGACCTAAGGACACTGGCAACTAGGAAAACAAAAAGCTTTCAGGCAACTCCATACATGTTTGATGTGCAGATGTTGGTGACCCAGGACAAACATGGTATCTGTGATTCCAGATTCCAGTCTGGTGGGGCAGACGAACGGGGTGACATAAAGACTGTAAATGACAAATGGGGGTGCTGTGGGGTGAATCAGGGCAGGCCCCTCCAAAGGCAACACCAGGCCGAAATAGAAGTGTGTGTGATGTTCATGGGAACGGAGAGGGAGGGAGGAATTTCGGGCAGGAGTTCCAGAAAGAAGTACTGTAGGTAGATGAAATTGACAGCAGTATGTTGGATGAATTTGAGGCAGACTGAAAGCAGGAACTGTAATAGGCCTCTGCAACTATTCTGACAAGAGGTAAGGAAAACTCAGGTGGAAAGAAAGAAAAAGGAATGACTCATCTTGGGAAGAAACCACGGTTGAAAAATGGGCAGGGATGACAAACAACAGGTTGGGTGGGCTAAGGGAAAGATTCAAGGGTCTGCAGTCTGAGTGGCACTAAATAATACAGAAAATCAGCATGCAGCACAGCCTGGGGAGGGGGGAACTGATGGGCTGAAAATGAGTGCTGGGAGGACATCCAAGTGGATGTGTCAGGCAAGGATCTGATAAGAGGAAATGGAACTCAGAAGGGCAGACAAAATATACATGTGAGAAACAGGAGTTCCCGTTGTGGCTCAGCAGTCACGAAGCCGCTAGTAACCATGAGGATGTAGGCTTGATCCCTGGCCTTGCTCAGTGGGTTAGGGATCCAGCATTGCCATGAGCCACAGTGCAGACTGCATATGTGGCTTGGATGTCACACTACTGTGGCTGTGGCGTATGGTGGCAGCTGCAGCTTCGATTCAACCCCTAGCCTGGAAACTTCCATATGCCACGAGTGTGTCCCCCCCCCCCAAAAAAAGAAAAAGCTAGAAACGAACACCATGATGAAAATTATGGAGACTGTGTCAAAACCTCGGGAAATGTCTACTTTTAGAGAACTGGGCAGTTTTGCCCTCTGAGGACACTTGGCAATGCCTGGAGATATTTTTGGTTGCTATAACTGGGCAAGGAAGATGTTACCAGCATCTCGAAGGCAGACGGCAAGGACGCTCCCCAACATACTATATTGCGAGGGGCAGCCTCTAACAACAGGGAATTATCCAGTACAAAACGTCAATAGTATCAAGGTTGAGGAACCCATTTTTTTTTTTAATTTTTAATTTTTGGCCATGTCCATGGCACATGCAAGTTCTTGGGCCAGGGATGGAACCCAAGCCACTGTAGTGATAACATGGGATCCTTACCTGCTGAGCTACCAGGGAACTCCTGAGAAACCCCATTTTAGAGAATCACATTGAGAAAGAGCAGTTTGAAACAAGGAAGAAACATTTCCTATATTCTAACACATATTGATTACATTTAAAAAATATATGAATGATGCTTATTCATGCTCTAATTTACATGGCTATAAATGCCTTACAGAGTGCTCAGCTGGTAAAATTAGATACTATTTACTTTCATAAAGTTTTAACATTAAATTAAAAAATACCTTGTCTTTCTACATCAGAGCATAAGTACTGCTCTGCAGAGTCATGCAACGCCCCCATATGAACATTTATGATTCCAGAAAACTACTCAATAGGTATTAATGTTTCCAGCTACTCAACTGACATAGCAAACAAATGTCACCCATCCACCTTCCAAATTACATTTAATAAGGATATCATTTTACTATGTGAACTCATTAAATTATTTAACAAAGTCCGAGTCAGCAATTGATACTAAGCATGATTCTTCTTT